>NC_092786.1:45024567-45338928 GCF_047496795.1 Chiloscyllium punctatum
TGGTTGAGAGTGTGGTGCTGGAAAAGCACAACAGGTCAGGCAGCATCTGAGGAGCAGGAGAATTGACGTTTTGGGCATAAGCCCTTCATCAGGAGGCCTGATGGAGGGTTTATGCCCAAAATGTTAATTCTCCTGCTCCTTGGTTGCTGCCTGACCTGTTGTGCTTTTCCAGCACCACACTCTCAACTCTGATCTCCAGCATCTGCAGTCCTCAATTTCACCAATGGAGATATCATGACTGGTATCAGACTGCAGTGAGGGTATGAGGGAAATCAGAGACCAAAGGAACTGAGTGAGGGCTGGAACATTCACTTTCTAAAAGCATTGGTAATAATGTTCTGAAAGATCTCTGTGAATATAACATTTAATATTTTCTGATTGAACTCCTGTAAATGTTTCTATCCCAAGGGTGACAGCAATACCTATTAAAAACATGCATATGATAATTAGGGTTTTTCCTTGGATGTAAAATTCAATTGGAAATAAACACGATTTAGGGTGAGGAAAGGCACTCTAACAATCTATGCTTATGCTTTGCTACTGAAGCATTAATACCAGAGTTTCCTCTGTGCTGGCCAGGAACAGACCTGCATTTAGTCGAATGCTTAAGATCAGCCAATTCTTTAAAAAATGGGCAGTAACTGTTACAAAATGAATTGCATTGAATCATCTATGAGTGCCATAGAGGAGATTTAAGAGTTGTTAAATTACGTTGATGAACCTCTCGGGGTAAAACTTGGTTCCTTTCTAATTAGGCCACTTTACCTGGAGTAGACAATTGATTTGTGACTGACTATCATCAGGAAACTGCCCATTCTAAAGTTAGCATGCACGATTTTGATGGTCCAGTGGTATTGCACAAATGCTGAATGCAGATGTTCAGTATGTTGGAAGTAACCAGCGGTAAGAATAATGCACATTCTGGCAGGCTCTGGGAGTTATTGTGGTGTTATTTGGAAGAGGTTTTGAACACAGAAATGGCTACCTCTACTGACAAAGAACTAGAAGAGATAGCGATGAGCCTGGAATTGACAAAAACAAAATCCCATACCAAAATCCATCCCTACTACCTCAATAATAACTTGCAGAAATCTTCATATCTTCATGACTTCTATTTATCTCTCTCTCTCTCTCTCTCTTTCTCAGCTTGGTATGCTTTCTGAACATTATATAGGAGTTAGTACAAGTCTACATTTTTATTCACCCTGTCAACAATACCTCCATTGCTCATGTGCACACCTGAACAAAATGACTCAAAATCCTCCTGCAACAATATCATAGATGATTTGTTTCCAGAAAATGCTTTGGTGATTGACACAGATGCTTCCTAAAATTTGACTTGTTTGGTGCGTTAAAATACTATATATACTGCACATGTTCCATCTTTAGGTTTTGTAACAGCTATTTTTCACCAGAAATTAAGAAGTCAAAACCTTTTGGGGCCTTGATTTTAAAAAAAACTAATACAAATGTTACAAAATTCAATGGATAAATGTAATCATGACATTGTGAAATATTTTCATTTTATTTGTATTGTTTGTTTGAACTAACTACTGTAACACTTTAATCTGGTCATGAGAAATAGCAGTTACTGAGGAAAAAATGGTAGGTGTAAAGATTTTAAAAATATTTTGTGATCCAGTTAGCTTGTCAAATAAATGATGATGAAATATTAAAGTAGCATTTCCCAAATATAAATATTTGTTTAGTCAATTACCATTATAAATGCTGAACTTAAAATATCTACAATAGGTAACATTGCAAATAGATTTAGTATGTACTTAATATTTTTAATGACTTGTCAAAGAATATATTGCACTCTTTCAAACTTGCATTCAATTTGAAAGATTTTTTTTCAGAACAGTTACAAACTACAATTTACCTGTTCATAATTATGAAGCAATCGGTTAGAAAATAATATTATGAATGCCCTAATTCTAACATGAAGGTTATTGCTGGAAAAAAAATGATACTCTTGCAGGTAAGTAAAATCTCAAATACAATTATACGTGTTTTTCAGAAGAAGTTAATGTAATCACATGTATTGATATTCAAATTTAAAAATGTTGCGTTGCTATGTGCCTTGAATTTGACTTACTAGGGACAAAGATTCACTTCAGGGAAGCTGATGGAGAGCTAATACTTAATATATGCAATGATTAGGCTTTGGAGAAAGAAACAGCATGAACCTTCTCCCTTCTCCCTCCGCTCCCAATCCTGTCATGAGTAGCATGCTATTTTTCTATGCTGAAAGTACTGAAGCAAGGTATCCTGTATCTCATTAAGGAATGCCCTCAGTAATCGGCAGGTACAAAGTCTAATTGGAAATACTGATGTGCCAATTTTCTTGCAGTTCACCCAGCTCCCATTTATAACACTTCCCGTTCAATTCTGACAGCAGGATAAGCTGGAAGATGATCCTTACTGGCAGCAAAAATAAATAATGTTTCGTATTTTAATGCTCATTCAGAGAGCAGGTATATGTAGCTGTTATCACAACATCACTGATGCAATAGTTATGAGGGAAGTGCTTTTAAACAGTGCACGTAACCTTGATGCGACTGAGCTACTCAATTTGCATCTGCCTCCCGAGATTATGTCTAGGCTTGCATTAATCTATAACCTTGTCATTTCTCAGTTATTCAATAGGAAATGGATAAACAGGTAGGAGCAACTTTGTGATAGATTCCTTTCCTACTATTATGGCTTGGACATAATGTTAGCTTAAATAAAGGGGGTAAAAGGTATTCTCATGGAAAACAAACTCATGGAAAGCTCAGAGAGGTATTGATCCCTGTTGTTCTGCTGCTGCTACTCATTAAATTTCCATCTACTCAGCTTGACAAACAGAAGCTGACATTTAAAGCTGCATATTCATTAGATTTTTTTTTTCACTGTTCTCTTTGTGTAACATCTTCCGACGAATCCTTTTGAAAATTCAGACTAAACTGCCCTATCATATAATAGAAAACTAAATTGCCAGATATGATGAAGGTTTCAGGATTGGCGCTGGGTCCACTGCTTTTCATCATTTATACAAATGATTCGGATGTGAACGTAGGAGGTACAGTTAGTAAGTTTGCAGACGACCACAAAATTGGAGGTGTAGTGGACAGCGAAGAAGGTTAGAGCTGAAAAATGTGTTGTTGGAAAAGTGCAGCAGGTCAGGCAGCATCCATATAGTTGATTTTAACCTACTGCAAATCCTCTTGCAAGGATGCCTTCCTTGAAGAAGCTCTCAAAAACTCCAGCATCTGCAGTCCTCACTTTCTCCTAGTGAAGAAGGTTACCTCAGATTACAATGCGATCTTGATCAGATGGGCCAATGGGCTGAGGAATGGCATATGGCATTTAATTTAGATAAATGTGAGGTGCTGCATTTTGGGAAAGCAAATCAGAGCGGAACTTGTACACTTGATGGTAAGGTCCTAGGGAGTGTTGCTGAACAAAGATACTTTGCAGTGCAGGTTCATAGTTGCTTAAAAGTAGAGTCACAGATAGATAGGATAGTGAAGAAGGCATTCGGTATGCTTTCCTTTATTGGTCAGAATATTGAATATTGGAGTTGAGAGGTCATGTTGCGGCTACACAGGACATTGGTTAGGCCACTTTTGGAATACTGCATGAAATTCTGGTCTCATTCCTATCGGAAAGATGTGAAACTTGAAATGATTCAGAAAAGATTTACAAGGATGTTGCCACGGTTGGAGGATTTGAGCTATAGGGAGAGGATGATTAGGCTGGGGCTGTTTTCCCTGGATCATCAGAGGCTGAGGGGGACCTTTATAGAGGTTTATAAAATCATGAGGGACATGGATAGGATAAATAGACAAGGTCTTTTCCCTGGGGTGGAGGGAGTCCAGAACTAGAGGGCATAGGTTTAGGGTGAGAGGGGAAAGATATAAAAAGGACCTAAGGGGCAACCTTTTCACGCAGAGGGTGGTACGTATATGGAATGAGCTGCCAGAGGAAGTGTTGGAGGCTGGTACAATTACAGTATTTAAAATGCATCCGGATGGGTATATGAATAGGAAGAATTTGGAGAAATATGGGCCAAGTGCTGGAGCCCAAACAAATGGGACTAGATTAGGTTAGGATATCTGGTTGACATGGATGAGTTGCACCCAACTGTTTGTTTCTGTGCTGTACATCTCTATGAATCTATGACATAGCAAATCCTAAAGACTGTTAGTACAGCCACAGATTTGAGAATTTATCACAATTCCCTACTTTGGAAACTATCTCAGTGTACTGTTGATGGTGTAATGATGGCTTGCACTGACCATGGGGAACAAAAGGAGTTGTCCTTAAATTATTGGATTTATTTGTGTGACAAATGAAATGCATCTGCAAAGCCTTGTATTTCACTTTATTTGCAAACAACAAGCACTTTTTGGATGTCAAGTAGAAATATTTAAGCTAGAATTTTCCCTGAATTTGGCTAAGTGTCAATTTTGAAGGGTTTCATGGAGGCTTCTCTCTGCTGTAGGCACTTCCAGTGTTCTGTCTGCTGTGCTCTATTTCAAGCCTGCTGTGTGCCAGTTCAAATGGTGCAAGCAGTCTATGGGTTCTCCTCTTCCCTCAGGACTGCCAGAGCAAGTGACAGCACCTCAGCCTGGCATAATTCTGCCACCCAGGTCAGTGCAGTTTCATGGTCAGGAGAAAAGCCTAGCAGTGCAGAAAGAAGGTTGATGACCTCCTCCATGTGGCAATGTTAAATGCCACCATTTTTTATTCTGCTTACCTCGCACTCACTCTAACTCTGCCATAACATCCACCTCCCACCATAGCTCATGGTCTACCACTCTTACTATTACAGGTGCTACAACACAGACAGACAGCTGAACCAAATCAGCTTTTCTACCTCTGTAGTTACAATAATATAAAGTTAAACCACCAACAATCCCTAAATAGTCACTCTAATGGTTCCTCAACAAGACGTTTGAATAACCAATCCCAGAATTTGTAATGTTCAGAGAAACTCGTTATCCAACGTTTCCAGATAATTGATTCGCAGAGGTTGGTTTTGATCTTAAACAAAAGACTTAACCATTTATTCGATACGCATTAACTTTAGCAGAGAGAAAATTACACAACGCAGTCAGTTGATTAATGTCTGTCCTTTAAATGCGAAACATTTCTTTTCAGTCCCCATTCACAGAAAAGACACACAGACAAACAAACATAGTTAAGGGATAAATGAAAGAAAATAACAAAACTGGCCAGACTATTTAAACAGCTTTCACAATATGCTGTTTCACAGGCATAAATATGGACTCTTTGGCTGTTTTTCTGAAACTTTGATTTGGGTCACTTCTCAGCTCACCCAAACAAAAGCTGCAATACTCCGAACTCAGCTTTCTACACTTTAGCCTTCCAGAAGCTGGTGTAGCAGATTCATTAGGAAGCTTTCAAATCTTCATGCTGTCTCAGCAGCAGCTCAGAACCATCTCTCAAAAACATAGTTCAAAACAAACGTTAATTCTAGCCCTGAGCTGATCAACTCTTCCTGAGGACTCAATTACCCTTTCACTAACTGTCCCCTGCTTGAACATAGGGTCTCTTTTAGACTTGCCCATATCCCTCCAAACCCTTCCTATTCATGTACCCATCCAAATGTCTCTTAAATGTTGCAATTGTACCAGCCTCCACCACATCCGTCCATGAAATCTTGGGATGTGTTTGTAATTGGGGGAATCACAGGTGAAACTTACTTTATCCCACTTCCCAGCCATGACTAGGATTGATTTGTAATGATCGATGACACCGTCAACTTTGCTTGTGGCTGGGATTTGGATGGTCACTGCAGAACTTTGCAAATACATTTTCTTTAATCTTACTGTGTGAATGTCTGAGTAAAGGAATTGCCCCTTGGATGGCCTTCCATTACTCCCATGTGGAGTAGGCAAGCTCAGGCAAAAGAAAAATCATGTTACTCTGCCCACTGCAGGTGTGGTGGGAGACCTTTTCCATTTCACTTGTCTTGCCCTCCTTGTCGATCTCATCAGGGTTTGAGCATTCCACTTTCTCACACAACCCTTTTTATTTAACTTTTTGTCTCTCCACTTTACCCCTTGAGCCCCAGGCAAACATTTTAGACATGCCAAACATGCACTGACCACATCCCTTCTCCAATCCCATCAAAGCTAGGATATTGGTGACTGATGTTGACTCTATCTCTCACAGCACCCTGTGCCCTGCCATGCTCTATTGTCTCCCCCTACCTACATCATGTATCACCTTCCTTCACAATAGTTGTTCCATTTGTGTCCCAGCAGGGTGCCTCCAGTTCTCACATTGATATCCCAACATCCCCACCACAGCAGTCACACTTGATAACCACACTCCCTGCTCGTTAACTTTCAGTGACCAGAACCCCAGACTGACTATGGACTTGCCCACTCTCCTGGAAGGACGGCCCTGTCTGATGATTGACCAGACCTCTGACTGATCTCTGTGCAGCTCCAGCTCCCTGGTTAATTTACCGTTAATCCCTTATTGAGTTGCACTGGAATTGAGGAACTGACTGTGACCTACTTCCCAGACTGTAACAGTACAGCACCTCAAGGGGCCAACTGACTGTGCCAACTTAGCCCCGGACTGGCTTACTATAGCGGGAACTCTGACTGATGACAATCTCCATGACGTAACTGAAGACCACTCCCTTCGGCTTTGATATGGGGCTATTTGATTGAAACACATCCAGTTCGGTTACTGCATCAGTTATTGGCACATGTGGTGCAGGTATCGCATTGATGTGGCATAGTCCAATACAAAAACATGCCCACCCCATTGGCTGATCACGTCTGACAATCAACATCAAGAATCTCAATTTTGCTGTCTTGCTAGTTTTTGCCTAACTGTCTTGCCCTTGCTTGTGTTACTCAGGGGCTGGGAAAACACCCCCTTGGTTTCTGTCACAGGATGCTAAATGGATGTATCGAGTTTTTCTAATGGCTTACTGCCTCTTCTGATCAGCCATATAGGCTTGGTTCTATGGGATGTGTCACATTCAATCCCGTGCAACAATACTCTCACTGCTGGAGTCTGAAGTAACTGCAAGAAAATTTTGTAAACGCTCAGTGAGTCGGGCAGTATCAGTAGAGAGAGAGAGAGAGAGATACGCAGTTAGCATCTCAGCTCAATGTCTTTTAATGCAAACAGGAAGATGTTCGAGATTAACAGATTTTAAGTGGGGATGGCATTGGGAATCCTTCCATCCTAGAACATAGAACATTACAGTGCAGTACAGGCCCTTCGGCCCTCGATGTTGCGCCAACTTGTGGAACCAAACTGAAGCCCATCTAACCTATACGATTCCATTCTCGTCAATATGCCTATCTAACGACCATTTAAATGCCCTTAAAACTGATGAGTCTACTACTTTTGCAGGCAGTGCGTTTCATGCCCCTACTACTCTGAGTAAAGAAACTACCTCTGACATCTATCCTATAATCTATTATCCCTCAATTTAAAGCTCTGTCCCCTCGTGCTAGCCATAGCCATCTAAGGAAAAAGGCTCTCCCTGTCCAAACCACCTAACCCTCTGATTATCTTATATGTCTCAATTAAGTCACCGCTCAACTTTCTCTCCAACAAAAACAGCCTCAAGTCCCTCAGTCTTTCCTTGTAAGACCTTCCCTCCATACCAGGCAACAACCTGGTCCTCTGAACCCTTTCCAAAGCTTCCACATCCTTCCTATAATGCAGTGACCAGAACTGTACGCATTATTCCAAATGTGGCCGTACCAGAGTTTTGTACAGCTGCAGCATGAATTCATGATTCTGAAACACAATCCCTGTACCACTAAAAGCTAACACACTATGCCTTCTTAACAACCCCATCAACCTGGATGGCAACTTTCAGGGATCTATGTATCGAGATCTACACTTCCAAGAATCTTAACTTTAGCCCAGTACTCTGCGTTCCTGTTTCTCCTTCCAAAGTGTGTCACCTCATACTTTTCCGCATTAAACTCCATTTACCACCTCTCAGCCCAGTTCTGCAGCTTATCTATGTCTTGCTGTAAACTGCAACATGCTTCAGCACTATCCACAATTCTACCGACCTGAGTGTTATCTGCAAATTTACGAACCTATCCTTCTACCCCCTCATCCAGGTCATTTATATAAATGACAAACAACTGTGGCCCCAAAACAGATCCTCGCAGTACCCCACTATTAACTGAACTCCAGGATGAATATTTCCCATCAACCACCACCCTCTGTTTTCTTTCAGCTAGCCAATTTCAGATCCAAACCACTAAATCACCCTTAATCTCATGCCTCCATATTTTGTGCAATAGCCTACCATGGGGAACCTAAACAAATGCCTAACTGAAATCCATATACACCACATCAACGGCTTTACCCTCAACAACCTGTTTGGTCACCTTCTCAAAGAACTCAATAAGGTTTGTGAGACATGACATACCCTTCACAAAACTGTGTTGACTATCCCTAATCAACACATTCCTCTCCAGATGATTATAAATCATGTCTCTTATAACCCTTTCCAACAATTTACTCACAACCAAAGTATGGCTCACAGGTCTATAATTTCCAGAGTTGTCTCTAGTCCCCTTCTTGAACAAGGGAACAACATTTGCTATCCTCCAGTCTTCTGGCACTATTCCTGTAGAAAATGATGACAAAAAGATCAAAGCCAAAGGCTCTACACTCTTTTCCCTGGCTTCCCAGAGAATCCTAGGATGAATACCATCCATCCCAGAGGACAGATATATTTTTATAATTTCCAGAGTTGCTAACACCCCCTCCTTGTGAACCTCCTCCCCATCTAGTTAGTAGCCTGTATCTCAGTATTGTCCACAACCACATTGTCTTTTTCTTGTGTGAATACTGATGAAAAGTATTTATTTAATGCTTCTCCTATCTCCAATGACTCCAAACACAACTTCCCACTGCTATGCTTGATTGGCCCTAATCTTACTCTAGTCATTCTCTAACTCTGATATATGTACAGAAAGCCTTAGGGTTTTCCTTGATTCTGTCCATCAACAACTTCTCATGTCCCCTCCTGGCTCTTCTTAGCTCTCTCTTTAGGTCTTTCCTGGCTAACTTGTAACTCTCAAGTACCCTAAATGAGCCATCACATCTTATCCTAACATAAGCCACTTTCTTCCTCTTGACAAGAGATTCAACTTCCTTAGTAAACCACAGCTCCTGCGCTTGTCAACTTCCTCCCTGCCTGACTGGTACATACTTATCAAGGATCTGCAGTAGCTGTTCCTTGAATAAGCTCCATATTTCAATTGTGCCCATCCCCTGCAGTTTCCTTCCCCGTCCTATGCATCCTTAATCTTGCCTAATTGCATCATAATTGCCTTTCCCCCAACTATAATTCTTGCCCTGCAATATATACCTATCCCTTTGCATCACTAAAGTAAACATAACCGAATTGTGGTCACTATCACTAAAGTGCCCATCTACTGCCAAATCTAATACCTGGTCGGTTCATTACCCAGTACCAAATCTAAAGCGGCCTCACCGCTTGTTGACCTGTTTACATATTGTGTCAGGAAACCCTCCTGCATAAATTGGACAAAAATGGATCCATCTAAAGTATTCCCAGTCAATAGTTGGAAAGTTAAAGTCCCCCATAACAACTACCCTGTTACTTTTGCTCCTATCGAGGATTGTCTTTGCTATCCTATCCTCTACATCTCTGGAACTATTTGGAGGCTGATAGAAAACTCCCAACAGTGTAACCTCTCCTTTCCTGTTTCTAATCTCAGCCCATACTATCTCAGTAGACGAGTCCTCAAATGTCCTTTCTGCAACCATAATACTGTCCTTGACTAACAATGCCACACCATCCCCGCTTTTACCATTTCCTCTGTTCTTACTGAAACATCTAAATCCCAGAAACTGCAGTAACCATTCCTGTCCCTGCTCAACCCATGTCTCTGAAATGGCCACAATATCAAAATCCCAGATACCAACGCATGCTGCAAGTTCACCCATTTTATTCTGGATGCTCCTGGCACTGAAGTAGACACACTTCAAACCAACTTCTTGCTTGCCGGTGCCTTTTTGCGATCTTAAAATCTTAGTTCTGACTTCACTACTCTCAACCTCCCATATACTAAACTACAATTTTGGTTCCCATCCCCCTGCTGAATTAGGTTAAACCCATCTGAAGAGCATTTGCAAATTCCCCCACCTCCTCGGATATTGGTACCTCTCTGGTTCAAGTGATGACCATCCTGTTTGTAGAGGTCCCACCTACCTCAGGAAGAGCACCAATTATGTAGGGAAAAAACCCTCGCTCCTGCACCATCCCAGTAGCCACATGTTCAACTCCTCTCTCTCCCTATTCCTCACCTCGCTAGCACATGGCATGGGCAACAAACCAGAGATAAGATATCTGACTATTCTATCTCTAAGCTTCCACCCTTGCTCCCTGAATTTCTGCCTTAAATCCCCATTGCTCTTCCTACCTATGTCGTTGGTGCCTATGTGGACCACAACTTGGGGCTGCTCCCCTCTCCATTAAGGAATCCAAAAATACGATCAGAGACATCACGACCCTGGCACCTGGGAGGCAACACACCAACCGTGAGTCTCTCTCGCTCCCACAGAACCTCGTATCCATCCCCCTAACTATGGAGTCCTCAATGACTCATGCTCTGCTCCTCTTTCCCCTTCCCTTCTGAGCAACAGGGACAGACTCTGTACCAGAGACCTATACCCCACTGCTAACCCCTGGTAAGTTATAGACAATAGACAATAGGTGTAGGAGTAGGCCATTCTGCCCTTCGAGCCTGTACCACCATTCATTATGATCATGGCTGATTGTCCTCAAGTTGTCCACTCAACAGTATCCAAAACGGTATACTTGTTGTTGAGGGGTGTGACCACAGGGGATCTCTGCACCGCCTGCTGGTTCCCTTTCCACCCCTGGACAGTAACCCATCTACCTTCTTCTACCTGAGGTGTGACTACCTCTCTGTAACTCCTCTCAATGAGCCCCTCCACCTCCCGAATGATCCGAAGTTCGTCCAGCTCCAGCTCCAGTTCCCTAATGCTGTTTTCAAGGAGCTGGAGTTCCTGCAGATGCAGTCAGCAGGGACACTAGAGGTGACCCTCACTTCCCACATTCTGCAGGAGGAACATTCAACTGCCCTGACCTCCATTCCCACTATTCTACTGGAAAACTGAAAAAAACAAACCAGTCTGATGGAAAGTCATTGACCAGAAATGTTAACTGATTCTTTCTCTTCAGTGGTTGGCTGACCTGACTGATTTCTCCATGTTTTATTCACAGAAGTTGTCACAATGCAATTGTGTTCTGCTTCTCTGTGATAAGTGAATAATATCAGGGTTACCAATCAGCTGGAAAAGACTCATCAATGAATGAGAAAGAGTTCCGGTTTGGCGACAGTGCTGTGATTGAATACCTGACCCTAAACTCATTTGGGTGAGCACCAGGTGACTCCCAGGAAAGTGCTGTGGTGTGGGTGACTGCACTTAGGAGAGGGTGTGGGCGGAAAATTGGCAGAAATATCTATGTAAAATCTTCGAGAAGTGACAGGATGCACTTTATTATGCCTCCAGCCGCAGCTCAGTTCAAGAATTTGTTCCCAAATTATCTCAATAGTCCCAGCATCTATAACTATTTCAGGACTACAATGCCATTTTTATATTACAATAAATCCATGTCAGTCAAAAGAGAAATCTCTCCGCTGAATTGGGAGTTTAAAATCTAGCGGTCGGCTGGTGGCCTGGGATAATATAAAGCACTTTGGCTGCATTTAAGGCCCCAGCATTAGGGTGAGGTCCTTGTAAAATCCATCTCATCACACTAAGCTTAATCTGCCAGACCTGGGGAATCTTGGCAATCCTGCAGGATTAACTGCAGATCGGTGGGAAGTAACCTGGAACCTCCTGGAAACTTTTTTTTAATGTTTTCTCAATACACAATACTCTAAAATAAATATTATCAAGGGTGTTAATCAGAAATCGTGACAACAAAGACTTGCATTTGTATAGTAGCTGCAATATAAAGCACGATGTTTAACAACAGCAATGCAAAAGGAAAACATTTTGATCCTGAGCCAAGACGATTTAAAAGAACATTTCTGTAGAGGAACGAATACGGCAGGATAATCGAATGAATGGTTAAACTGTTACATTTTTGTAAATCCAAAGTGAACACAAAGAAAATCAGTCTTGATGTTCCAAATCGAAGATGGAAAACAAAACTAGATGAGGTGACTGAATCAGTATGTGGTCCAGGACAATGTGAATTAAAATGGAAATAAATCACTGGTGTTGGATTTCTGTAGCTAGATCAGAGTATACAACTCCCCAGTGGTCTATAACATCAGTGAGTGAAAAGTCAAGGATATGACTGCTTGACTGCACACCCTCCAGTAAGAGTGTGTGCAGCAAGCTGGTAATGAGCTGCAAGGGAACCAGAAAGGAAATAAATAAAGGAGTAGGAAGAATAAGTGGGGAGCAGCTGTGAAGGAAAATGCCAGTGATCTCCCCAATCCCCTGGGACCTTCCAATATACTGTCAGGAGGAAGTAAAGACAATGTTTTCTCCAAACGTTTCCCCACTCTTTCAAGCAGTCCCTTCTACTGTGGCCAGGTTCTCCCTGAGGGAATTACTGCCCTTTTAACACCACAGGAAATGCATTGGATTAGCAAAAACTTAGTACTCTCTTCAAACGACATTTGAACAAAAAAAAAATTCACAGACAGGGAAACAATCCTTGCAGAAATTTATTGGTTATAAATCTGCAAAACTTTCCCCCTGTCTGTTCTTTATCACCATCACTTCAATCTCACAAGTTTTGACATTATATTTATTAATGTAGGATAAGGAAGGTTGCTGTGAAAGTCTTTTCCCCACTTTTCTTGTGGTCATGTTACATTATTTTCAATGGTTTAACATCTGTATTGTAGCTGAAAGATTAATTTTCTGTGAGTAAATGAAGGCCACTCTCATCAAATTCGATGAGATTCCCTATAGTGTGGAAACAGGCCCTTTGGACCAACAAGTCCACTTCGACCCTCCGAAGGGTAACCCACCCAGACCCATTACCTGACATTTACCCCTGATTAATGCTCCTAACACTATGAGCAATTTAGCACGGCCAAATCTCCTGACCCAACCTGCACACCTTTTGGAATGTGAGAGGAAACCGGAGCACCCGGAGGAAACCCACGCAGACACTGGAAGAATGTGCAAACTCCACACAGACAGTCACCTAAGGCTGGAATCGAACTTGAGACCCTACTGCTGTGAGGCAGCAGTGCTAACCACTGAGCCACCATGCCACCCTCATCTGCTTCAGTCTCTGAGTTTTTGTCATAATACATGATTCCACCCCCTTCATCTTTTCTGTCCTGCTTAGATTTTGTCATTTCCTTTATGCCAACCACAGTGCTTCACTCCTCTGAATGTCACTTCATGACCAGTGCTGCCTGTTGGACTGGTTTTGAAAGGGTTGATGTTGGAGGCTCCATTAGACTGCACCCAATCAAATGATGTCACCCGGTCCTGGATAGAGAATGGGACCATACAAACCAGGTCTCAATGGAGACAGATCTGCTTTCTCTGGCCCCACATAGTTTTTGTATTTATGCCCAATGAGGTCGGTTAGCTCAGGTGGTTAGAGTGTGGTGCTAATAATGCCGAGGTCATAGGTTCAATCCCCACACTGACCAAGGGTGTTGTTGACATTTGCAAGTCGCAGGTTCACACTTGCAGGGAATGGTTTGCCCTTAAGGGCGGTACGTTGGCTCAGTGGTTAGCACTGCTGCCTCACAGTACCAGGGACCGAGATTCGATTCCAGCCTCGGGTGACTGTCTGTGTGGAGTTTGCACGTTCTCTGTGCGGCTTTGCTCTGGTTTCCTCCCACAGGTTAGGTGAATTGGCCATGCTAAATTGCCCACAGTATTCAGGGATGCCTAAGTTAGGTGCATTAGTCAGGGGTAAATAGAGAGGGGTGGGTTACCCTTCAGAGGGTCAGTGTGGACTTGTTGGAAATCCTGAAGAAGGGCTTATGCCCGAAACGTCAATTCTCCTGCTCCTTGGATGCTGCCTGACCTGCTGCGCTTTTCCAGCAACACATTGTTAAGCTCTGATCTCCAGCATCTGCAGTCCTCACTTTCTCCTAATAAATTATAGCTTGCTGTGTAAAACAAGTACCTCATCTCATTAAGACTCATTAAATAGGGTTTAGCTTCTACCATTGTTAGTGAGATACACATTTGTACTGGAGTGGGGGTCTCACTGTCTCATAGATAGAAGCACAAACAGAAATTGCTGGAAAAACTCAGCAGGTCTGGCAGCAACAGTGAAGAGAAGTCAGAGTTAATGTTGCAGGTCCAATGCCACTTCTTTAGAAATGACAGTAGGTAGGAAAAGGATAGCTTTTATACAGAAGAAAGGGTGGGAGGAGTAAATAACAGGTGGAGATAAAGTCCAAAGAGAGACAGAAAAAGGAAAGACAAGGAGTGGATGAAGACGAGTTGAGGAGAATGCAGAGCTACTAATGGGGTTTATTAGTAGCAGCTCATGTGATGACAAGGTCTGGTGTTTGGGGACAGGGGAAAGGTGCTCAAGTCTTAAAATTGTTGAACTCAATATTGAGTCCAGACGGCTGCAGGTCCCCAAATGGAAAATGAGGTGCTGTTCTTCCAGCTGAGCTTCACTGGAACACTGCAGCAAGCCTGAGACAGAGATGTAGAGCAGGGTGGGATGTTGAAGCGGTAAACAACCGGAAGCTCAGGGTCTTTTATTTAATAGACAGAACATAGAGGTTCTGCAAAGCAGTCACCCAGTGTACACTTCGTTTCCCCAGTGTAGAGAAGATCACATTGTGAGCAGCGAATGCAGTAGACTCGATATGTTATCACAGATTGAAGTGCAGGTAAAGCGCTGCTTCACCTGGATGGTGTGTTTGGGGCCTCAGATACTGAGGAGGGAGAGGCTAAACGGACAAATACAGGCCCCAAAACACATCTTCCAAGTGAAGCAGTGCTTTACCTGCACTTCAATCTGTGATAACATATCGAAACAGGTCAACTAAAATGAAATAAAAACATAATGCAGTGGTCACTGGAAATCTGAAACTAACACAAAGAATGCTGGAGAAATTCAGAAGGTCTGCTGTTTCTCTCTCTGCAGATGCTACCAGACCCATTGAGTTTATCCAGCATTCTCTGTTCAATTAAAAAAGAGGATTGATGGCAACACATGATTCTGGCCTCAAACTATGTGCTTAATACTACAACATATGACATTTGTCTGCATTCATAACACCACTGTATGTCTGGCACATGACCTCAGAGATCAATTTGTTAACCCCCCTTCAGTACAGACAGTGTCTGCCAGAAGCTACAAGATATATAATGTTAAGAGTGAAATTCAAGAGGCATCACGTGTAATATTGAGAAGGATGGAACCTTGGACAACATATCATGCAATGTTTTATTTCACTACAAAAATAGTGGGCCTGTTCCACTAAAGTCAAGATCTAATTGCTGTGCCTTGTTAATAGAGACTGAAAATTCTTGGTCAAACATTAATTCGATGTCAGAACATGCATTTCTTTCTCATTTTATAAAGTTCCTTTATACCTCCCTTGCTTGTGACTTCCAAAATCAATTAGTAGTTGCTTTCTGCCACATGGGATCATTCTTGGACACATTAGAAGTGTTTGACTTCCTTTCAAACTTTTCTTAAAATATGTAATGGAGAAACATGTGTCTGTGTTGAACTTAAAGTATCTTAGATATGGCTTTTTTTCTCATTCTTGCTGCTTTCTCTGAAATTTCTCACCATTGCTCATGTTGCTCAGAAGCTGGGGAAATTCCACCCAAGGTGTTAGAATTATTACCTTCCTCTGGGGAACCATTAAGAGCAAGGTACACTGAATCTTACCAAATCAAAATGAAACTCAATGATCAGAATTATGTATTGAAAAGAAAGCACTGGAGAAACTCAACTGGTCTGTCAAATCTGTTAGGAGAAGAAGAAAAAAAAATACTTTGAGTCTGATGTGTCTCTTTTTCAGAACTGGAAAATGATGATTTTTATGCTAACGACGAAGAAAGGTAAGAAGTGATTGGAACGGATGATGAGGGTGTCCGTCAAAACACAAAGGGAGTGATAACGGTAGCAGAGGAGTCTCTCTACTCCGTCCCACCTTCTCCTTCTAACCCCTCCCACACTCTATCTCTCCGCTCCCCTTTCTCTCTTGCCCACATGCAGTCTCTCTCTCTCTCTACGCCGTCCCACTCTCCTGCTGCTCTCTCTCCCACCTCCCCTTTCTCTACCCCTCCCCCTCTCTCAGTTTACCCCACTCCCCCATCCCTCTCTCTCTCCCTAATCCCCTCCCTCTGCCTCACACACCATTTGTCTCCACTCATTTTACCTTTGTCTATCTACCCCCTCTGACTATCTTTCTGTTCCTCTCCCACACTCTCTACCGATTCCAAAAAGGTAGGTCAAAATAGTTGAAAATAATGATCACTTTGTAGAACACCTACGTTTTGGTCACACAAATGACCCTGGCCTTCCTGTTGCTTGCTATTTCAACACATCACTGTGTTCCCTTGGGCAACATCTCTGTCTTGGCCTTGCTCCAGCAAAACTCAGCACCAACTGGAAGAACAGCATGTCATTTTCCACTTGGGGTCCCTGCAGCCTTCAGGACTCAATATCAAGTTTAGTCATTTTAGGGCCTGATCATCTTCTCCCACGTCCTTGCTCTGACCCCCTCCACACACACACACACACACACACACACACACACACACACACACACATACATCAGGCCTTGTCATCACATAGAGTGGAACCACAAAACAACCCATCATCACTCACTAACAAACCCCATAAGCAGCCATTGATTCTCCCAGGCCCTGTCTGCCCAACTGTTTTACCTGTCTCTGTGAACTCCATCGCTACCCATTGTTCACCGTCCCCCACCACCCCCCTCCCACCCCCACTCCATCTTCAGCATATATACCAAATTTTCTCTTGCTTCAATCATTTCTGAAGAAGGATCACTGGGACCTGAAATGTTATCCCTGCTTTCCCTCCACAGATGGTGCCAGATCTGCTGTATTTCTCCAGTAGTTTCTGTTTCTTTTCAAGTCTTGAGGTTCCTTTATTGTTCAGAGCATTGAGTATAGGAGTTGGGAGGTCATGTTGCGGATGTACAGGACATTGGTTAGGCCATTTTTAGAATATTATGTGCAATTCTGGTCACCCTCCTATAAGAAGGATTTTTTGAAAATTGAAAAGATTTACAAGGATGTTGCCAGGTTTGGAGGGTTTGAGCTGTAGTGAGAGGCAAAATAGCTAAGACTGTTTTCCCTGAAGTGTCGGAGGCTGAGGGGGGGATCTTATAGAGGGGCATGGATAGGGTAAATAGACAAGGTGTTTTCCCTGGGGTGAGGGAGTCCAGAACAAGAGGCGTAGGTTTAAGGTAAGAGGGGAAAGATTTAAAAAAGACCTAAGAGGCAATCTTTTCACTCAGAGGGTGGTACGTGTATGGAATGAGCTGCCAGAGGAAGTGGTGGAGGCTGGTACAATTACAGCATTTAAAATGCATCTGGATGGGTTTATGAACAGGAAGGATTTAGAGGGATATGGTCCAAGTGCTGCCAAATGGGACTAGATTAGGTTAGGATATCTGTTTGGCATGGATGAATTGGACTGAAGGGTCTATTTCCATGCTGTACATCTCTATGACTCAATGACAGTATCGGCAGCTAGGTCAGGAGTAAAGTCAGGCAAGATTAATATTAAGAATAGAATATTGTTTATCATTCATTCATTTGCAGTATGTGAGCGTTGCTGGCTCAGCCAACATTTATAGTTCATCTCTGGTTGCCATTGAGAAGTTGCCTTCATGAACCAATGTATTCCATGTGGTGGAAGAACATCCACAGTGCTGCTAAGTTAGGAGCTACAGGATTCAGTCCCTATGACAATGAAGGAACAGAGATGTAGTTCCAAATCAGAATGATGTGTGACTTGGAGGGGAATTCATTGTTGGTGGTTTCCACATGTATCCACTACCCTTGTCCTTCCAGTTAGTGGAGTGTTTGGGTTTTGAAGGTAGAATGCTGACACAAAATATTCATCCAAGCTGAAATGTAACAGCAAGGACAGGAAACACATGTTCAAAACATTAAAAGTCAATTTTGAATTGCTGGTAAGCAATTTAACTTCAGGCAATGAATGGCCAATCTGGCTGGGCTATTAGAGAAAAACTAGGTAAAAACAATGGCTGCAGATGCTGGAAACCAGATTCTGGATTAGTGGTGCTGGAAGAGCACAGCAGTTCAGGCAGCATCCAAATAGCTTCGAAATCGATGTTTCGGGCAAAAGCCCTTCATGGGCTTTTGCCTGAAACATCGATTTCGAAGCTATTTGGATGCTGCCTGAACTGCTGTGCTCTTCCAGCACCACTAATCCAGATATTAGAGAAAAACTACCATAGTATTGGTTTAAAAAAAGATGCTACGATGAGGAAACCTGGCTTTTCTCTTGAATGGATGAGGTGAGACTGGATGAATGGCCAATCACATTTGATGTTCCTCAATAGAAGCAAATCCTTCCCTCCCTCACTCCCTTCCTAATGGCACTATGGGTATACCTACATCTAATGGACTATTATTATGGACCAGGCCAGACCCCTTGAAACATTTCAAGGAAGTAGCCTGGACCTGAACTTTTCTAGTTGTTTTAAGCAGGTGTGAAGTGGATATTCCAGGAGTAATGCAGCTGCCCCAAACACTTAGTTTTAAACAAAACAGAATTTATTTGCAAGATTATCGAATAAAACAGAAACAAAAGAGAACAGAATATAGAATAACTTAACCCATCCAAAAACCCAACAAGATTATCCCAACTTAATAATGTTGTTCCAAATTCCTGCAACAATCCCCATAAACACCCCTTGATAAATAAAGTAAAATCAAATACAGGGTCTTACAGGGGAGGGAGAGGTGGCAGAGTGACTCAGCGTGGAACACTTTCTTCCATGTTGCAGTTTCTCCCAGCTAACACCTGACCAGCAGCTCTGAGCAGCTAGACTGCTAAAACCAAACCAAACGAGGGAAAAACCGAGCTGGGAGAACTGGCTTCTCCCCTTTCATTGTACAAGTGTATTTTTTTTTTAAACATTGAAAAGCTTCTTCAAGTAGATAAACCAAGACACTTTGGAACCCATGACTTTATGACCCCTCTGAAAAAATACCAAGAACAACATAATCTGATTGAAGGCGCAGCATCGCCACACTACACTGGTTCAAGAAGGCAACTCACCTCCACCGTCACCGTCACAAAGGCATCCAAGGATGGGCAAGAAATGCTGACCCAGCCAGAGATACCCTGAACAAGTAAATCAAATGAGAACGGAAATCAGGAGCCACTTCTCTGATCAAACATGAAGGGAAACTCATGTGAAATAAATTATTTCCTTCAAGAAATGTTATACAAATTAATATAAAATGAGCACACAAATCAGGTTGGTTTGAAGAAAGCAACAGATTGGCATAAACATGAACAGATGAAAATCACTATGATATAAATCAACTGCATTCTGCCAAGCAGAGGAAAATTATACAACAAACTTCCTTCTTCCCAGTGATTACAACGTGAACAAAAGCCTGTTCCTTTGCTTTAACGATTCTCTGAATGTAATTAAATTTTCAACATTTGGAGAGAAAGATTTATTTTTGTTGAATCCTGTTACTCAAAATATTGATTATTTTTATTGCCAGTATTTTCTATAAAGTACAACATCCTTCTTGTAGAAAAATAGCTTTAAGAAATATACAATTCAATTTTGAAACAAACATCTGCAGAAATTGCCATTTAAGAGATTCATATAAGTACTATTTGAAACTGCCCCAAGTACAGGAAAACTAAAAATATTTGAAAAACGGATGGGAAATGCAATATTCAAAGGGTCAAAATAAATTTGTATGCTTCTGGAAATATTTTCATCCATTCATCTTTTGTTTATCTTTGCCCCTAACTGTAAAGCAGCAATTCAAATGTCATTTCCTGTAGAGTAAGACTCATAAGACAAAAGGGTAAAGGGTCAGTACTGTAAGGGAACACTGTCAACACAGGTTATTAAATATGACAAGTAAGAATAGAAGACAGTGTGTACGATCTGAGCCAATTTTTCATTACTGAGGTAGCAGGCTGGATGCATCAATGACCGAGAAACTCATTCACACAACAGGTTCAGTTTTGAGCAAATGGCAACCTAATATTTATACTTTACTTACCCTGCAAACCATGACTTGTTGGAATTTGTTGCTCTCGGATCTGAGAATAGGAGATAGGTTTGAGTCTAAATCAGATTGTTGATATTGTCATGGTGCCCATATTGTGCCTAATGTGAAATTAAGAGTGAGGGTATCTCCCAGTGAAGTCACACTAAATGCTCACTCTTTGTGGTCTGCTCTTTATTTTGAAAACCATATACAATGCATGATACAATACACACTCTGGTACATTACACACTCTGATACAGTGATGCTCCAGACCCTTATGTTCACAATAGATATAATATAGTTTGTAATTACTGGTTCATCCTCTGTCAGGTGATGAGATCACATGCACATGGCACATACAATGTTTCCACCATGTGCTGTGACACCTGGTGGCATATGAGACTGTGAGTATTAATAGTGGAGTGATCAATATAATGCCAATGAAATATTGCTTCAGTGGTCACCATCCTGAGCAGTCAGTCAGTGTGATCAGAATCACAATGAATTGACAGCTTTATGATCCTATTTTGAAGGTTCCATAACTAGCACGAGAACTCTAACCGATTCATGACATTACTCTCAAATCTTGGAGAATGTATAAAACTGATTTTGAGGAGTGAGCAATTTACTCTGGAATAGAATGTTCAGGTCTGAAGGAGCAATACACTTTCCTATTATCAAGTGTGAACCTGTGTTTTATACCAAACTGTTTGATGCATGACCAAACATATCTCCAGAAAATAGAGTTTCAAACGGGTCCACTTGCCCTTGCTCCCAAAAGTATCAGCATAACACTGACCTTTAAAAGATATCAGAGCTTCCTTTATGAAAGAAACTACTGAAAAAGCACAAATACTTTCAATGAAAGTTCACTGCCTGATAAACAAAAACAAACCTATAAGTGGTTTGAAAGAAGGTAATTTAATAACAGCATTCAGACAGATTCATAACTCGAAATGTTATCTGCACTCTTTAATTGGATTGCTGCATTATAATTCAGTATGAGGTAACCAATATTCTTTCATTATTTAGACAGCTTTTTAATTAAAACAGCTGTTAATTTCAGAGGCAGGCCTAACTGCACAATTATAGGAGCAATAGTGTTTGAAACAATACTCTGTGATCTTGGAAACCCGGGCTTGAATCTAGGACTTTAATGACTAATGAAGGTTATTGTTCCAGTAATGGCTGCAAAGGGCAAGAGCAATGAGCTGTGACCATTGTGACGTTAATAAAGAAGTTGTATTGCTAGGCTGCCTATCTAAAAATGTCTTATTAGAATAGATGAAAGAGGTTAACATAAGCAAAATCTGGCATTGTACTAGTCTGAATCAGGCATTAATATTCAAGTAGTGAGTGTTGGTATTGATAATACCAGAAATATCACAAAGTAAGTTTAACAGTTGTCTGGTCTCGAGGCAGGAAAGGATATTAACTGCAGAACAAAGCCTCTGTATATTCTGTGTTGAAGTGAGTAGAGATGCATTATTTAAAAGAAGCAAACCCACCTTATTATTTTAGATTATTAATAAAGCAAGAAATTGCATGAGGTGCACATTGGTAATGTTCCTAGAAGTTGAAAGATTGCCAAGCCATTTAGCCATTATTTGAAATGTATTTAATGTAGGATGGAGCCCTTTTTTTTAATTGCATTTTATGATGCATTTTTTTTGTAACAAACCAATCGATAAATTTGTCCACGAGATATCCTATCTGCCTTCCTCTCTGCAGAGAATAACTCCTCATGTTAAGTCACCATACCCCTTCTCCTCTGATTTGACTACCATCCTCCTCTCTCCATTAAAAAGTCTCCTACAATCATGCATTTCGAGTATTTGATTTTGGCTCTCACATGTCATGGTCTTATTGCCTTAGTCACCAACTAGAGCGCCTCTGACCATTTCCTTATAACCCTCATGATCCACATCTCCCCACCTCCTTCCAGCCCCACTTCCTTCTGCATCTGTAGTTGAAATAAAATTTTCCCCCAAGTCACACTCAACTGCACTTTCCAATGTCCCAACTGTGCAAACTTTGGTTTTCCATTCACCAAAATAATCTGTTAAAAGGCTGCTGCATAAAATAAGGTTGCACGGTGTTATGCATAATGAGGTAGCATGGATTGAATATTGGTTAACAAACAGAAAGCAAAGAGTGTTTTTCTGATTGGAGATCAGTGGCAGGTAGTATGCCTCAGGGATCAGTGTTGACATCACAATTGTTTACAATTTACAAAGATGATTTAGAGTTGGGTACCAAGTATAGTGTGTCAAAGTTCACAGAGAACACTAAGATAAGCAGTAGGGCAAAGTGTGCAGAAGACACTGAAAGTCTGCAGAGGGAGATAGATAGGTTATGTGAGTGGGCAAGTATCTGGCAGATAGAGTTACAATGTTGGTAAATGTGAGGCCATCCATTTTGGTATGAATAACAGTAAGATAAACTATTGTTTAAATGTCGAAAACTTTGAACATGCTGCTGTGTCCTTTTGCATGAATCACAAAAAGTCAGTTTGTAGATGCAGCAGGTAATTAAGAGAGCAAATTAAATATTATCCTTCATTTCTCAAGGGATGGAGTTTAAAAACAGGGAGCTTTCGCTGTTGATGTGTTGGTGAGGCCATACCTAGAGTAATATGTACAATTTTGGTCTCCTTACTTGGGAAAGGATTTACTGGCACTGGAGAGGGTGCAGAGAAGGTTCACTAGGTTGATTCCAGAGTTGAGAGGGTTGACTTATGAGGACAGACTGACTAGACTCGGACTATACTCATTGAAATTTAGAAAATGATGGCGGGGGGGGGGGGGGGGGAATCTTATCGAAACATGAAATTATGAAGGGAATAAATAAGATAGAAGGAGGGAAGTTGTTTCCACTGGCAGTGTGACTAGAACTGGGACATTGCCTGAAAATAAGGGGGGAGCAGATTTCGGACTGAGTTGAGGAGGAATTTCCTCACCCAAAGGGTTGTGAGTCTTTGGAATTCCCTGCCCAGTGAAGCAGTTGAGGCAAAGATAGATTTTTGAGTCGCGAAGGAATAAGGGTTATAGTGAGCGGGAGGGTAAGCGGAACTGAGTCCATGATCTTATTGAATGGCGGAGAACAGTGGAGAAAGTTGTTTTTTTATTCATTCACAGGATGTGAGTGTTGCTGGCTGGACCAGTATTTGTGACCCATCCCTAATTGCCCAGAGGGTAGTTAAGAGTCAATCACATTGCTGTGGGTCTCAAGTCACATGTAGATCAGACCAAGTAAGGATGACAGTTTCCTTCCCTAAAGGACATTAGTGAGCCAGATGGGTTTTTCCAACAATCGACAATGGTTTCATTATTATCATTTGACTTTTAGTTCCAGAGTTTTCATGAATTCAAATTCTGCTATCTGCCATGCTAGGATCTGAACATACATTCCCAGAACATTACCTGGGTCTTTGGATTAATACTCCAGTGATACTAGAAGTGAATCCTGAGCTTTATTAATAAGGGCATAGAGCTTAAAGTCAAGGAGGTGATGCTGTACTTGTGTAAGGTGCTGGCTGGATTCACTTGGTGTGAGTTCTGAGCAGCACACTTCAGAAAGGTCTGAAGGTATTGGAGTGAGTTCGAAACAGCCTCCTACTGGTGAAAAACATCAAGTTATGAAGATAGATTAGAGAAGTTGGGACTGTTTTCTTTGAAGAGGAGACGACTAAGAGGAGATTTGAATGAAGTTTACAAATTTATGAAGTGTCTGGAAGAGGAGGTAGAGAGAAACTGTTCCCACTTGAAAAAAAATCAAGGATGAGAGGACCCACAGTTAAAGTCATTTGCAAAAGAAGCAAACACAGTGTGAGAATAAACTTTGTCACACTCTGAGTAGTTAGGGTATAGACTGCACTGCCTGGAAGTGTGGTGGAGATAAGCTGAAGTTATCAAGTTGAAGAGGGCATTGGATGATTGTTTGAATAGAAATAATGTGCATGGTCATAGGAAAAAGGCACACATGATGGGCCAAATGACCTCCTCCTGCACTGTAGCAATTTTGTGATTCACATAAAGCCAGAATTTTGTTGTGTTTCTCTAAATCATGACAAAACAATCTGGAGTGCACCTGATACAAAAGAGGAGCTTATAACTGTAACATCCCAGAGTTCTGAGGGAGGTGGCTGAGGAAATGGCGGAGGCATTGGTTTGGAACTTTCAAAAGTCACTGGAGTCAGGGAAAGTCCCAGATGATTGGAAACTTGCTGTTGTAACTCTCTTGTTCAAGAAAGGAACTAAACAGAAAATGAAAAGTTATAGGCTGATTAGCCTAACCTCGTTTGTTGATAAAATTCTAGAATCCATTGTTAAGGATGAGATTTCTAAATTCTTAGGAGTGCAGGGTCGGATTAGAACAAGTCAGCATGGATTTAGTAAGGGGAGGTCGTGGCTGACAAACCTGTTAGAATTCTTTGAAGAGGTAACAATTAGGTTAGACTAGGGAAACCCAGTGGATGTTACCCTACTGGATTCCAAAAGGCCTTTGATAAGGGAGGCTGCTGAGTAAGGTGAGGGCCCATGGTGTTTGAGATGAGCTACTGGCATGGATTGAGGATTAGCTGTCTGACAGAAGGCAGAGAGTTGGGATAAAACGTTCTTCTTCAGAATGGTAGCTGGTGACAAGGGGTGTCCTGCAGGGTTCGGTGTTGGGGCTGCAGCTGTTCTCTTTATATATTAATGGTCTGGATGAAGGGACTGGGGGCATTCTGGTGAGGTTTGCCGATGATGCGAAGTTAGGCGGACAGGCAGGTAGTACTGAGGAGCTGGGGAGGCTGCAAAAAGTTTTAGACAGTTTAGGAGAGTGGTCCAGGAAATGGCTGATGAAATTCAATGTGAGCAAACGCGAGGTCTTGCACTTTGGAAAAAAGAATACAGGGACGGATTACTTTCTAAAGGGTGAGAAAGTTCATAAAGCCAAAGTACAAAGGGATCTGGGAGTACTAGTCCAGGATTCTCTAAAGTTTAACTTGCAGGTTGTGTCCATATTTAAGAAAGCGAATGTAATGTTGTTGTTTATCTCAGGAGGGTTGGAATGTAAAAGCAGCGATGTGCTACTGAGAATTTATAAAGCTCTGGTTAGGCCCCATTTAGAATACTGTGTCCAAATTTGAGTCCCACACCTCAGGAAGGACATACTGGCACTGGAGCGTGTCTAGCGGAGATTCACACAGATGATCCCTGGAATGGTAGGCCGAAGATACGATGAACGGCTGAGGATCCTGGGAATGTATTCATTAGAGCTTAGAAGGTTATGGGGAGGTCTAATAGAAATTTACAAGATAATGCATGGCTTAGAAGGGGTGGGAGCTGGAAAGTTGTTTCCATTAGGTGGGGATACTAGGACCCATGGGCACAGCCTTAGAATTAGAGGGGGTCAATGAGGAGTCATTTCTTCAGCCAGAGATTGGTGGGCCTGTGGAATTCATTGCAATGGAGTGCAATGGAGGCCCGGACGTTAAATGTGTTCAAGGCAGAGATTGATAAATTCTTGATCTTACAAGGAATTAAGGGCTACAGGGAGAATGTGGGTAAGTGGAATTGAAATGCCCATCAGCCATGATTAAATAGCTGAGTGGACTCAGGTGGGCCGAATGGCCTTACTTCCACTCCTGTGTCTTATGTCTTATGTAACTACATTAATGGACATGGTTTTGTCCCTTAATAAGTGTTTACATTGCAATGGTATTCTGACAAGTTAGATGTTAACAGAGGCACTTGACTAATACATTTGTCTGCAAGTAAGGCAGGGAATCTCTCAGAGAGGATTGGTTTTGGCTCTTATACACCTGTTCTCTGTTCAAGAGGAATATTGTTCAGTGCACTTTCTGGGTCTCTGTCTAAATTTATTGTGCAAGGAACAAAATGTCTTAAAGGATAATGTTTTAAAATAAGATAGGTGTAAGAACATCTTCCGCATTTGCTCCCATTCAGGAGTCACAATCTGCACAAAAGACATCAGTTCAATCTCTGCACTGTTACTTGAAGATTGCTACATTCTGGGTTTCATCAACGCATCTGTGAGTTTTTGCAGAAAATCAGCCAATGCACATTAACCCATGGCCCAGTTTCTGGGAGAAGGAGATATAGCAAGATAATATAAAATAAGGAACTGCAGTGCTAGAAATCCAAAACAACAATAGAAATTGCTGGGGCAACTCAGCAGGTTTCGCAGCATCTGTGTGCAGAGAAAGCAGAGTCCTGTGACCTTTCCTCAGAAGTCATCAGTTCCCCTTCCAGGATGAAAGTGTTGTTTGATGGACATGGGAACACAAGAACGCCATTTGGCCTATTACACTTATTCTCAGCCATTCATGACTCTCTGCAAACTAACCCCAAGTACCCGAATTTGTCCGTATCACTGAAGAACTTTGATTAACAAAAATCTATCCATCTCTGCTTTCAAATCAGTAATTTTGTTAACACTGTTTGTTGAAGGAAGTTCCAAACTTCTAACACTCTGAAGAGGTTAGAGAGTTTTGAGAAGATTTGTGGCTCAGGTTGAGGTTCTGGATGTAGGTTTGCTCGCTGAACATTTCATCACCACACTAGGTAACATCTTCAGTGAGCCTCCAACGAAGCACTGCTGGTATTTCCTGCTTTCTATTTATATATTTGGGTTTCCTTGTACTGGTGTTGTCATTTCCTATGGTGATGTCATTTTCTATTCTTTTTCTCAGGGGTTGGTAGAATTCCTGAAAACCATCAAAGACACCAAGGTAGAAGAGGGTGAAATAATGGTCTCCTTTGATGTAACAGCCCTGTTCACATCCATCAACATTAACCTGGCCAAGGAAACACTGACTACACTTTTAGAAGACCAAACACCACCCACTTCACCTTCAACAACAAAACCTACAGACAATCCAACAGAAGACCCATGAGATCTCCGATTTCAGAGTTCTTAGCAGAGAAATTAATGCAGAGACTCGAACAAACAGCTCTGCCAACCATCTAACCTAAACTCTGGGTCTGCTACGTGGATGATACCTTTGTCATCACTAAATGAAACAAGTTAGAGGAAACCTTCAAACCATCAATAATACCCTTACTGGCATAAGATTCACTAAAGAGGAGAGAAACAACAACAAACTGCCATTCCTAGATGTCAGAGTAGAGCGAACAGCCAGTGGGGAATTTCAAACCAGCGTCTACAGGAAAACAACACATACAGACCAAATATTGAACTACAGAAGCAATCATCCCAACATTCACAAACGAAGCTGCATCAGAACATTATTTCAATGAGCCACCACACACACTGCAGCACAGAGGAACTATGCAGACCAGAGGAAAATCACCTGAACAGTGTATTCAAAAAGAATGGGTACCCAATGAACACAGTCCATCGATTTCTCAGCAACAAACCCAAACAAGCAGACAAAACATATCCAGAAACCCTAGCCAGTCTTCCCTACATCAAAGACATTTCGGAAATGACTGCCAGACTACTCAGACCCCTTGGCATCATGGTAGCCCACAAACTCACTAATACACTAAAACAGCAGCTAATGAATTTGAAAAATCCTGTACAGACAACAAGCAAAACTAATGTCATTTGCAAAATACCATGCAAGAACTGTAACAAACACTACATTGGACAAACAGGCAAAAAGCTAGCCACCAGGTTAATGAACATCAACTAGCCACAAACAACATGACCCTCTCTCACTAGTATCCTTATATACAGATAAGGAAGGACACCACTTCAACAGTGACAACACATCATCCTAGGACAAGCCAAATAGAGACATGCATGAGAATTCCTAGAAGCATGGCATTCCAACTCTATCAACAAACAAATTGATTTGGATCCCATCTACCACCCCCTGAGAAAAAGAACAGGAAATGACATCACCATAGGAAATTGCATCACCAACCCAAGGAAACCCAAACATATAAATAGAAAGCAGGAAATACTAGCAGTGCTTTGTCCAAAGGCTCACTGAAGATGTTGTATGGTGACAAAATGTCTGAAAAATGAACCTTCCAGCTCAGTGAGCAAACCTACATCCAGAACGCTCAAGAAGTAGCAGTGCATAATGTTACCTCTACAAGGTTTGGACTGACCAATTCGGATGCCTCTGACACTGGTTTCATCTGGTACACTGTAAACTTCCCCAACATAATTTTACAACCTTGAGAGCCTTAAACAGTGTCACTGTCCTTGTGATGTCATTGTGGGTGTGTCTAAGAACTGTCTGATGCCTCCCACACACAACACAGGTACACTCTCCATAGGGCCAAGCCTGCATTAAGAGTTAAGGCCCAAACACACCCTCACAGTCATTCAACATTTTTTGTATCACTTTAACCGTGTTCTGAAGACTAGCCTGCAACCAATTGATTTTGTCTGCTTGCTCCATTTGGGCTTGTTTGGTCAGGTAGGGATATCTTTTCCTGTTTTGCAGAAGTAGTGCATCCTGCTGTTTACTCATAGACTGGGAGAGGGCCTGGGGGCAATCCCCAGTGAGCTTTGGAATAATTCATTCTGAGGCCATTGCTTTAGGTAAACAGTCAAATTGCCTTTTCACAATCTGTACCAGTGAGTGAAGAGGTGGAGATAGTCCATAGCCATAGAACTAGAGCTGCCATGGATGGTGATAGAGTCTCTCTCTCCTACTTCCCACAGCAGGTTATAAATCTGTGTAATCATACTCTTATGTGCACAATTTGTGAATTCAATTTTCTTGATGATCCCTGGTGGATGTACTTACAGCTAAACCAATGTATACAATAGTTTCCAATCACAACTATACCTCAAATACTGTGGTGTAGACAGTCTATGGTCATGTGACAACATCAGGGTGGCTGGTACACTTTTAAAGAGACATCACTCAAATAGTGATACATGGGAACACCACCACATACAATTTCCCTTCACCATCCTGACTTGGAAATATATCGCTGTTCCTTCAGTGTGCTGGGTCATAATTAGGGAGGGATTCCCTCCCTAATGGTTTTCTGGATCTACCTATGGCCTACAGCAGTTCAAGAAGGCAACTCACCACCTTCTCAAGGATAATGATGGATACCTATAAATGTTGGCACAGCCAGTGAAGCCCATGTCCTATTAATGCATTAAAGAAAATTCCAGTCTATAAGTACAATACTCTATTGAACTCTTTGATAAATTGCTCGTCTCCACAATAGATTGAAAGAAAAATAAAGGAAACATAGAATGACAGAACATTCCAGCCCCAAAGGAGGCCTTTCAGCCGACCAAATCTATACCAGCTCATAAAGTCAAAGACCGAAAGGAATTGTTGCACTTGCAGTTACTTTTAGCTTTTAATTAAGTAAGTTACTGAACCTCATTGTGAATTGCATTTACACTTTTGCTTTGCAAGCCCTAGAGGAAGGTGAGAGAAGATGACTTGGCACCAGGGTAGATGTACAAAGTGAGATTCTGCCAATCAGATGATAGGTGGGTTTAGGAGTTTATGACCAGTGGTGGAAACCAAACGTTACCATCCTGGTGACAACTGTCTGGTTCCTGTACAGTTGGACGGCTTGTGTGAGGATGATACAGAGACAGGTGGTTTCCAGACTGGAAGAAGCAGGGTCTGTCTCCAGAAGTCCTCAAGAAGTCACTGGACCCAAAATGTTAGCTCTGCTTTCTCTCCACAGATGCTGCCAGACCTGTTGGTGTTTCTCCTTCAATTTTGATTTTTGTTTATTTCAGAGCTCCAGCATTCACAGTTCTTTGCTTCATTTGTTATTTGGACCCAGCTGTTGCCGCTCATTCATTGTAAGCTGTTGTCTCTAAGCAGCACGGTAGGCTGCGTGGTGGTTCAGTGTTTAGCACTGCTGCCTCACAGTACCAGCGACCAGGGTTTCATTCCAGTCTCAGATGTCTATCTGTGTGGAGTTTGCACATTCTCCCATGTCTGTGTGGGTTTACTCTCACAGTCCAAAGATATGCAGGTTAGGTGAACTGGAAATGCTAAATTGCCCGTAGTGTTCAGGGATATGTAGGGTGGCAGCATTAGTTGGGGGAAATGTAGAGCAAAGGGATGGGGTAATGGGTCTGCGTGGGATGCTCTTCGGTGGGTTGGTGTGGACTTGTTGGACCGAATGGCCTGATTCTGATTCTCTCTCTGAGATCAATTCAACTTTGATTTTGTATCCATCTACAAATAGTGTTGTAGGAAAGGTTTAATGAAGTTCTGCAAAGCCTAGGTGCAGGTTTGCTGAAAGACAGCGAGTCTCACCATCGACTGAAGTATTTGACATTCATCACTTCAAGATCCAAATGCAGTTTATTTCCCATCAGCAGAGAGGAGATGAAAAGTGTCAGAAGAATAAAGAAAAAGATGGGATTAAAAGAGAAAGGAATTGTGTATTTGAACAAACAATACAATGTATGGGAAAAAAATCCATTTTTCCCACATGTTAGTACATCCCAGTAACATCCAGAAACCAGTTTACAGACAATGAATTATTTCTCACATGAAGTGACCAAATAAATATCTCAGCTCTCTGGCTGAATAAAGCTCAGGCTGAACACTCATTGTGACTTCCTTCAAGTTGTTTATGTTTCTTTCATTTTGTTTGGAAAATTATTTTGTATTCATCGAGGTGAGGACCACTGATGTTGTGGAATTGAATTGTTCAACACCGAGTGTTGCCTGCTCAGCTGGAACACAATGTAATAAGTCTGCCACAAACCTTGTTCAAAGAAGAGGGCTGTCATTCTGCCACACCCAACATAATGCATTCATCCCCACAGTCTGGGGTGGCGGGGTGGCATGGTGGCTTAGTGGTTAGCACTGCTGCCTTGCAGCACCAGTGACCTGGGCTCGATCCCAGCCTTGGGGAGTTTGTGCATTTTCTCCCACGTCTGTGTGGGTCTCCTCTATGGTCCAAAAGTATTCAAGTTAGGTAGATTTGTCATGCTAAATTGCCCTGTAGTATCCAAGGATATACAGGCTAAAGTGGGTAAATGTGTGGGGGTGGGTCTGAGTGGGAGGGTCAGTGCAGACTCAATGGGTGGAATATGCTGTAGGGATTCTATTTCTGAATGAATTATTTTATTGTCAGATGTATTTTAAAATGAGAGGAACAGTTAAACAAAGTGAAAACCTTTTTCCACTGTCGCCATCTTCCCTTGATTTGATTCTTTAATCCAGCTGCAACGTGTGCTGGCATGGGGAAATTTAATAAAACTGTGGGTATACTTGTGGTGAGGTTTGGATTAGTTTTGATTAAGAAAACATTTCAACATATTTCATCTCATCATATGGAGCTAAATATCTGTAACAATTTCTTTTTCAAATGAATCCAAATTTGACATACACAATTTTGAAACTAATTCTTTTAACCCCGCTGTCTGGATACATTTGAAAATTTAATTTTCTTTCACTTTGTGTCAGACACTGTAAGGGTAACTAATCGATCTCTCTCATTGAGTCTGCAGAGTTCCAAGGAGTATAACTATTGCTTGTTGAACTCCCTTCCTTCTGTGTGCATGTGGGCAATGCATTGTCTGGTCACTATGGTGACTGCAGTCTAATAATGGTCATGATGATGATAGCACTCTCCAGTAATGATCTGATTACGTTATACAGTTTCTCCTCATGCTTTAGGTATTTCAGCTCAATGAATTTGGTCAAATTTACCAGCTTCCTATTGGCTCTAAAAGGCAAGTCTGCAGACCAGGATAAACTACCTGCTCATTCAGCTTCCCTATAAGAAGGTCTAATGCATTAATGCAGAACGTTTTATATATAACAGGTCAAAGGCAAGGGCTGCATAGACATGGGAACACCATCACTCACAAGTTCCTTCATTCCCCCAGCCACACATCATCCTGAGTTGAAATAATGTCATCATTCCCTTACAGTCGCAGGGTCAAAATCTTAGTACTCACTTATTAACAACACACCAAGACCGCATTTCAAGAGGGCGACTCACAATCACCTACTAAATGACATTGTTTTAGAAAAACCTTGCATTTGTCCATAACTCACTTTATTAGCCACTGTAAAATCCCAGCTTTGAATTCTTTGTACCATTTTGACGACTGCATCTGAGTCCATTAACTTCACCTGCTGAGACTGAAACTGGAACTTCACATCATTATCATCGCTTTCTCACTGAGCTCAGTGTTTGCTTGATTTGGCCTTTACTGGTCAACAAATTGTTTTTTTTTTCAGAATGACTAATTATTTCATGTCATTTTGACAGAAACCAAAGCAGCTACTTCTAATTCTGCTTGAGGCGCTGCTTATCATGTAATATTGGCAAAGGTGTTAACACATTCATATGAAGTGTCTTTAGCTGTCAAATTACTGGGAGTGTTAGTACCATTTTATTTAAAGAGTTAACACTTTTAAAAATATTAACATATGCCATTACACTTTAATGCATTTCCAGTAAAGGTATAGCTTATTGTCAGGATGTCCTGAATTGATTCACGTCGAATTACTTATTTATTTAAAGTGTAGTCATAGTGTGTACATTGTCAAAAAATGGAGCCAATTGCACATGTCTGGGACCCCAGAAAAAACACCAGCAATTTCAGTGCTTAATTTAAGAATGACTTACCATGTTCTATTATTAGTCTTATATAGTCGGTTCTGATATAACACAATAGCTCCGCACTTGTGTGATCTCACCTTAGAAGAAAATCGTGCAATAGCCACACCCTTTAAACTAATGGGGCCGAAATCTCGTTATAGCCAACACAGGTAAGGAAGGTTCGCGTTCTACAAATAACAGTCTAAATTCTTCAGTTGTGTTTATACCAACTCGTATGGAAGAAATAGGCATTATTGCAGAACGGACTGTACAAAGAAATATGTTCGGTTCACTGAAGTTAGAAATTCCTTGACAATACATTTACAAAGCTTCTTCCCCAAAGGGCTCACTCTACAGCCAGGTGGCATGATGCCAATGGTGCTCTTCTGTGCCCACTACTCTTGCTGATAATTCTAGGTCCAAAAGTACCGAGTACTCCATGCAGCCATCGCAATCATCTTGGAATGAAGGGGTTGTCCATTAAGGAAAGTTTAAGCAGGTTCGGCCAATACTCATTAACACTTTGAAGAACTTGGACAGATTAGATGCTGAGTCTCCTCAATGGAGGAGTCAAGAAGTATTAGGCAAAAGTTACAATGTTCTTCCATCAAAGACAGTAATGATAACTAATTTCTTCTATCAGAGTTCATTAATATTTTGAATTTTCTAATACAGAGAGCAGTGGAGACTGGATCGTGGAATGTATTCTAGGCTGAGTTTCACAAATCTTTGATCTACCGGGAAATCAAAGGCTATACTCCCAATAGCAAGGTGGTGAGGGAAGAAATCAGAGCTTTATTCACAGAGCGAAAAATGACAGGTACGTATCTCCTGATTCCACTTTACAGCTGTGTTCATAAATGTCTTTAATCTGGCCTCAGATATGCGTCCAGATAACACCATTCTGTTATGTACCTAGTCTTAATTCATACAATTCACACCAGGTATTATGGGGAGGGAGTGCAGACAGGAAAGTGGGGTTGAGGCCATGATATTATTGAAGGGCGGAGCAGACTAAAGGGGCTGAATGACCTATGTTTGTTCCTATTCCTTAAGTTCCTATGATATTTGGGAGTGCTGAGTTCACACAGACAGCTACTAGGGACCAATAAAAGGATGCTGGATGCCCACTCTAAATTGTTACTTAACCTACCTGAAGGAGAAGAAGCACTGGGGAGAGGACAAAGGAACATTGATGCCAAGGAGCACCAGAAGTTTCTTTAATACAGACTCCAATTCAAGATTGCACTACAAGAAACAAACACGGAACAAGAACAGGCCATGTGGCCCCTGGAGCCCTGCGCCACCATTCAATAGAGTCATGGCTGCTCTGACTTTAACCTCAACTCCAAATTCCTCCATATCCTCAACAATCTTTCATCCCCTTCGGAATCTACCTACCTCTACATTAAAAGCATTTAAAGACTCTGAATTCCAAAGACTAATGGCAAGCTTACTGATATTTAAGTCAGGAGTATAATAAACCTTGGCACATGGTTTGTGGGCAAGCTACCAGCTCTCTTCGCCCTCCGTGTTCATATCGGGGCATTTCACACCATCTCAGTCCTTGGCACGTCGGGTGCCTATCCTCAATGGATCATTGCCATGGCAACCAGAGCAGTTATTCCCCTTGTTAAGCAAATGGAGCTACTGTTCTCTGTTGCTAATTCCTAATGCTGCTCTGTGCCTCTCAAATTCTTTTTTTTAAAGAAATGTAAGAACTGCAGAACGCTAAACTCTCATTACATTATGGCCTCTGGGAGGCAAATGTTTTATGTGGTATAACGAGATGTGTGCCATAAACCACGGCAAAATGTAACCTGAAAATAGATCTTGACTGAGGTCTAGTAATCTCAATACAGACATAGCTGTGGCAGTGACAGCCATATAAACAAACTTGGCTTTATTTATCCTTTTAGCTGGGAATGATTACAAATTGGACTTTTTATTGCTACTGGGCTTGAAAAAAGGTAGAAATTTAATGGCATTCTGAGAAGGAAGTGGCACACATTCCTTCAAGAACGTCAGAATACATTTCATAAAGATAATTAGATAGTCGGATGCATTGGGTTTCACATTTCGGTGATCCATTCCAATTATAACAGCATTAGAGGGAAACATAGCCTTTATAATTATATGAGAAGTAGATCTAATTTTCTCAATGTCACTCCAACATCACCTTTTGCTATCAGCGGCGCTGGCTGATTTGAGTAATTATGTTTTCTCCATTTAACTGAACCAAGCTGAGGCTAAAATTTGATGTCGCATTATATTGGAAATGGGTGCACAGCAGACAATGCAACATGCCAGGCCAGGGGCTGCCAATATTTCCCTGCATTTTAATACAGCCTGCATTTGTTTGCTAGTGCTAATGTCCTCGCGAACACCATTCTATTCATCCTCAGTGGCTCTCAATCGATACTTTAAATTAATATATTCAAAACATCTGCATCAGAATAATTTATTTAAACCCTAAAAGTGTTGTTCTCGAGAAGTAATTTGGCTCATTGGTGTCAGTCAGCTAGGGAAAGCACAGTTAGGTCATGCAGCTCCGCAATTTCCCGGATCACTGACACTCTATTGGTAAGCCATTTTACAAAATAGCCAAGAGCAGCATAAATGTGGCTACGTCGAGCATTGGCTAATGGACAGAGAGTACCTGCTGCAACATATTAATTCCCGTTCTTGTCAATCTGCATCATTATGGAGTATGCATGAAGAGAAGTGGGACCCCATCACACTATGGCACCTGCTGTTTTTCCATCTGCCATCCACAGCACTTTTCCGACTGTCCATTTACAGCTAAATGGCTTCCTCTTTTGTCTCATAAATGTTTTTTCTCCATTTCTCGTTGTGGCTTTCAGGTTGCCATTGTCACAGACTTCGGAACAAGCTCGGAGTCAGAACACAGTGCAAACGTTGCCTTTGCAAAGTGGATTGTTGGAAGATTCATAGTTCTGCATTGTAGCACTTTGATAAAGTTGTCATGGAGACTATGTCTACTGAGAATATAAAGCACCATGTGCACTGGCAATTAAACAGAATGGCTCAGATGGCACACAAAATGGCAAATAGTGAACCTACTGGCTACATATTGTTTGGCAGTCATTTATCTTTTGTAGTTCTATGGTAACTGAAAAGAAAATGAAACTGAAGGAATTATTTCACACTTGCTTTTCTATTTGGTAGACCATAATGGATTGAAGATTTTTTTTTACTGGCAATCTGCAGTAAATAGATATTGCTGCATATGATTTTATAGTCCCTTCACAGAGAACCCCTGCACAGCCTGTGTGATAAAATTTAACAGATGGAAACGTGTAGATAAAATTGGCAATCTCAATTCCTGCAAGGAGTCTAAGCAATAATATGACATTAGAATTTACAGGGATTTGCAGAGAGATGTGTAACTAATGCTCAGTTGTCTCCTAAACAAACTACAGATGTGAAAAGGGGAAGGCATTGTTTGCAACAAAAGATTAGAGTTTAAGAAATTCTCAGTAAACACAATTACGATCATCAAATACGATTAGTCTATTATTTAATTCAAACACTGGCAGACAAAGATATGGAGAACTGGCTGCTACAAAGTGCAGCACTGCAATTCTGCTTGGAGACCTGACTTTGCATCCTCTTCTGACTGACATTTGCAATAGGGCTTCCCCAGGGAATGATTTGTCAGCCTTGGCCACAAGTCAACCTTGAAAGGAGAAGGGAAACTGGCAGAAGGAAAAGGGCAGGGAGACATTCTTTTAGCACCATTTCCTCCCCAACAGATTGATCGAGGAGTGACAATAGCAGTTACTGTCGCCTGCTGGGTGGGAGAAGAAGTGGGAGGAGTGATATTAAAGATACAATAGTAAATTGTAGACAAATTGTAAATCATGGTGACTTTCTTTTCCAATGTAGCTTCTCAAACAAGTTATAATGTTTAATAATGATGTTGTCCAAGACCCAGCCTTCATTACATATCTGGGGAAAATCAACTAAGAGAAAGGGAGGACTGCAGATGCTGGAGATCAGAGCTTAAAAGTGTGTTGCTGGAAAAGCGCAGCAGGTCAGGCAGCATCCGAGGAACAGGAGAATCGACGTTTCGGGCATAAGCCCTTCTTCAGGAATGATTCCTTATGCCCGAAATGTCGATTCTCCTGTTCCTTTGATGCTGCCTGACCTGCTGCGCTTTTCCAGCAACACATTTTTAATATCTAGGGAAAAGCCAAACAAGCCTCAACTTGTTGGGGTAATGACTCTATCTTGGATGACATACGAACATAAGAACCCTAGGCCGCCTGGCCCTTTGAGTCTGTTCCACTGTTCATTAAGATCATGGCTGATCTTTTCATAGCTTCAGCCCCACTCACTCACCCTTTTAACATAATCCTTAATTTCTTTACTGTTAAAAAAAATTATCTACCTTAGCTTTAAAAACATTGAGGGAGCCTTAACTACTTTCCTCGGCAGGGAATTCCAAAGAGAAACGACCCTTTGGGTGTAGAATTCAGTCCGAAATCTGCTCACCCTAAATTTGAGGCTACACCCTTTTGTTCTAGTTTCAATCCACAGTGGAAACACCCTCTGTACTCCTACCTTATGTATTCCCTTCTAAAGTTTTATGTTTCTATAAGATGCCCCGGTCATTCTTCAAAATTCCAGTGAATATAATCCCAGTCTACTCGGTGCCTTCTCAAAAGCCAACCCTCTCAATTCAGAATCAACCCAGTGAACCTCCTCTGCACCCTCTCCAGTGCCAGTACATCCTTTCTCAAGTAAGGAGACCAAAACTGCCCACACTACTCCAGGTGTGGCCTCACCAGCTCCCTATACAGCTGCAGCGTGATGCATTTAAACTCAATCCTTTTACCAATGAAAGACAAAATTCCATTTGCCTTCTTAACTACCTGTTGCACCTGCAGACCAACCTTCTGTGATTCATACACAAGGACACCCAGGTCCCTCTGCACAGAAGCATGCTGCAACTTTTTACCGTTTAAATCATAGTCCCTGAACAGTCCCTCTAAATTCTAATGTCCAGAGTGAAGTAGGCCCTACTCATTGCTAGTCCATCTCACCCTCCGCCCAAGCTTCTACCTCAATTTGACCGTAATGGCGAAGATGTCCAGGCAGGACGTAAGTTGAGTTGCCACATCTCACTGCCACACGTGTAGGCAGAGATTTAATGTGAGAAACAATGGTCCCACCCACCTATGTATACTTAAGGCTGACATCAAAAGGGAAAGGGCAGGAAAGTGGACATAGGGAATATTGGATTAGCCATGATCCTATTGAATGGCAGAGCTGACTCAAGAGGCTGAATGGCCTGCTGCAATTCCTATTCCTTATGGCCCTGTGGTGGGAACACTGCATTGCTTCTGTGGAGGGAGGCCTGAGGGAATTAAGTGTCTGTCAGACACCTAACTAGCCTGTGTTGCCCTTCCCTGGGTTACAGGGCCCTGGGAAAGGGCTAGAAACCTGATCATCGAGAATAGACAATAAGGTAAGTCCCAATATAGATGGAAATGAGGAGAGTTTTCTTTTTGTCACTGGGCCGCAGAACCACTGAATGATTGCAATGCAACAGGAGGCCATTTGGCTCCAGTCTTGATTCTCTTTCCCAAAGAGCAATGGAAGCAGGGTCATTGAATTTTTTATAAGGCAAGGGTAGACAGATTCTCATGTATCAAGGGAGCCAAAGGGTACTGGGGGCTGGGGGGCATGGTGTAGGAATGCAAATCTGAGGCCTCAATCAGATTTACCATTAAATAGCAGAGTGGCCTTGAAGGACCAATGGCCTGCTCCTGATTTTAATTTTATATGAGCACGATCAGAAGTATTGGCTTCTGTCAGTAATACTTCACACAGGATTATTGCTGGATCCCTGAGCACAGGGGAATGGAGGTGAGATAGGTGAGATGGAGTGGCTCTGGAACGGGAATCAGGATGTGGGAGACAAAGGCAGGGGGATGGTTCTAAGCATCCCACCCCCACACCATCCTGTCGCCAGGTACCTCATCCACACGCTATGTGTCTGACAGCAAGGCAGCCCCTCAAGCAGCAGTGTTGCTGAGTTACCTGCGCAAGCCACACTCTGCACCTCCCTTTCAATCCCGGAGCTGCCACAAAATTCATCATAGAATCCCTACAGGTCATTTGGCCCAACAAGTTCACACTGACCCTCTGAAGAGTAAACCACACAGACACTATTGCCATATGTTCACCCTGACTAATGCGCACAGTCAACACATTCCTAAACACTCTCGGTAATTGAGCCTGGCCAATCCACCTAACTTGCACATCTTTGGATTAAGGGAGGAATCCCAAGCACCCATAGGAAACCCATGCAGACACAGGGAGAATGTACAAACTCTACACAGTTGCCCAAGGTTGGAATCGAACCCAGATCCCTGGTGCTGTAAGGCAGCAGTGCTGACCACTAAGCCACCATGCCACTCCAATGTGTCCAGGAACAACCAGTGTCTTGTGGCTCATTACTGAGCCTAACTGACATCCCACAATGGGCATGGGAGATGCCCACCTTCCTACATCCAACTTCATCACTGGAGGACTGGCAGACTGAAATGAAGGCTCCCATATGATTTAGCTGGCAGGGGCACTGTGTTTCCTGCCATAACAGACTGGATTACACTCCATATGAGAACTATAGATCATCTTAAGAAACCCAGTACATGTTGGGCAGATGTTTCTCCTGACTGAAGGAGTCCAGAACTGTGGGGCCACAGTCTCAAATAAGAGGGCATCCATTCAGGACTGCGATGAAGTGAAATGTCTTCACTGAAAGGGTAATGTATCTCTAGCTCAGATAGCTGTTGACTGAATATATTCAGGATGGCGATCAATAGACTTTTGGAAATAAAGAGGATTAAAGGATCTGAGGGTAGTTTGGAAAGATGGAATTGAAGAGAAAGATTACTCATGATGTTATTGACTTGCAGATAAACTCGATGGACCATACAACATATTCCTGCTCCAGTTCTTTATGGTCTTCTGGTTTTTTTCCACTACATCAGACACTACTACTTAAAATGACACTAATGTCTATCCCTGGTACTGTGAAAACTCTACAGTATAAGAAAACATTACTAAAGTAAAATTAAAACTATAAATGACAAGCAGTAGTTAAGTAGCAATTTAGAAAATCAGTGGTTCTTAACTGCATTTTACACAAATAATTAGGAAATGGGATTAGACAAGAATGAGAATCAATTTAATTTACAATAGCAATAGCTGTGATTCAATTTAAATTACGACAGCAATACTTGTAATTTAATTTTAAACAATAATTTAGCCCATCAACTGCTAAAGTAATTCACCAATCTAAAATTTTGTTTAATTTAAGGTTCTTTCATTATTTGATACAGAACTTCTGAGCTGGACATATTAATTTGAAGTCCTGGTACAATAAGTGATGAGTGAGCTTCTGAGAAACTTCCTTTTGTGTCATTTCAACTGAAGTGAAGAGTTTTCAAAAAAAATTATTGACAATGAGAAAAGTTCCTCTTCCCAGTTCTGGCAGAGATGATAAGATAAATTAACAGGATGATACTCTCTGCAGGTAAACACAAGAATTAGACAAAAGCATTAGGAGGTTAATTAGATCATCCACATGCCCGAGCCAGGATGGGATTAGGGTTAAAACTTGTCACCTAATATTTTACTAACATTAAGCTAACCTTTTTGCCCATCACAGGCAACATGATGGAATTGGTCATACACTACATCATGCAGCTTGCATCTGAGCACAATAACCCTGTTATTGAGCCACGTATTCCATTAATTTCTCAAAACGATCATGTTTAAATTGTAGTGTATCATATGATCCACTTTTCAAAATATGTAGAAGAAAGATAGCTGAAGATGGGCAAGCTGCAAATGGTGCAATTCACTCGAGTCTGTGTCATGGCTATAACCAGTTATGGCACTCATTCACAGACTCTATCAACAAACACATCGACCTGGACCCAATATACCGGCCACTACAGCGGACAGCTCGAACTGACAACCGGAAGCGGCAGAGACAGGCCACTATAAATGCCGGAGGAAACAGCACAGAAGCGCTTCACAGGAGGCTCCCAAGCACTGAGGATGTCACCTAGACAGGGGACAAAACGTTTGCAAGACAAATTCCCAGCTCGGCGAACAGAACCACAATAACCAGTTAGTTACCAATTAACCAATCATACAATTTTAGTTCTATTGCTCAGACAAATTCCATCCTTCAATCAATGTGCAGGCAAAAAAGACAGATTGGTCAATCATAGATTAGGTTCCCTACAGTATGTAAGCAGGCCATTCAGCCCAACAAGTCCACACTGACACTCAGTAGAGTGACCCACTCACCTACTCTATAGTTATCCCTGACTAATGCCATGGGCGATTTAGCATGACCAATTCACCTGGCCTGCACACCTTTGGATTGTAGGAGGAAACCCACACAGACATGGGGAGAATACACAAATTCCACACAGACAGTCACCTGAGGTGGGAATTGAACCCAGGTCCCTAGCGCTGTAGGGCAGTTCTGCTAACCACTAAGCTACCATGCTGCCCACGATTGAACCTAATTCTGATGAGTGACTCCTCGCTGGGAGTCCTCTCCACCTGTTACACACAAACAGTGACTGCACCGCAAAAATAATTCATCGGCTCTGAAATTCTTTGTGACGTCTTAAGATTTTGGACCACATGCCTGTCTTTCAGGTGGTTGTATGTTCTCGTTCGATTGCATTCCTACCTGAGTCTGAAATAAGACAAGGGGATCTCTCTTGTCATCCAGGCCCTCAATCACTATCACCCAATAGAACTTGAATTCCCAACACCATCATCATGGTCCTATATCACTTTTAATTTTCTGTGCTTGAACTCAAATGTCAGATTTCAAACTTCACCAAAGAGTTGTCAATTAACATCTGAAGTTCAAACATCAGTTTCAGAATTACGGATTACATTACAGGATCCTCCATAAACTCAGAAGGTTCCATTGGTATCAATGCATCCACTTGCTTCCTGTCTGTATTAGCTGAAATAGGAGCAGCTGATTTCCTTTTAAGTTGAAAGCTTGAAAAAGCTAAGTGACTCTTTGTATCCTTGATCGTAAAGTCTCTGTCTAGTACTAAGAGCTGAAATTATTCCAACTTCCTAAAAGTATGTTCAATGCATTTTAATCTTCTATTAATATGCCTCCCACAGAGAGAGACTTCAAATAAACGGCTTCGTTCTCCCTCAGTTCATCTTCTGTATGGTCTAATTTCAAAGTTTTTTCTCTCATCCTTTGAATTGCATCTTTAATAGTCGCTTATGTTAATGTTATCTCTGGAGTGGTGCAATATTGTGACTTCAGGTTCCACTGAGCTCACATTACCCTACGTGTTGCTGCTTCTCTTTCTCTCTAGAATGTTGATAGCATCTCAGAAGAAATCCTTAAATCTTCAATAGAGAGAGAGGCCAACGTGAGTAGTGCTTGTATGTAATCCAAAATTACTTGCAGCTTCAATCACGATGCTTCAGCCAGTTTAGCTCTTCTGAAAAAAAAAATTAACTCCCATTTTGTGCAGATCCGTAGATCTTGCTTGGCTTTGTTCATGAGCTGTCAGTAGTGTGGAACATAGGTGTAATCCGTCTCTTTATAGCTACTTCTCATGAACTCCCTATGGGTTCCAGGCAATTGCAGTTGTCTGTAAATAGGTCAACCAGACGTTGAGAAATTGCTGTACATTTGAAACTTCAGTCCAGAACCCAAAATGAATTGCCTGGCTTTCATTCCATGACCGTTGTTCAAGGCTGCGGTGTGAAATGTGATGTTGAAGCATAATGGAGACAAATGATGTTGGATAGGGGTTTAACTGAAACCCTTATTTTAATTCACTGAAACTCCTTTTGGTTGGTAGAGATCACTGGTTTGGAAGCGTTCGTCGTAGGGGCTGTGGTAAGTTGTTGCAGTGCATCTTGTAGATGGTACATACTGTTTCCACTGAGCATTGGTAGTGAAAGGAATAAGTGTTGAAGCTGTTGGATTGGGTGCCAATCAAGTGGGCTGCTTAGTCCTGGAACTTCTTGATTGTTATTGGAGGTGCACTCATTCAAGCAAGTGCAAAGCATTCCGTCACACTCCAGAGTTGTGCCTTGTAGATAATGGCCAGGTTTTGGAGAGTCAAGAGGTGAGTTACTCAGTGCAGGACTCCTGGACTCTGAACTGCTGCTGTAGCCATTGTATTTATGTGATTTGTCCAGTTCCATTTCTGATCAATGCTAATCATAAGGAAGTTGGTAGTGGAGATTCAGTGATAGCAATGCCATTGAATGACATGGATGATAGTTAGATTTTCTCTTGTCGGAGATGGTTATTGCTTGGCATTTGTATGACATGAATATTACGTGCCGCTTATTAGCACAAACCTAGATGTTGTTTATGTCTTGTTGCATATGAACACGGACTGCTTCGGTGTCTAAAAAGTCTCGAATGGTGCTGAATATTGTGCAATCATTCACAAATATTGCCACGTCTGGCTTTGTGATGGAGGCAAGGTCATTGATGAAGCAGCTGTAAATGATTGAGTCTAGGACACGACCCTGAGGAACTCCTAGGGAGATGGCCTGACTGACCTTCAACCACCGCAACTACCTTTCTTTGTCCCAGGTATGACTCCAATCAATGAAGAGATTTCCCCCCATACCCGTCGGTTCCAGTTCTCCTGGGGTTTCTTCACACTCGGTCGAATCCAGCCTTGCTGTCAAGAGCTGCCACTCTGACCTGACCTATAGAGTTCAGGTCTTTCGCCCATATTTGGGCAAACACTGGAATGGGGTCAGAGTAGCCTTGATGGGACTCAAACTGAGTAGCAGTGAGGCAAGTTCTTCCTTTGCACTTGTTAATGCTGTCAATATCCTCTTCCATCAATTCATTGATGATCAGGAGTAGGGTAGTAAATGGCCAGGTTAGATTTGTCCTGCCCTTTGTGTGCAGGACATACTTGAACAATTTCAACATTGCAGTTGTTATGAGTATGTTTGCCGAGCTGGGAATTTGGTTTTACCCCCTTCCTTGGTGAAACCCCAGTGCTGGGAAGCCTCCTATGAAGTGTTGCTGTACTGTGTCAGTTGGAATTTATGTGGTTTCATTCCCACTGCTTCCAGTCGCCTGTTCTGGTTTTTCATTATAGTGGTCGGTATATCGGCATTTGTGAACATCAACTAGCCACTAAATGCCATGATCAGCTGTCCCTAGTATCTAAACGCACAGACGACAATTTGACTGGGACAACACAACAATAATAAGTCAAGCTAAACAGAGGACAGCCAGAGAATTTCTAGACGCATGGCACGCATTCACGGACTCCATTAATCAACACATTGACCTCGACCCTATATACCGACCACAGCAACGAACAACCGGAACTGGCAACCAGAAGCTACAGGAATTCCGACCAACACAGGACAGCAGGGCTTCACTGGATGCTCCACAACACTGAGGATGTCACCCCAGAAAGGGAACAGAACATCAGCCAACCAAATTCCCAGCTTGACAAACATACCCACAACAACTGCAACCAGCACCCGAGCGACAAATGTCTACACAAACTTTGGATTTCACATTGTTGGGTAAATGCCAGGATTTTAGCTGTATTGGAATGACTTAATTAAAGAAGTGACTAGCTCTGAAGCACAAGTCTTCAGTCCTGTTGCTGAAAGGTTATCAGGGCCCATAGCTTTTGCATTTAATGTCTTCAGCCTTTTCTTGATAGCACTTGGAGTGGACAAATCAATTAAAGACTGGCATCAGTGATGCTGGGGATCTCAGGAGGAGGACAGGCAGAGCTTCAATTGTGCCATAGATAGGTGGCACCTTATAATGACTTCTTCCTTAAATAAATGGGGTGTTACCTTTGATGTCTCGTGTGTATTGGGGGGAAGGTGCTGTTGGCACAGTTCACTAACTTATGGGTCCACTTGCCTATCTTCCCACTCAGAGATCTCTTGAAAAAAAATGGACCATAGAACAGGCCGTCACCATTGGACAGAACAGGACCACTCACAGCAAAAAAAAGCACTAAAAGAAAAAATGGCCAAACTAACACACAACGGAGAGGACACCACAACACACACCTGGGTTAGAAACCTCTCCCACAGACAGCTCACAGACACGGAAAGAACAATACTGGCCAAGGGACTCAACTGCAACCACAGGGACGCCAAGACAGCAGACTTCCAAGCAGCACTAGAATGCACACTCAGGAACAATGGACTGACAGAAGAGACACAACAAACAGTGAGACAAAGTATCGTACCTCTGATAACAAGGAAAAGACAAACACATAACCTCAACACCAAGGAGAGGGAAGCACTAAAATCACTAAGAAACAATAAGAACATAATCATACTACCAGCAGACAAAGGCAGAATGACGGTCATCCTGGACAAAACAGAGTACATCCAAAAAGCGCAACAACTACTTGTAGATACCAACACCTACCAAAAGAGGGAGTTTGACCCCACCCCACAGCTCACAAATAGGATAAACAACACACTGAGGAACCTACAAAAAAACAGACAGATAACCAGGTTTGACCTACAAAGAATGAAACCTGAAAGCAACACCACCCCCAGATTCTATGGACTACCTAAAGTGTACAAACCAGACATCCCACTCAGAGCCATAGTATCACTACCAGGGACACCATCATACAAACTGGCTAAAAAACTACAGCAGAAACTGAAACACCTGATCAGCGGATCCAGACACTCTATACAGTCAACACAGGAATTCTTGGACATCATCAGAAATATACACATAGACAAGGAAGAAACCATGGTCTCATTCGATGTAACGGCACTGTTCACCTCTATAGACAAAACCCTAGCCAGAGAAACAATAGCCAACCTGCTGGATGTACAGAACAGACAACAGGACGTTGAACCTATCAACAAAGACGGCATACTTAAACTACTGGACCTGTGCCTCACAACACACTTCACATTCAACAACCAGACATACGAACAAATCAACGGCACACCCATGGGCTCACCAATCTTTGGACTCATAGCAGAAGCGGTAATGCAAAGGTTAAGACAAACAGTCTTACCGCAAGCTCAACCCAAACTCTGGGTCAGATACGTGGATGACACCTTTGTAATCATTAAAAACACAGAAATAGAGAACACACACCGGATCATCAACGCCACACTCACAGGAATCCGATTCACTAGAGAGGAAGAAAAGGACAACCAACTCCCATTCCTAGACGTGATGGTACAGAGAACACCGAACGGAGAATTCACCACAAAGGTATACAGGAAAGCCACACAAATAGACCACGTCCTGAACTACGAAAGCAACCACCCCAACACACACAAAAGAAGTTGCATCAAGACACTATTCAAAAGGGCCACAACACACTGCAGTACACCAGAACTGCAAAAAGAGAAAGAAGAACACCTATACAATGTATTCGCCAAAAACGGATACCCCCACAATTTCATCAACAGATGCCTAAGGGAAAGACAACGGAATGAGGACATGCCGCAACCCAAAGGACGAGCCACACTACCATACATCAGGAGCATTTCCGAACTGACAGCCAGACTACTGTGACCACTAGGACTCATAACAGCACACAAACCAACAGCCACTCTCAGACAACAACTCATCAGGATGAAGGACCCGATACCCAGCATGAGCAAAACCAATGTAGTGTACAAAATCCCATGCAAGGACTGCACAAAACACTACATAGGACAAACAGGAAGACAGTTAACGATCTGCATCCATGAACACCAACTCACCACAAAAGGACACGACCAGCTATCCTTAGTAGCCACACATGCAGATGAAAAGCAACATGAATTCGACTGGGACAACACTACTATTATAGGACAAGCCAAACAGAGAGCAGCCAGGGAATTCCTAGAGGCATGGCACTCATCCACAGATTCAATCAATAAGCACATTGACCTGGACCTAATATACCGGCCACTACAGCGGACAGCTGGAACTGACAACCAAAAGCAGCAGATTCAAACCACTACAAATGCCGGAGGAAAGATCACAGAAGCGCTTCACAGGAGGCTCCCAAGCACTGAGGATGTCACCTAGACAGGGGACGAAACGTCTGCAACACAAATTCCCAGCTCGGCGAACAGAACCACAACAACAAGCACCCGAGCTACAAATCTTCTCACAAACTTTGAATCTCTTGAAAAAGTCAGTGCCCTGTGTGTGAGACAATAAAAGCCTCAACATATATTATTCAACAAAAAAAAAATCACTTGCACGTCAGAACCTCACATAGATCTTTCAGAACATTGCTGTGTCATAATATACTTACTGAGTAGGTATTTTAGATGTATTAAATCAATCTGTTCACAGATGTTGTTACACAGCTCTGCAGGAGGTTGGGAATTGGACCCAGGCCTCCTGGCTCAGAGACAAGGACACTACCGCTGCACCACAAGCCCTTCTTAAAAATGTCTCCCTTCCCTTCAACTCCAGTAAGATGGCAGTAGAGAAAGACTTCCAAACCCAGGGCTCATCTGCTCCTTCTGCCTTTCTTTCCATTTCTGTTCTGTTTTTCTCTCTTGTTTTTCTTTTTTATTTTACTGACCTCTTGTTGAAGAAATAAAGAAGAAGTGCTCAACTTTGCAGTCCTTCTTGTTAAGTGCTCCATCATGAACCTGGTGTACCACTGCTGCTGGGTCGAAGGCCATTCTTCCTTGCCATCTCGCCTCCACTCGATGCCCATACCTCTGAGTCCTCACTGGACCCAACCAACGCAGATGCCACCAAATGCCGCTGGGTACCACATCGACTCAAGCTGGACTCCAAAGCGGTTGTGGTGACCTCATCATCAGTGGTGAGTAGGCCCACGTGGCAGCAGTATTGGAGAGAATCCAGCTTCCCTGGGGCATCAGCATCGATGAGGCGGTCCTGGTACTGACGCATGACTGCTGCAGCAGAGCCAGGTTTGCGTTCCCTGTAGTGTCTGCATCAGTGCAGATTCGACATCCCTTTGTTCAAGAAGGGGAGTGGAGACAACCCTGCTAATTATAGACCGGTGAGCCTTACTTCAGTTGTAGGTAAAGTGTTGGAAAAGATGAAAAGAGATAGGATTTATAATCATCTAGAAAGGAATAAGTTGATTAGGGATAGTCAACTTGTTTTGTGAAGGGTAGGTCATGCCTTATTTGAGTTCTTTGAGAAGGTCATCAAACAGGTGGACAAGGGTAAAGTAGTTGATGTAGTGTATGTGGATTTCAGTTAAGCATTTAATAAGGTTCCCCACGGTTGGCTATTGCACAAAATACAGAGGCATGGAATTGAGGGTGATTTAGAGGTTTGGATCAGAAATTGGCTAGCTGAAAGAAGACAGAGGGTGGCTTTTGATGGGAAATATTCATGCTGGAGTTCAGTTAATAGTGGTGTACCACAAAGATCTGCTTTGGGGCCACTGCTGTTTGTCAGTTTTATAAATGACCTGAATGAGGATGTAGAAGGATGGGTTAGTAAATTTACGGATGACACTAAGATCGGTAGAGTTGTGAATAGTGCTGAAGCATGTTGTAGGCTACAGAGGGACATAGATAAGCCACAGAGCTGGGCTGAGAGGTGGAAAATGAATTAAATGCAGAAAAGTGTGAGGTGATTCACTCAGGAGGGAGTAACAGGAACGCAGAGTACTGGGCTAATGGTAAGATTCCTGTTAGTGTAGATCTCAGTGTCCATGTACACAGATTCCTTGAGTTGCCACCCAGATTGATAGAGTTGTTAAAAAGGCATATGGTGTGTTAGCTTTTATTAGTAGAGGGATTGAGTTTTGGAGCCATGTTGCAGCTGCAGTTGTACAAAACTCTGGTGCAGCTACAAATGGAGTATTATGTACAGTTCTGGTCACCACATGATAATAAGAATGTGAAAGCTTTGGAAAGGGTTTGGAGGAGATTTACTAGGATGTTGCCAGATAGGAAGGGAAGGCCTTACAAGGAAAGGCTGAGGGACTTGAGGATTTTTTTTGTTACAAAGAAGGTTGAGAGGTGACTTAATTGAACATGTAAGATAAACAGTTAATTAGATAGAGTGGACAATGAGAGCCTTTTTTCTCGGATGGTGATGGCTAGCACGAGAGGACGTAGCTTTAAATTGAGGGGCGATAGATATAGGACAGATGTCAGAGGTAGTTTCTTTACTCAGAGAGTAGTAGGGGCATGGAACCGCCTGCCTACAACAGTAGTAGACTCGCTAACTTTAAGGCCATTTAAATGGTAATTGGATAGGTATATGGATGTAAAATCACAGATCTCACCACAGAACTCACCAGATGGCCTCCTTCTTTAAAGACTGCAATTTCCCCTCCCACGTGGTTGATGATGCCCTCCAGCGCATCTCATCCACGTCCCGCAGCTCCGCCCTCAAACCCCACCCCTTCAACCACAACGAGGACAGAACACCCGGGTGGCACGGTGGCACAGTGGTTAGCACTGCTGCCTCACAGCGCCAGAGACCAGGGTTCAATTCCTGCCTTAGGTAACTGTCTGTGTGGAGTTTGCACTGTGTGGTGTCTGTGTGGGTTTCCTCTGGGTTCTCTGGTTTCCTCCCACAGTCCAAAAAATGTGCAGGTTAGGTGAATTGACCATGCTAAATTGCCCGTAGTGTTAGATGAAGGGGTAAACGTAGGGGAATGGGTCTGGGTGGGTTGCTCTTCGGAGGGTCGGTGTGGACTTGTTGGGCCAAAGGGTTTGTTTCCACACGGTAAGTAATCTAATCTAAACACCCCTGGTCCTCACCTTCCACCTCACCAACCTCTGTATACATCGCATCATCTGCCAACATTTCTGCCACCTCCAAATGAACCCCACCACCAGAGATATATTTCCCTCCCCACCCCATCCACTTTCTGCAAAGACCGTTCCCTCCGCGACTATCTTGTCAGGTCCACACCCCCACCAACCCACCCTCCCCTCCTGGCACCTTCCCCTGCAAACGCAAGAATTGCAAAACCTGCACCCACACCTCCCCCCTCACCTCACTCCAAGGCCCCAAAGGAGCCTTCCACATCCAAGAAAGTTTCACCTGCACTTCCACAAATGTTGTTTATTGTATCCGTTGATCCTGCTGCGGTCTCCTCTACATTGGGGAGACAGGATGCCTACTCGCCGAGCGCTTCAGAGAACATCTCCAGGACACCTGCACCAACCAACCCGACCACCCCTTGGCTGAACACTTCAACTCCCCCTCCCACTCTGCCGAGGACATGAAGTCCTGGGCTGCCTCCATCGCCACTCCCTTACAACCCGATGCCTGGAGGAAGAACGCCTTATCTTCCACCTTGGGACCCTCCAAACCCATGGCATCAATGTGGACTTCACCAGTTTCCTCATTTCCCCTCCCTCCACCTTAACCCCGTTCCAACCTTCCAGCTCAGCACTGTTCTAATGATCTGTCCTACCTGCCAATCTCCCTTCCCACCTATCTGCACAACACTCCCCTCTGACCTATCACCTTTACCCCCACCTTCATCCATCTATTGCACTCTCAGCTACCTTTCCCCTAGCCCCACCCCCTTTTCTTTTATCTCTCCACCCTCGAGGCTCCCAGTCTCATTCCTGAAGAAGGGCTTTTGCCCGAAACGTCAATTTTCCTGTTCCTCGGATGCTGCCTGACCTGCTGTGCTTTTCCAGCACCATACTCTTAACTCTAATCTCCAGCATCTGCAGTCCTCACTTTCGCCATATGGATGAAAATGGAATAGTGTAGGTTAGATGGGCTTCAGACTGGTTTCACAGGTCAGTGCAACATCGAAGGCCGAAGGGCCTGTACTGCACTGTAATGTTGTATGTTCTATGGACTCATGGTGGCATGGGCATCGAGTGGAGGTGAGATGGCAAGGAAGTGTTGCCTTTGTCCCAGCAGCAGTGGCACAGCGAGGGTACTTGTGCTTGTCCACCTGTCCCATGATGATGTACTGAACAAGAAGGACTGCAAACTTGAACACTTTTTCTTTATTTCTTCATTCTACTGCCTTTATATTCTATGTTTTCATTTACTTTTCTGCCGACATACACAACACTTTTCATTCTACTTTGTAACAAAATAGATGTGACAATAAATTAATCAAGTCAAGTCAAATCAAATCATCTCTGGCCTGCTAGCTCAGAGGTAATGACACTGTCACTGCACTACATGAGTCCTGCACTGTGTATTGTGTAATATTGAGTAATTGATTGTATTTGAGAGTTGGGCATTAACTGGGGATCCATTTGGGGTTCTACTTATAAGCACAGACTGAAACTGTAAGATTTGCAGTTGAAGAAAAGTGTACTCTCAAAGGTTAAGCTTCTTAGCATGTAAAGGTTAAGTTCCAGTTCTACCTTTCACTTCCTGACTATCTGAAATAGAAAATCATCCAACTTTTTGCTTAATTTTACATTTTATTGTCCTCCTGTGGATTGGTTCACTAAGTCATTAATCGTAAAAAGCTCAAGATTTACAGTAAATTAAAAACACATCAACAAGTTTAATATACTTCAATCCAATAGTCAAAAGGACTGAGTTAACTCCACTAGTCCTAGGTCTATGAAAGGCAGTATTAAATGCTGATCAAGGCATATTGGCACTGTGCTGTTATCACATCATTAGTTAGGAACCAGCTGACAATACGTTGAGAACCAGATTCATCATCCTGCCAATTTTTTGCAAAATCACATTTGTTACCATCCATCTTCAAAAATGATGTGCTAAATAATTTCATCAACATAAAGAGAAAAAATCACAGCAACTTTATTCCTCCAACCTATATAAACCTATGAATAGCATTGTTATGTCCTGAGGGTTTCTTTAATCCATTGTAGTTGTGAATATTTTTAACAATAATATTTCAGGCCACCATCTTGGGTGAGCCTGTCCTCCCTATGTTAAGAATATCAAGGGGATGTTTATCGAAGCACAGTTAACACCATAGCTGGGACAAAGGGCAGGACCCGCATCAATGTGGGATCAGAGGGACTGATGCTCAGAAGTCTTGGCAACCTCACTGACAGTGCTCAGTGAAGACAGCAGCTTTGCGTTCAAGTACTCTCAAAGGCTTGTTAAACTTTATAGTTTCCGTGGTGAAGCCAGACGAGCAGGTCATGACGGTGAGAGGGATGACCCCTCTAGTGGCAAAAGCATAGCTCCTCTTTTGGGGCTGCGGAGAGGTCAAAAAGGAGGGTTCCCTATCCCAGGTGCCCACTGGGAGGTTGCTTCCCTCTGCCGGCAGCCACTCCAAAGCCTGCAGTGTCTGCCAGTGTCACTAAAACACTGGAGGAAGTTGGGTTACTGGCAGGAAGTGACGGACGACTGACCAGTTAACTGGTTGATTTGACCGCCATTTGTCAGGTAGCTGCACAGCTGACGGTTCCAGTCCTGGTAATACTCATTAGGGTGGTACGGTATTGGGCTCCCCTGCCACACCATTCACCACCATTCTGTGAAACCTGCTCCCTCCCAGTCCATCTACAGCGAGGTAATAAAACCCAATACACTCAGAAATCTGGAGAGATTCATATAGGCATCACTCCCATTTATTTCAGCCAATCATTTTATGAGGTGGTATGAAGTGATCCTATGTGATTGACCTTGTCTTCAAAATCTATCAGAAAGATATTAACCCACCCAGCTTGAACTGGACAATGTACTTATCCAACTTAGTAAAACACAATCAACTCCTCAGTAAGTAGTGATTCATGAATACTTCCCTCATGCTGTGCTGAACATGTCCACTATCATTCTCTTCTCCTCGTTATAAAGCCTGCAAAAGTATCCTTTCAACCTGAGGGAAGCATGTACCTGTTTTTTTGTTTATGGAATACAGCAAATAGTGATTATTTTACTGAATTAATGATTTAAACACACCTGTTCATAACATACTGTGGCCACTTGGGAATTTCAGTTCAGTTAATTAAATAAACAAGGCACAAAATATATTCATCAAGGTGACCACAAATTATCGGGATGTCAAAAAACCCCATATGGCTCACTGATGTCCGTTGGAGAAGAAAATCTGGGGTCCTGGCCAATATGTGACACCAGAGTGCAATGATTTACTCTTAATTGCTTCTTGAAATACTGAACAAGCTACTCACTTGTATTCAAGCAGGTAGCTCACACCTTCTCAATGGCAATTAGATTCAGACAATAAATGCTCACGTCCAGTGAATGAATTTTTAAAACAAAGGGAGGACTCTCTGTATGCAACAATGTTGATTTTTACTTGAACAGAAATTGTTGGAGAAACTCAGAATGGTCTGAATTCTGAAGAAGAGTTGCCGGACTCAAAATGTTAACTTTGTTTTCTCTCTCCACAGATGCTGTCAGACCTGCTGAGCTTCTCCATCATTTTTCGTTTACGTTTGTTTCAGATCTCTCGTGTCTGCAGTTCTTTCTTTTATTACCATCTTGGATCTGTTTACCTCCATGCCACTTAGTCTTGGGTCAATTCTGTTTTAATTATTGATATGTCAATGAGGTCAAAGGTGATCATCAACAGTAAAGGTAGTATCATTAGCATGTAGCACACCATTATTCTTGCCCATTAGCAGAATGCTTTCTCCAAGCAATGGAACTCATTGCATACATTCTCAGCTCCAAAAGGCCTGAACGTAAGTGCATAATACCCTGATGGAATAATAAATGTGGAATGAGACTAGCAACCTTTTGTCAAATACAGAATGATTATACATTTGCTTGTCTAGTTTTTCAAGGATTTCCTTTGATTAAGGCAACAAGTTGATTTTAGTTTGTAATTGGTGAATTTTCTTCTCATAGTCTTGGTAAACCCAAGTTTATTGTTCCTGTGATTACAAATCACTAGCGATGGAGCTGCATTATTCCCAGGAACAAAATCTTATTCAATTTACTAACTGTATATTCCCTCACACCGTGTAGCTGAAGATTGGCACATTAGTGCACTGATCTGAAAGTACTCTTTTTAACTTGTACGCAGAGTGAATTACTAGTGTAATGTGGGCTTGGCCTCCAGTAGCTGATGAGGCAATACTTACATTAATTCCCATAATATAAGAACTAGACATTGGTACTGATAAACTCAACAGGCATTTGTGACAGCTCTGGATATATACATATATTACAGTGGCCAACACTTCAATGGTCAACTACTCAATAAGCACTGTTTTACCAAGGTCTCCTGCTTCAGTGTCCTCCGTTAAGATGCAGTCTGAGACTGTTACACCATCTGGTCACGTTTTATGATCGTACAGTGATGATATTATGAGTATGTCTCTTAAAGGTATCGTACACACTAATTGCACACCATACAACACAGACAGCTTTGCACAGCTTTAATTTTGTCTATGTAACCTCCTTTGTTTGTCTTTCCATCTTCACTTATGAACTCATTCAGTTGATATATAACTTGGAGACCTCAATGACAGCAGAACTAACAATTTCCAAGTTAATGGGTAGAGAAACATAATTCACTTTTGAAATTAGAATTTTCTTCACTTTGTAATTGTTAATTTCCCTACAGCCTTCAGAACAGAAGGATTCTGTTTAACTATTTTTTGAGGGTCATAATCAGGAGTGGTGACTTACTCAAAGGATTCTCTCACAGCTTCCTCATGAAACATATGTTTGCTTTCAATTTCTTTTTCTCTTTTGTTTTACAGAGCTGCTTTGTATATTGTTGAATTCCAACTCCGCATTCCAGACGATCGAGTGGTGAGTTGCAAGGCAGAGCCAAACTGAGTAGCTGGTGAATGGCAAGTGGTTTAATATTAGCTCTCTGGCCATATCATGTCTATTATCAGTCTCTATCCATCATCCTTTAAAGGGAACATGGAGATTCACTGAAAGTTTACTAACCAGGTTTGAATTATCCATGACAGGCCTTTCATCTTTAATTGATATTCGTCAGCAACATGAAAAACTTACTCGCAGCTCGCGCTGCTTAAAAGAATTCAGTGAGACTGAGAATTAAATGATTCATACATTTCAATCCATCCTTTCCATGACAATTTGAACATAATTACAGAAGGAAAATGACTCCACAAGGTTATCAAATAAAGATGTCCATTTGTAGTAAATTGATAAAAGTTGAGTATGCATTGTGATAAATTGCCAATGTTGCTGTGTCAACAGAAGTTGCTTTTGCAAAAGACTATTATGATCAATCTATACCACACCATAACAGAAACACTTTAGACCTGAGCTGTAATGAGACTGTATCCATTTCACCCTTATTTTGTATTTTAGGTGCAGACTAAATTGTTGTATCAGTGCTTTCTGATGAACTTTATTACTGTACTAGCAAGTCACATAATGATGCTGCTTTGCAGCATTGATCAGGGCAAATGAGAATCTCTGCTGCTGACTGCACACAATTTACCTTAAAATAGACATTTACTTCTAAATGTTCAACATGGATCATTCCCCTAAGCAGACACCAGTGGAAAGTAGTGTAAGGGATAAGCAAACAAAGAACTGAAATGAGAATTCAATGCAGCATTGATGATAACATGATTCTAATCACTCACAGCAAGATCCTATGTGCAGATCTAAGAAATCCAGTGCCACTGCTTTGATGACAATCCTTTAACAGATGTTTGCAGGGTGCTGGGAGCATCCACAGATCTTCAACTTTTTGACCTCTGTGTCACTTTCTGTAATTTAGCCTATTCATTTACTTCTACAAAGATAGAGCTGAGATGCAAATTTCGTTTTAAGTAGCAGATTGTGAGATTTTGAATGTACTGTCATATAACAGAGCAAAGTAGGAACAAATTCAGCTTTCAACAGAGAATTGAATAACTGCGTGAACTGATCAGTTTCCAATATTTGAGACTTGGGCAGCAAAAAGTACCTTTAGAATTAGAATTAGAATCAGATTTATTGTCGTATGCACTCAAGTGCTGAAGTACAGGAGTACTGTGAAAAACGTGCAAAGTGGCCATTTGTATTATTTTCTATGTTAATGCCAATATTCAAGAACACACATATTCCATTCAAGATGGCCAACTGTATCTAAAGAAGGTGATGGTTAAATAATTGAAGTATTAGCCAAGCTCTCCTTCTTTGCTTTAAGGGATAGAATATTGTGGCTGGTGATTGAAAAAGCCGAAGGCTCAGCTAAATGTGGGAAGGAGAAAGGTAAACTTACATTTCTTTCTTTTTTTTTTGCTCTCAATTCCTGAATTATCCCTAATGTTCACCCCTACCTCCTTCCCCAGTTTCCACAATCCCCTGGTGTTCTGTTTGAGATGTTGTTACCGTGACTTTACTCTGCTCTGGTTCCTCTAGCTGGTTCTGAAATGTGTTCACCAAGGAACGCATTATGGTGAGCTGGGGAAAAATAAAAGCTGCTCATGAACACCAATAGTGTGTGAAAATGGCTTGGCTCCAATTCCACTGTCTGTCCAGTTGCTGTTCTTGCTCTGTCTGGGCTCCATGTCCACCTATTGTTCACTGGTCCCCACCACCCCCTGCTCCCCACCCCAATCTTCATCACATCTACCGATCTTTTCCTAGCTGTAATCAGTTCTGAAGAAGGCTCACTGGGAGTTAAAATGTTAACTCTGTATCTCTGTCAACAGATAGTCCCAGACCTGCTGAGTTTCTCCAGCTATTTCTCTTTTTGTTTCAGTTTAGACTTGTAACATGCCCTGACTCAGTTCAGGAAGATGAGTGATCTTATCCAGTTTCTGGGGAGGGCAAAGCAGACAATTCAAAAGTACTCTAACGTTTTCCTTGAAGTTTGGCTGCAGTGACCTTAATGATCAAGAGGAGTTTGCTATCATTCAGAATGACCATCAAGCTACATCACACTTTCAGCCACAATGTCTTCAATGAAGAGCCAGACAGGAAAGGAAAAGAAGCAAATCCTATTCATAGAGTCATAGAGATTTACAGAACAGAAACAGACCCTTCGGATCAACTCGTCCACGCCGACCAGATATCCAAACGTAATCTAGTCCCATTTGACCCATTAAACCCTTCCTGTTCATATACCTGTTCTCCATATCTCACGACTCAGTTGGACAGCTTGCACCAATGGATCAAGAATTGGTCTACCCAGTCCACAGCAGAAGCTTACCATCCCAATTAGGCATCTTGAACTGAGGGACAACTGACAACATTCAGTGCCTTCCTCAAAAATATTATTCCTCTAGATCATGGGCTGAATGGGTGAGGGTAAACGATGTGGCACTTTCTCTGTGCCATATCTTTGGAGTGTCAACAATGACACAGTTGGAAGGACTTTGCATCAGAAGTATATGGACTCAAGACTTAAGCCTAAAAACTAAGCTGACCCTGTAGTGCAGCACTGAAAGGGGTGCTGTCTTTTGGATGAGACACTTATTTGGAGTCCCATTTGCCTTTGAAAAGATCCCTTTGCAGTATTTTTGAAGAAGAGCAGGCAAATTATCAGCTGATCAGTTTCACCAGGAAGCAACTTGGTCAATTATCACATTAAAGTTTGTGAGGAGCTGCTGTCACAACTGACTCCCATATTTCATACTCTCCGACAGTAACTAGACTTTGAAAATCACTTCATTGGCTTTTTGGGAAGTCCTGATGTTATGACAGATGTTCATATGAACCTAACACTTTCTTTTCTACTTTTCACTGTTCTTCAATATTATTTGGTCAAGTTTGGGAACCTTTTAAGAGCAAGAGATGGTTTCTGTCACAGACTTTCAGAGGAATGGGACAGTTTGAACAATCAAACTATGTTTACTGTTTCTCTGTAATTCTTCATCACTGAAAGCTCAATGAACACGTCTTAAAACTTTTTTTTTGTTTCATTCCCTTTTCTCTTCCAGTCCTGATATGCATAAAGATACAAAGATTCACCTGCCAATTTTTAGTTGATTCAAACACTGGTGTTAGAGTCAGACCATAGATGTTGATAAACCTTTCCATAAAGATGTGAATGAGATAGTCAGTGGCCAATAGTTCAACACTGGCACTCACAGTGGAGGCTATATTAACTATATTCCAGGTTGGAGTAGACAGATTTTTAATCAGTGTGGGAATCAAGGTTTTCAAGGAAAACGCATGAAAGTGAAATTGGTGACATGCAGCCATGATCTCACTGAATGTTAGAACAGATTCAATGGGCTGAACAGTCTACTTCAGTTCCACATCTTAAGCTCTTATGATCTCACCATAGGTGGAACTGGATATGGCTTAATGGGATTTTGAAATTCAGCAAAGATTACAATCTGTATTTTTTGCGAATTGTTCATAATCAACACTTACAATAAACAAAAGCACTTCACACTGGAGGAAGAGGAAGAGAATATTGTTTCTTTGTGATGACTTAACAAGAATTAATTTCTCGAGTACTACTAATCTGTTTCACATTTTAAACCTGGAAACAAAACTTCCGGGAGCCTTTCATGATCTGTTAGCTGTGAAAAATAATTCAACATTAATTTTGAGTTCAAACTAACTGTTACCTATTGCAGCTAACTTTAAAATGGTTTAAACTTCAGACACTTGTAATGAAGCAAGTATCACTCAGAAAGTAAATCCAGTCATTATTCTTTGAATATAGCATTTGATTGTTTGCTAAGCAGAATTTACAAGTCTACACTTTTAGGCTTTGATAAATCGCATATGTTCCTCACCAACACTCATTCCCATAAATGAGCAGAAGTGGATTTTAGCCTCGAATGAGATTTCTGGGAATGGAGGGTGTACAGAGGAGGGAAGAGTATAAATACAGAGAGGAAACTGAAAAAACAGAAGTCCCAGAAAACCTACAGAATTTAATTGGCAGGCCTATTGTGATTATTTTTGGGGTGAACTAAACAGCTTTTGAATTGAAAGCCTGCCTCAAAGGCCAAAAGCCTATGAAAGTGTGTAGATGTATCAAGTCTGAGGGAGATCATGGGGTATGATGTGAAATGCGGGGAGCGAATTTCTGAGGCGGGACCTTTAAGGTGGGTCTATGAGGTGGATCTGTGAGGTGGGTCTGTGAGTTGGGTCTGTAAAGTGGGTCTGTGAGTTGGGTCTGTAAAGTGGGTCTGTGAGGTGGGTCTATAAGGTGGGTCTGTAAAGTGGGTCTGTGAGGTGGGTCTATAAGGTGGGTCTGTGAGGTGGGCCTGTGAGGTGGATCTGTAAAGTGGGTCTGTGAGGTGGGTCTGTAAGGTGGGTCTGTAAAGTGGGTCTGTGAGGTGGGTCTGTAAGGTGGGTCTGTGAGGTGGGTCTGTGAGGTGGGTCTGTAAAGTGGGTCTGTGAGGTGGGTCTATAAGGTGGGTCTGTAAGGTGGGTCTGTGAGTGGGTCTGTGAGGTGGATCTCTGAAGCATATTCCAATCATGAAGGATTCTCGATCTTGTACTGTTGGCAATGACAGGTTTCCAAGGTAATCTGGGTGCCCCAACCACAGGGTAAGGGTCCAAATTTTGGGAGGTTCTTAGTTGCAGGGCACATCTAACCATGGTCCAATGGGAATCTCAACGGCAGGAGTAGGATCCACAACTATTTTGTTTGGAGATGTAAATCACAAAAATAAACACAGTAGTAGAAAAATGATTCAGGAAACGTTTAAAAAAAGTGCTTTCTCTCCTCTCATCTCAGTAACATCTGTCATGATGTCTAGCTGCTGCTTCTGTTTGGTTTTGGTTCATTTTCTTTTTGGATGTGTCAATATGAATCTGGTGAGGTAAAAACAATGACTGCAGACGCTGGAAAGCAAATACTGGATTAGTGGTGCTGGAAGAGCACAGCAGTTCAGGCAGCATCCAACGAGCAGCGAAATCGACGTTTCGGGCAATTCCTGATGAAGGGCTTTTGCCCGAAACGTCGATTTCGCTGCTCGTTGGATGCTGCCTGAACTGCTGTGCTCTTCCAGCACCACTAATCCAATATGAATCTGGGTCTACATCTCACAACCTCCTTCTCACCCTCACCTCCTTCCTTCTCAGGTGCTGGCTATAGCACAGACAGGCAGGAGTCTGGGGGATTTTCTTAATGATTGAAAACACAAATGGAATGGCAAAGCTGATGGGACATTAGGACAGGAATTATGTTGAAAAAGGCTTAAAGAGCAACTAATGAGGGCATCCAGGTGATGCATAAAGCTATCACCATTTACAAGTCAGCCTATTATTAACAGCACTCAGTTTCATGGAACAGAGTGCTGGTTTCAGTATGGGGCATGTGATCCCATTTAAGTAGCACTCTCTACCAGGAACAAAGTTAAAAATCACACAACACCAGGTAATAGTCCAACAGGTTTATTTGGGAGCACTGCTTTGTGGACAGCCACCTGATGAAGGAGCAGTGTTCCGAAAGCTAGTGCTTCCAATTAAACCTGTTGGACTATAACCTGGTGTTGTGTGATTTTTAACTTTGTCCACCCCAGTCCAACATCGGCATCTCCGAATCATGTGTACCAGGAAAAGACCTGTTCCAAAGCACATCCAGCAGCCAGAGTCTTGATAAGCGTGGAGTTTGTCTTTGAACTGGGGACCTTTGCCCACTGGTACTCTGTGATCACCAGACTGCCTTGCAGTGACACTCATCTGGTCAAGGGAGATTTGAGATCTGGAAATAAATCAGACTAAAGCAGGGCTGGGGAGAGGGGGTAACTGAGAGTCCAAAACCCAGGGCTTGTTTACTAGGCTGGAGCTGGGGACGCGTGCTTGACTTGGAATCCTGGGCCAAAAGTGACACCACGGCCTATGATTTCTGTCCCTGACCCTGGACTAAAGTGTGAATGTACAGACTCAACATGCCCATTGATGATATGCTTCAAGTCCGCAGAGAGAATCCAACCTTTAACATCCCACCTACCATACTTCACACTCTGAAGGAACCATTGCTTTGTGCAACATGCAATTAAATATCATCCCGTTGATAGGGGGTTTCTGCAGACACTGGGCTCGTCCTGAGCTGCTCAATGTAGGTGAAGGGTCATTGATCCTCTGCACTGAGCCAGACCAACATTGATCCAGCGAGATCGACAGCCCGGTGATCTCTCGTGGTCCTCCTGCTGCAATACAAAGAGAAAAGGAAAGCTCTCAATTCTCATCTAAACCAGACACAGCTTGGATCTAATATGATATTAGCATGAAAGCAAAGCACAAGAGATGCTCGAGATCTGAAATCAAGACTGAAAGTGCTGAAGAAACTCAGCAGGTCTGGTAGCATCTGTGGAGAGAGAAGCATTTAATGTTTCAAGTCCAGTATGACTCTGATGCATCATTTTAGCAACAGGTTATGTGAATGAAGATAATTACTGTGTGCCCTCCTGGAGGGGGTGTGAAGCTGATCCATTCCTCGAAGTTTGGTGGCCTCCTAATGGTCTTGGTTTAGCATCTCCACCTTTAGCTTGAGGACTTCAATCCCTGCCTCAGACTACATGAGCTGTAGTGGCCTTTCCCAACATTCAGCATCAGCCACGAATGTCGGAGAGGGCATTTCATTCAGGAACCCCACTGAAATGGGGAGGTGGGCTGTAGTCTGTTGTGCAGTGTAGGGTGTAGTCTGTTGTGCAGTGTAGGGTGTAGTCTGTTGTACAGTGTGGGCTGTAGTCTGTTGTGCAGTGTAGGGTGTAGTCTGTTGTGCAGTGTAGGGTGTAGTCTGTTGTGCAGTGTAGGGTGTAGTCTGTTGTACAGTGTGGGGTGTAGTCTGTTGTGCAATGTAGGGTGTAGTCTGTTGTGCAGTGTAGGGTGTAGTCTGTTGTACAGTGTGGGGTGTAGTCTGTTGTGCAATGTAGGGTGTAGTCTGTTGTGCAGTGTGGGGGTGAGAGCTCCCAGGCCTTGAAGTACATTAGTTCCACATATCTTCCTCAGCGTTGCACTTCTCCGACTTGCTGGCACTTTCTCAGACCAATCTTACCATTGTAGACACTTGTATGACAGCAAGTTAGATTCATTAATGTACTTTATGTTGACAATCCTGAAGACACCTTTTTCTTTAAGGGAGTGGATGTACACATACTTTGCAAATACAGATTTTTAAAAAATGTTTACCTAATTCGCAGCACGTGTGTATCACGGTCTGAGCCAGCATTTACTACCATTCCTAATTGTCCCAAAGAGTCAACCCCATTAATGTGGGTCTGGGGTCACATATAGGCCAGATCAGGTAAGGACGGCAGTTTTCTTCCTGAAAGGACATTTGTGAAAGTCAGATTTTTGTTTTACAATTGGCAATGATTTCATGAGTATCATTAGACTCATACACATCTCATTATATCCAAAGTGAGGGCACAAATAGATAAAAAGTACATTGCTGCATCCCCAGGTTAATTTATGGAAAGTTGGTTTCATATCTTTAAAATAGGAAAACAAACAGAAATGCTCATTTTACCCAATGCTGCCTGTGGTTTCCCCAACTGGTTCAAAAAAATCTTCCTTGATTGTAGAGTTTGATGCAGCCACAAGATCAAGGTGAGCTCACCTCCTGTTGCCAGACTTTTAAACCATAAAAGGTAAAGGCACAATAATCTTGCCAGACCATACGACAACTCTCTCAGTAGAGAGAGACGACAAGTGACAGCTTCCCTTGAGGGTCACCATATGTCAGGCTCAGGAAGTGATTGAGAAGGAGAGTCCTTCATGGAAGCCTCAGCCAGTGTGTTGGCCCCAATCTGCATTGTAAGTTAGTCGTCCAGCCAACCAAGCTTAAACCATACACACAAAGACGTAGCCAGTGAACAACACAATCAGAGTCTGAGCACGGTGGCACCCCAGTGGAGGATTGCAAAACACGAAAAGTAGTTTCTTGCGGCTAGTGCCACCTTTACCTTGTACTGCAGAAATCAGTTATAAACAAGTATATCCATCTTGTGATTCCTAGGTGAGAGCAATTGTGAGAGAAATGCTTTTAAATTTTCACTTGCACAGTGGTTCTATTCCTGGTGCAGTGCTTCCGTTTCAGTAGCACTGCACTGAATGTCTTTGGCTTCACAAACATTAGTGGCAGTCAGGATTGTGATTGAGACTTCAAGTTTTGTCAAATTACTGGGGATGGATCTGGAGGATACATGGCTCCTCTTCCTGGTGTAAAACACTGCTGGAAAGAATTGTCCGGGTGAAAACAAGGCTTTCTAACCCATCATGTCCACATTGGCTCTCCAAATGTGTATCTTAATTTAGTGCCAGTTGCAGAGTCATACAGCGCTAGTCTATGCCGAACATATTCCCAAACTAAGCTAGTCCTATCTGCCTGCTCCAGCCCCATGTCCCTCCTGGGAGAAAGTGAGGACTGCAGAAGCTGAGATCAGCGTCGAGAGTGTGGTGTGTGGTGCTGGAAAAGCACATCAAGTCAGGCAACATCCGAGGAAACAGCAGAGGTCCTTTGCAGTTCTGAGTGAGTGTGGCTCTCAGCTGAGGCAGGGCTGACTGTAGAGAGATTAGGTGGTGGCGCATGGCTGCGAGTCTGGAGTGGAGGATCTGGAAGGAGAACCGTTTCTGGAGGTTTTGGATTTGTAGTTGGTACTGGTTGGCCTGTTCAGGTCCAAATTATGTTGGTCTGAATGTAGTCCAAAGTCCATGTGGGATCAGTCAGTTCCTTAGGCAGGCGCTGAGGTAGGAGATGTAGTTGTGGTAGCAAGTCTGCTTCAAGATATGACTGAAGAGCTTCAGGGCAGAGGAGATGACCTGGTGGGGGTGGGGGGGTTGCAGTGAGAGAGAGAGACTCACTGAGATCCTTGTAGAGAGAGGAAGAGAACTTCTTCAAGGTAAGCATCGTTGGAAGAGACTTCGCAGTAAGGTTATAATCAAACAGGAGAAAGTGAGGACTGCAGATGCTGGAGATCAGGGTCGAGAGTGTGGAGCTGGAAAAGCACAGCAGGTCAGGCAGCATCAGCAGGAGAGTCAACATTTCCCCTGAGGAGCAGGAAACGTCAACTCTCCTGCTCCTCAGATGCTGCCTGACTGGCTGTGCTTTTCCAACTCCACACTCGACCCATATCCCTCGAAACTTTTCCTATTCATTTACTTATCCAAATGTCTTTTGAATGTTCTAACTGTGCCCACATCTCCCATGCCTTTTCTCCATATTTCCATAAAGCAGTCATCCAAAGCCTCAACTAAACCACACATCCAGGTATTGCATTCCAGATTCAAACCAGCCGCTGTGTGAGAAGAGGCTTCTTTCACATTGCGATTGTTTCTTTTGCAAATCACTTTAAACCTCTGCTCTACAATTCCAGGTCCTTTCACAACAGAGAACAGTTTCTTCTTATCCACTCTGTGCAACCCCTTTATAATTATGAAAATCCCCATCAAGTCTCCTCTTCACGGAGAGAAACGACGGCTTCTCCAAACTCTTTTCAAAACTGAAGTTTCTCATCTGTGGAGCCATTCTTGTAAAATTCTTCTGCACACTTTCAGTCACTTAATAGATTCATCCCTTCTTCCCTCCTTTGTGGCGAAGTTTCCTCAGGCCAGCCGTGGGTAAAAATAGAGCAAATGTCGTCCATCGGCTTTGTCTCACCTCCATTAACATCAGAAGAAGCTGGCTTTGAGTAGGGTTTGGTTCCTGGTCCAGGTGCTTTGAACCGCTGACGCAACTATCTCCTAGCAGTCGTTAAGATTCAGCCTATAATTGCTTGTGAAGAGCTTGCAATCATATCATATATTTCAAGAGCTTAATACATCTCAAGGTATTTCATTAAATTATGGGGTGTATTAATTGTTATAGTACTGACAAATCCAAACTATATCCACCCACACTAATAGCAGTGATAAACGGCCAGTTAGCAACAACAACCATGGTACCTTTAATGTAACAAAATGTCAAGAGGTTCTTCATGGAAACATTGCAAAACAAAATAAGACATTAAGCCTCATAAGGAAATATTGGGTCAGATGAGCAAAAGCTGCATCAAGGAGGCAGGGTTTAAGGATTGTCTTAAAGGAAGAGAATGAGATATAGAGGCTGAGAGGTGTCAGCAAGATATTCCAGAATTTAGGGCCTCCAGAAACCTTGCCAGCTGGGCACTGATGCAGTCAATCTAGACTGGCATCTACCCAATAATGTGGAAAGCTGCCAGGTAGGTTCTGTACATGAGAGCAGGGCAAATCCAACCTGGCCACTCACCATCCTTTCAATCTGATCTCTATCATCAGCAAAGTGACGGAAGGGGTCACTGATAGTGCTATCAATGAAATAAACTGCTCACTTGCCCAGTTTGGGTTACATCAGGGCCACTTGGCTCCCGACCAGACTACCGACTTGGTCTAAACTAAGACAAAAGAGCTGAACCCATCTGGTGGGGTGAGGGTGACTGCCCTTGACATCAGGCAACATTTGTCTGAGTGTAGCATCAAACAGTCAATGAGAAAGGGGGGACACCTCTCCACTGTTTGACTTGTACCTGGCACAAAGGATCTTGGCTGTAATCAGAGAGTCATAGAGTCATGTTGGAATCAATCTTCTTGGCCTCAGTACATCTCGGCAGGAGTTCCTCAGGGTAGGGTTTGAGGCCCAACCATCTTCAGCTGCTTCACCAAGAACCTTCCCTCTGTCATAAGGTCAGGCGTGGGGTTGGTCACAGGTGATTGAGCAATGCTCAGCACCATTCACAACTCTCAGCACCATTCACAACCCTCAGATACTGAAGCAGTCAGTGAATAAATGCAGCGAGTTCCAATAAGGACCGAGTAGCATTTGCATCACACAAGTACCGGGCAATGACCAAATCTAACCAGAGAGAATCTAACCACCGCCCCTTGACGGAAGTGTCCTGCCTGAAACATCAACTCTTCTGCTGTTCTGAGGCTGCTTGACCTGCTGTGCTTTATCCATTTCCACATTTTATCAACTTATTATCACTATTGAATCATCCACCATCAATATCCTGAGAGTGAGCATTGACTGGAAACTAAACTGGACCAGGCATGGAAACACTGGCTACAAGAGCAGTTCAGAGGCTACGATTTTGTGTTGAGTAACTCACCCACTGATTCCCTAATACCTATCCACTATTTACAAGCCACAAGTCTGGAGTGAGCCCATTTGGTTTGCATCTGATCCACCACCTACAACATATCCTTTACTACTGATGCACAGAGGCAGCAATGGCATATCTACATAAACAAAACTATATGGTGAGAGGGAAAAGACTTAAAAGGGACCTGAGTGGCAACTTTTGCATGCAAAGAGTAATGCATCTACGGAACAAGTTGCCAGAGGAGATGGTAGAGGCAGGTGCAATTACAACATTTAAAAGGCATCTGGATGGGTACATGAATAGAAAAGGTTTGGAGGGATATGGGCCAAATGCTGGCAAATGGGATTACATCAGTTTTGGATATCTGGTCAGCATGGACAATTTGGACCAAAAGGTCTGTTTTCATGCTGTGTAACTCTATGACTCACAAATTAACGAGCAAATGGTACTTTGAGTATGAAGGTCAATTTCATTTCTGTGAAAATACCCAGCTCTTTAACATCTTCAAGTTGTTCAGATAGCTTTCAGGGATTTAGATCATTTTAGCCAGCTCATATGTTGCATCCAAAACACCTTCTCTCTCCTCTTCTGCCAAACAGAAGAAAATGGGGCTGTTTGAGAGAGATTTGCTTTCCCACTTCTCGAGAATTTCTTGTGCTTATTTTTCTGTCTCAGTCTATTTTCTCCTTGTGCCTGTAACTGAATGTTGATCACCTTCTCACTTAAAGTCTCCTTTATATCTGCCACACAGCTTCCATATTTTAATGTCCTTGTTGGGACGATAGCCAGATCAAGGGTCATAAGGTCATATGGACCAGCTTTTCTTATAATTCAACAAAGTATAATTACTGAAAACTTTTGAAAGTCCTTTTGAGACATTCTTTAAACACAATGGCATTTTAACAAAACAGAGTAAGTACAGTAAATATTTCCAGGGTGAAATGTCAATCACAGCTGGAAATAGGAGATGGTAATAATGAATTCCAGGTCAGATTCTCAACTCAGGGTCAAACGAAACAGCAATGTTTTGAACAGAATGGCTAAATCTCAGACTGTTGCTAAGGGAAAGGGATTGAGCCAGTAGCTGAGGAATAGACTTTGAGAACAATCGAATATCAATGGCTCAGTCCTCCCAATATTTAATGAATGAGAAACCTTCTGCTCATCTGGATATTTCATTTTTGTGTTGTTGTGGTGAAGGGATAAATATTGATGAGTAAACTGGGGCTACTCTCCATCTTTTCAAAGTGTCATGGGATCTTTTACATCCACTGAGGTGGCAAACACAGATTGATTTAATGTTCCTGACAGCTTCCTTTCAATGGAATGATGTGCTCAGGTCACTAGAATGGTGGCTAAATGCACAACACTCTGAGGCAGAGGTGAGTGAGTTAACACTGATTTCAAGGCTGAGGACATGAACGGAAACCCAATGTATTTGGCTCATTGGCTAGATTTCTACTCTCTCCTGTCCCATGAACTGTTGAACAGCAGAACAAATACTCAGGCCACCCAACCCAAGTTGTAAACCAAAGGAATAAAGATAATAAAAGTGAAGATTGGATTGTGGTTTGAATATAGAAGAATGAGAGGTAACCTTTGAAGATTCTTAGAGGTTTTGACAGGGTAGATACAGAGTCTAGGACCAGAGGACATAATCCTGAAATAAGGGTCACACATTTAAGGCAGAGATAAGGAGGAATTTCTTTTCTCAGAAGGTTGTGAATCTTTGGAGTTCTTTACCACAAAGGCCTGTTGAAGCTGGATAACTCAATATATTCAAAGCTTAAATAGACAGATTTCCAATTGTTAAGGGAATCAAGGGTTATGAAGAAGAGGCAGAAGAGGGGAGTTGAAGATGAACAGATCAGCCATGAGCTCATTGTAGGACAATAGTAGGACAGATCTGATGGGCTGAATGGCCTACTGCTGTTCATATGTCTGATGGTATAAAATCAGTAAAGCAGATCTTGCAGGATCATAGAACTTTGAATTTACTCCTTCTTAATAAAGAAAGTCACAATTTGCTAATTTCTTTGTTAATACTAAACCTGATCCATTTGACCACAGACTTTCCTGTCATTATTTTAATGAGTTGATGAATTCTATAGACAGGCAAACCTGCAGTATTAAAGGATAGTTTCTGGTTGCACAGTGTCCAGCAGATAGGATTTCAAAAGATGTCAGAACCCTCCCCATTCAGAGCTATATCAAGTATTCCGCCCGCACTTTGAACTTAGGCTGAGACAAAGAAAATCAAAAAAATGTTTTACAGTGACAAGTGCTGCTGTTACTATGACAGTAGGAGACTCAAGACACAAAGCTGGCCTTCCTGAACATTCTGCAGGAAAACTAGCCATCAGTTAATAGTCTGCCAGCTTCAATAGAGAGAAAGCTATGGTGACAATGATTAGGAATTGCTTCTGGTGTGAAAAATGCGAATAATGTTGCAGTTGCAAAGTGTTAGTGTACCAAGGCTAACGAGTCTTATCACAGCCGTATTACAGGTGAAAGTGTTCCTGACAGTATGTAATTCTGCACATTGATGGATGAGGTAAACTGTACCCCATCCCATTGACATTGGTCAAGGTAATGTGATACCAGTGTGGTCTGGAGTGTAGCGTCCAATGTTTGAGGAGATTACAGTCCACTTTACTGTGAGGTGTGACTAGTCACTTTAAATAGGCTTTGCTACAGTCTAGAAATAAAAATTAAACCTGCAATGAAATACATGTGACTACCCACATCTCATAAAAGATATAAGGTCCTCATTATGATGTAGAAATGTAACAGATCGCCTTAAGCACCACACTAACAAATGAATTTGTGTGAGCTGCTTTTATCTCACTGCTTCATGCAAATATTAGTATCTGTTTAAACAAATTTATAAGCTAATTTTATATGAGTACAACTATTTGCAGTACTGAACAAATATTCTTTATGGAGCCATTAAGTCCAAATATTGCCTAGATTTTGAGAGCGGTCACCTTCCACAAGATACAAGTCAGATTTATGTTAAAATGCAGTGGCAACTTAAAGGCTTTTTAGACAGTGCCTTCCAAATCTGCTTCCTCAACCATCTAAAAGGACAAGGACAGCAGATCTATGGGAAACACTGTCACCCACAAGGTCCCCTCCACACCATCATGACTTGAAATTATATCACCATTCCTTTACAGTCACTAGGATAGACGTCTGGAACGGCCCTGCTAATGGTGCTATGAGCGATTGTATATCCCATGGACTATAAACATTCAAGAGGGCAGCTCAGCACCACCTTCTCGAAGACAGTTAGGGATGGGCAATAAATGCTGGCTTTGCCAGCAATGCCCACATCCTGTGAATAAGGAGATTAAGACCCAGTGCTTACTGATGGTCACAGAAATTTGAGGGTTCATACATTAGGTTTACCTTACATGAGGATCAATGGTCGGCACAATATCGTGGGCTGAAGGGCCTGTTCTGTGCTGTACTATTCTATGTTCTATGTTCTATGATGGAGATTGACTCCGCTGGGTCTTAAAATTCTCATTCTCATCACTCCGTGCCCTTGCTCTTTCCTACCTCTATAAACCCCTTGACCTGTAAATCCTGCTCATAAACTCTGACCACTCTTCTATTTCCCCACTTTCTTCATTCCATTTGCACTCATTGCTTCAGTTTCTCTGTCCTTAAATTGCTGAACGCTTTCTCTAAACATCTCAGTGTCCCAAAGTTTCACTTTTCCTTCATAGTGCCCCTTAAAGTTATTTCTTTGAACAGCTGTTTACTACTTCCTTTACCTCACTGCCAATACGTTATCTGACCATGTTCCAGAGATGCATGTTGAGACATTTCATTATGCAAAGTCCTCACTTTGTGTTGCCCTCCAGATGTCATTTTGTTTCAAGGTTTCTTATTCTTTGGGCTTCTGCCTCTGTTTTGCATCATTGTTTTAGTTTGAACATTTTTTGTCTGTGTTTGTGGCTTCTGAGTTGCACGTCATCAATGTGGATCAGTGCACTGCCTAATCCTAAACATTCCCTCTCTATGACTGTAGTTTTGGGCAAGGGGTAAGCACTGCGTACTTAGGCCATTCCAAAGCACCGTCCACCTATTCTGATTCCAAGGTGGGATTTGGAGCAGGAAGAGGCCATTCTGCCTGCCCAGTGATGGAACCCCAGAGATGATATTTGTACAGTAATCTGTGGAGTTGAGGAGTTGGTGGTGAGTATTGGTGGCTGTAGGAGTTTGTCACTGTAGATGTGCCTTATTTGTTTCAGAGTTTGGCCCCACAGTTCCTCAACAGTTAAAAAGCATTTGGACAAATACATGGATAGGAAAAGTTTAGAAGGATATGGACCAAGTGCTGGAAATGGGGTTAGCATGGACGGACATTTTGGTCGGCATCGACCAGTTTGGGCCAAAGGGCCTGTCTCCGTGCTGTAGAACTCTGTGACTCTATGACCATCATGTACTGGGGCTGAGGGGGCCCAGAAAATCTGGAATCTCCTTTCATTTTCCCACTCCTGGATTTCTTATCATCAGCAGTCATAAAGCAGGGAAGAAAGGAGCATCTCATAGGATAAAATACCAAAGCAACACATCACCACCACTCCATCCACAAGATACAACTTTCTTAACTCTTCTTTCTATTTCTGACTGTTGAAGTGGAGATCAAACATTATTCCTTGGTATTGCAGTGTTTGTTGAACTGTGATTTCCAATTTATTTTGTAATCAATACTACCTGCTTTGTAATTCAGATACATCATGGTGCTTTGATATATAATCTGGCCACTGAGTTACTAGAAATATCCACTTTAAAAACCATCATGGAAATTGCAATGGTCTCCACTCGATTATTATGCCATTTTCTAAAGGTTTGGAGAGTTATTTTATCACGTATTTCAACGCACAGTGCCGCCTGTGTGTTATACCCTATTTCAATTTGCACATTGGTTTGTCAAGGAAGTAAAAATGTCTACTGGAGCCTGGCTCTGTTTGTTACATTAATTGAGACATGGTTTCCCCTTGGTATAGATGATGCAGTTTTCAGAAATGAAACTGGAACATTAAATGAGGACTTACAAAACACCAAAGGTGCAGCTCAAATGCAATTGTTGTAATTGTGCACCTGTTCTTTACTAATCTCAAAACAGAAAAGCAGTTCACATAATAATCCTATGCTGCAAATATATTTTATAAGAACATGCAACTGGTAAAGGTATCACATTCCCAACAACATCCCTTTTTGGCTAATCAGTAACCTTTCTCAGCTCTCTACATTTCACTGTGCATGTCTACTCAAGGGAACTGTAGCAAATTTTTGGAAGATAACTGAACAAAAAGAATATGGCAGAGTTGTAATTTGTTCATGTTTTAATGATTTACATTAGCTTTTCCAACTAGGTTTTTGATATGATTCATAAAATAATAATACAATTACTGTATTTGCTAATCAGTGTAAAATGAAAACTGCTGCAGTGTTCAGCTGGGGCTTTTATTGTATATCTAACCAATCAAGCTGATGACTGTAGATTTGTTTTTAACAGTGTATATCACATGGGATTGTCTGCTATTAACTGTTGGCAACTTGGCAGCCAGCCAGATTTTCCTTCCCGAAAGGAGGTTAAACAGTGCCTTAGAATTTCAAAGGTGGAGGAAACTGCTTGCAAGAAATGCATGAAAGCAAACATATTGTCCAGGCCTCTTTTAGTGAGTGCCTATGACATTAGGACATTCAATGCCAACTTGGTGAAACAAGATGTAATCAATTTCTCAAAGTGGAAGACAAGTGGCTGAAAGTCAGCGTAAGCATTTCTGATAAATAGTAACAGCAGTAATGTTTCAGTGTATCCTAAGCCTATCTATCTACCAGCACTTTAAGACCTCCAAAGATAGCCATAACTTGGCCTATTAACTCAAAGGGTTTGAAGTAATTTTATTACGACTCTATTTAGATATTAAAAATTAGCTCAATGATTAGAATAGCAGGTTTTGAGCATGAGCAATATGCAATGTATCTTCTGGTACGGTAAAAACATACAGATAGAGTCATATGGCACAGAACCAGACCCTTCGGTCCAACCAGTCCATGCCGAACATAATCCCAAACTAAATTAGTCCCACCTGCCTGCGCTTGGCCCAGTTCCTTCTAAACACTTTTTATTCATGTATTTATCCAAGTGTCTTTTAAACATCGTTACAGTACCCACATCCACTGCTCCCTCTACCTGTTCATTCCCCCCATGAACACCCTCTGTGTAAAAAAATTGCCCCTTGTGGCTTTTTAAAATACTACTCATATAACCCAAAGTTAGTAGATTTTTATTGACTTGCTTTATCTTTAAAATAAAGCTATGACACAAAAGGCAGATGGCTATTATTGTTTCAGATCAATCGTCATCGGCACAGTACACCTCAGGAGAGTGACCTTTACCTAACCATCGTCAGCTGCTTCATCAATGATCTTCCTTCCATCATAAGGTCTGAAGATGGATGGTCACTGATAAATGCACAGTGTTCAGTACCATTCTCAATCTCGGAGAAGCAGGCTGTGCCCATATGCAGCAAGACTGGACAATATTCAGGCTTGTCTGGTAAGTGGCAAGCATCACTTGTGCTACATAAGTGCCAGGCATTGGCAATCTCAGGCAAGAGATAGGTTAACTATTTTCCCTTGACATTCAATAGCATTAACATCACCAAATTTTTCACAATCAACGGGAGTTACCATTGACCAGAAACTGAACTGGATCAGCCATATAAGTAGAGGAGGTTAGAGGTTGAAGATTCACTGTAATCCATCCTCTCGCTCATCAAAGCCTGTCCTCCATCTAGAAGACACAAGTCATTTTGTTGGAATACCCTCCAGCTCTCTGCATGAATATGGTTTTAATGACACTCAACAAGTTCAATGACAGCTCTCTTGATTGCTATGCCATCCACACTCTTAATCATTCGCTCACTCTACCAACAACGCACAGAGCCAGAAGTACATGAAATACACAACATTCACTGCAGCAACTCACTAAGCTTCCTTTAACAGCATCTTTCATAACCATGATTCCTGTAAATGACCGAGGAGAACAGGGCCAGCAGATATATGGAAACACTACCACCTGCAAGTTCCCCTCTACGCCACAAACCATCCAAAGTTGGAATGTTATCATCTTTCCATCACAGACACTGGTTCAAAATCCTCGTACTCCCTTCCTAACAGCACCGATGAAGTTAGATGCACCTATGCCATGTGGTTCAAGAAGATAGATCACTGCCATCTTCTACAACAATTAAGAATGGTCAAACATTCCATGATATTGTTTTAAAGCCCTCCTATTGCTTTGCAGCAACATTGAAATTTACTTAAAAATTTGTCTAAAAAGTATACGTAGACAAAAAATTGACGTACAACAAACAATTGGATCGAGCTTGCAAAAACATGGAAATATTGCAAACCAAATATAGGTTAATTCTATTACAATTCTACCCCATCTTTCTAATTATGATTATCATGAAGCTCTCCAATTGACATTGAGCAGCAACACCCATAAATCTGTGCAACCTTATTATCCTTAGCCAATTACCTTCTTTGAAACAACATTTACATGGCCCCAGCTTATTAGAAACCAATATGTTCTGCAGGGTATTCGGCCATCTCTGTTTGCATTTATGCACAGAATCTCCATTCCAATTTTAATCACATATTTGTCTCACTTCTTCTGAAAGGTTTAACTGACACATCACTAAATCCTCCAAGCCAGTGCTCAAATCTGCTAATCTAAATTTCAGCAAGAAAATATATACCCAGGACCTGTTAGGAGGGCATTTCATGACAACCATTAATGAACAACTTTAAAATAATTTAAAACTTATGTTAGTTTTTCTCTGAGTCGAGCATAAACACTAGCACAGACCTTATGATCTAAATACTGCAAATATTACCTAATGCAAATTAAGTAATCCTGTTATATCTTAATATCTTTTCCGCTCAACACTATTAGAATATGTCATGTAGCCTCAAATTCTTGCCCATCCAAGCAATGTCAAGTCTGTGCATCTTACTTCATACTGCCCCGAGACCAGGAATCATCTTTGCTATTCTTCTCTGAAGTTTTGCCCTAGTTTCCCTCATGCTATTCAAAATGTGGCCTCACAAGTAAACATTGCAAAATTAACTTGTTTGACCTATCATCAAATTTTCTCAAGGCAATGAGGAGAATCAATGATTACCAAAATGAATTCCTACATAATTCTAGCAACTGTTTGGAACTGCAGGTTCCTTAAGAAAGAAAAATAAGATATAGACATTATTTAAAGATTGCCTTAAAGTGTTTCTAATCAATCAACTGGTAACAATATACAATGAAACACATAAATCATGCATTGAACAGTTCCATGCATCACAAAATACCATTTTGCATAAGCTCTATACTAATGTGAATTCTGTTAGTATCAAGATGCCAAGAATAATGTGATTTGATAATTATTGAAAGGAGCATTTGATTTCAGTGTGTACACAGAGCTTTTATAATCAATCAAAAATCTGTTTTAAGTTAGAGTCATAGTAAAACCCAATACCAAGACATCAAACAAGGTAAGGATATTCCAACAACAGTTTGTGACATTGACTCCTGTTTCAGATTATGGAGAAAATAGCTGCTTCTTAAATATTTAATTTTGTTATGGTTCAGGAGTATTGTTTATGTTTTAGTACAATCTTTAGATAATTTTAGACATTTGAGCAAAATACCTTTTTTTTCAAATAACTGGAATTTTAAACAAGTTAACAATACATGTCTGTATAAAATTCACAACATTTCATAGAACATAGAACAGTACAGCACAGAACAGGCCCTTCAGCCCACGATGTTGTGCCGACCACTGATCCTCATGTATGCACCCTCAAATTTCTGTGACCATATGCCTGTCCAGGAGTCTCTTAAATGTCCCCAATGACCCTGCCTCCACAACTGCTGCTGGCAATGCATTCCATGCTCTCTCAACTCTCTGTGTAAAGAACTCGCCTCTGACATTCCCTCTATACTTTCCTCCAACCAGCTTAAAACTATGACCCCTCGTGTTAGTCATTTCTGCCCTGGGAAATTGTCTCTGGCTATAGACCCTATCTATGCCTCTCATTATCTTGTATATCTCATTTAGGTCCCCTCTCCTCCTCCTTTTCTCCAATGAAAAAAGTCCGAGCTCAGTCAACCTCTCCTCATAAGATAAGCCCTCCAGTCCAGGCAGCATCCTGGTAAACGTTCTCTGAACCCTCTCCAAAGCATCCACATCTTTCTTATAATAGGGCAGCCAGAACTGGACGCAGTATTCCAAGTGTGGTCTAACCAAAGTTTTATAGAGCTGCAACAAGATCTCACGACTCTTAAACTCAATCCCCCTATTAATGAAAGCCAAAACACCATATGCTTTCTTAACAACCCTGTCCACTTGGGTGGCCATTTTAAGGGATCTATGTACCTGCACACCAAGATCCCTCTGTTCCCCCACACTGCCAAGAATCCTGTCCTTAATCCTGTACTCAGCTTTCAAATTCGACCTTCCAAAATGCATTTCAAACTAATTCATTGTACATTAAGTGTTTGGATGCTTTTTCTAGAGACGTGATTCAAGTCAATAAATACAAGCCACTGTGCTTTTCTAATAATTTGATATCTCTCCATAACTCAACTATAGATACATTAATGAGTAGCAAACCAAAAGAACCAATGAGAACCCAGATTCAAGGTATAGTTCATGCTCAGTTAGCTGGGTTAGTGCAGTAAGACTAAGATACCAATGAGTTGTAAATCAGCCAGGCAGTCATCAAATCATACAACATATATAGTGCCTGAACTGGTTCTTTGGGAAAAAAAAACTAATCCTACTGTTTCCATTCTTTATAACTATGTATTCAGTTCCTTGCTTGAGTCTGCTTCCACCACTCTGTCTAATCCTGATGAACATCTATCTATCCCTGCAGAAGTGTGCAGACGTGCATGTTGATATGTTAAAGTATATCGCTAGCTCTGTGGCTGTTGAGCCTTCTCATTCTCAAGGATCAGGCAGACATGTGAATAGTTACAGTTTTGGAAAGGTATGAGAATGTGCTGAACTGCAAGTTGAACTGAATCTCAACTAGGATTCAATGTTTTTGCAACGAAAATAAGATCAGAAGTCAGACGGACACCAGGTTATAGTCCAACAGGTTTACTCGAAATTACTTCACGTGACTTGACAAAAGGACAGCGATCTGAAAGCTTGTGATTTCAAATTAATCTGTTGGATGATAACCTATTGTCATCTGACTTTTGACCTTATCCACTGCAGTCCAAGACTGGCACCTCCACATTACAAAAATAAGAACCAACATATATTCATATAATCTCTTTAACATGACATAACATCCCAGGGCATTCATGGTTGGAGGCCTGTCCTGAGCAGGAGCAGGTTAGAGGAAGATGGCTACTGGCACACTCTAGGAGGTATAGTTCACAGGTTCTTTTGCAGGTGAAGTGAATTTGTGAGATTGAATACTGTATATTTCATATCTCAGATCCATGCTGAAATGATACTGGTTTGATGTGCATCGTGACTTCCAGTGACAGTACTTTAACATACATCTGCAATCATTCTCTCATTTCAAGCTTCCATCTCTTCAACTGTGTTTACTCTATTCTGAGTCCACACTCAGGTTTAACCAATCAAGCACAGTGAGCATCAATTGTAATCAAACACAGAACAATCAGGCACCACATTGATGACTTTAGTTCGATTATCTCTCATCCTCATAGCAAGGTGGCCAAACCTTTTGCTGTGAAAGACAAAGCAGATGGAAAAGAACGGCATATTGATCCAGGTGAGAAGAAAAGGTTCAGAGACTAGAAATAAAGGACCAGAGAGAGTTACGGTGATTGAAAAGGGCAAGTCCATGATGGTTATAAGGATTTTAAAGTTGACAGGCTGATTGATTGTGAACCTCCTAAGGTCAAAAACGCTAAGGTCAACTGATGAGCTGAACACCGTACAAGCCGTGGAGTATTTCTGAAAGTCCGGTTTGTCTTGGTTGAAAGCTGCGTACTGTGTTAGGATCTCTGCAGAGACTGATTAGTTTTAAGAAGATATTTCAATTCTATTCATAGGCTGAAATGATACAACACAAGGTTAAAGGTTTCAAACCATTCACTGTGTAAAATGCCAAAGCAACATTGACTAAACACACTTCAGTGGGCAAACTGCATTTTAACTATGTAAGGTTTCACTATTTAACTTTTAAAATGACTGGAAAATGTACACCGTAGCTAAACTTTACCCTGCCCTTTAAGAGGATAATTTATTCTTCTGCCAAAGTCCTTTCAATCTTGATGAACTCGGTCTCTTCAATCTGAATGCAAACTCCCACCCACAGTCTACATGCTAAACAATAGGATTAGCAATTTCTCTTACTACTTATTACTTACTACCTCTATCTCCTACTCTCTTTCTCAGATTCTTGCCGAGGAGTCTGTGCGTTTCCCTCAGAAACTATGTAACACCACATGGCTTTCAATCGAAAATTTCCTTTTCATGGCAACATAATCACATAGATCCTGTAGTTAGGCAAAAAAGTTCATTAGTTATCAACTAGCGCCCCATTCTAGCTTGGAATTAAATAGCCTGTTTAAAATATAACCACTGATGTCCGTCATACTTTCCTCTGAAACTTGCAGATTAACAATCTTTCTGTAGTCAGTACAGATACTTTTTCCATTGTCCAAAAAAATTAACATCTTAACCTTCTCAATAAGTCTCTTGAGGTGGCCCATTCTTGTAGCCATAACAACTAGGGCTTGTTCTTGGGCAGAATTCAAAGCAAGTCACAGGACTCCTTCATTCCTCCATTTTACCTTAAATGAAAGGGGGAGATCAAAAACAGAGAGGCAATGCCTTCCTGCCAGGATGGAATGTTACCAATGACAGGAAACGTAGCAACATGGTCACCGTACAGCCAAGTGGGCTCATTCTCACCACTCTGGGTTTTGTAGCACATTGAGAGGGCCCATGTTAACCCTGGCAGCCTTCTCGTGGGTTCCACAGGGAGAGGGAGGAGTGCCTCCTTGATGAGTGTTCCATAGGTCCATAGGAGGGCCTCTGGCAGCAATGGCCAGCCCCGAAACTAAAGCTGAGCCATTGTCCTTTAGAAAATTTTCCTCTCTTCAAGGGTGCCTCAGCAATGAGGCACATTGCCCTTTCTGCTGTGGTTTCAGCACTGACTGACACCATTCAAAGTGGCATTGCCAAGGCTGCTGAGCTGACAGTCCTCTTACTGTGCCTGTGCTCCAGACTCAATTGGTCAGCAGACTGGCTACTGGCCTGCTAATTGGCTACCGCAGACAGAATGGCATCCCAAGCTCCTCCTGCCAACTGGAACAAAGTCAGCTCATATTCTGGCTCCAGTAACCAGACATCTTTGGCGCCAACAAAACTGAGGTCTGCATTTTCCATCGTTGCCTATTTACAACAGAAAAATAAAGCTCCCGAGAGTCCCCAGGGTCAGTGACTCTGAAATACCATGGGTGTGAGTTATTATAAGGATTACTCAAAATATCAAATGGACAACTCATTACTGACCGTTTTACTTGGACAATATTAAAGTTCTCCTATTGGTAGGACTTCTTTAGTTTGTATCCATATATAACTCTTTAATAAACGTTCAAACTAATTATTTTCCAAATCTTTGCTGTGAAAATAAGTGTTGGCAAATTATGTGTGTTTAAACCAATAAAAGGCAAATTTATATTTGATAACAGGAACAGCTTCACACACAGAGTGATCGACATATGGACTAATAGATTTGCTGGCAAATAATGAAGTTAATATCTCTAGGATCATTTACGAAATATTCTGCTGCATTAATTGTCCTGTGTGGGTGAGCTAAACTTGCTAAACTTGGCCAAATGGTTTTCCCCATCTGTCTCCTTCCTGAGATCTTGTGTAGTAAACAGTCTAAGAATCATTTTGAGAACATCTAATGTGAAGTTTGGAGCTGCTGTTACAGATATAAGTCTACTTTTCCTTCAGTATTTATTGGTTGCCTTCAACTTTAAATGTGCACACAATTGACAGCACCTTACAAACTCACAAAATCTGTACACAGCCTTGAAGGACAAGGAAAGGAGATGCATCGGAACCGTCACCTATAGGATCACCTCTAAACCACACACCATCCTGACTTGGAACCATATCCATTCCTTTGCTGTTGCTGGTCAAAATCCTAGAACTCCCTTCTAATAAGTGCAGATCTCAGTTGTCCGTGCAGAAGAAAATAAAATTAGAAAGAACATACCTTACCACTACCTTCTCCAGCGCAATTATGGATGGGCAATAAATGCTACATAGCTAGTGATATCCATTATCCCACATAACAATACCTTTTTTACAAAAACTAAATATATAACTGAGGAAAACTAAATATAATCTCACCTTAGAAGCCAATCTTTTAGAGACACATGACTTAGTTGGGATTTTTCAAAAGCAGTTACGCCAAAGCCTGATATTTAACAGTATAGTTGGAAGTTCTTTGCTAAAGAAATTAATGTAGTATTTTGCTGAAATTGTTATTACGTTTGTGCACAGGGTAATCCTCCATTGCTGAGATAGGTGCAGCCATTAGTGCCTTGCAATATTCACATTCAGGCTGCTGTGATACTTGAAGGTGGAATGCAATGCCCCCTATCTGCAGTAATTCATAGAACCTCTACAATATGGAAACAGGCCCTTCGGCCCAACAAGTCCACACCAACAAGTAACCCATCCTGACCTAGTCACCTCCATTACCCCTAACTAATGTACCTAACCTACACATCCCTGAACACTGTGGGCAATTTTACATGGCCAATTCACATAACCCACACATCTTTAGATTGTGGGAGGAAACTGGAGCAAACCCATGGAGAACGTTAAAAACTCCACATAGACAGTTGCCCGAGGCTGGGATTGAACCCAGTTCTTTGACACTATGAGCCACCATGCTGCCCTACTAAAGTAAGATCCTATTGTTATTAACTACCACCGTGGAGAAAATATTGAACGATGCCTTACAGATTTCTATGTGGGGTGACTATTGGTGCAAGAAAGAAAACTACAATTACTAAGGAAAGTAGATTTTTCTCATAAGGAACAGGCAGTTACTGGTGTTAGACTCATAAATATGACTTTTGTGGACCTTTTCTAGAGTGTTTCTTTAATGAGGCAATCACTTTTATTGGCTGCTTCAGGTGTTATCTGTCAACACTTAGTCATGTATTTAGGTTGGACTGGGTAAAAATGGATCACTTGTGAATCACTGGAAGCGTCAATCAAATCTAGAAATTATGTGCAACTAAGCTTGGAATCCAGATACTTTAGATCCATAAAGTGCACTAAATTGACACCTTGATCATCTGCTGTCACTGATAGTAAGAGCTAAATTGAAATGTACGTGTGGCAATTCAGACACACTGAGAACTTGCTAGACCTTTTAGTCAAAATGGCTTGGTAATTTGCAGCTACTCAAAGGAATAAAGTAATATGGCTCACAATACTTTGGGTGATTTATTATGTTAATTTAATATGTAAGGTTGGAATGATATACAGAGTTGTGCTATTATTAAGTTGAAATACAGTGCCTAACATTGATTTGATTCATGTTTTCAATTTGTACTTAACCACTTTTGTGAGACAGAAGTTGAAACTTAATTTCCAACACAATCCCTGCCACATTTGTTGTGATTCAGTGATGTCCATGAGATTAAAGACTTTCTCAGTCATCAGCTCTCCTGTTATTTTGGTGGCATTTGGCTCTGTGTCTCGCTACATCCATACATTTTGGCTTACATTACACGTTCAATCAATCTGTCCTGCATTTTACAATGGCGTATGGAATCAATGAGATCCTGAAAACAAGCACTTGGACTTGTATTAATAAAGGCTGCTATATACATGTCACACAGAAAGCTGAAACACAATAAGAGCTGATGCCTTTTACCCATAGTATTATATTCAGTGTTATATTCATTGTCAGAGTTTCAAAGCATATTCGGTTACTTACAAAATGGAGTGCTGACTTGGAATTGAATTTCTTAACAGACATTAATCAAGTACCAAATGCGAATTTAGTTTGAAACAGATGCCCTTTTACTGTGGAAAGCTGAGTCTAGAATAGGAATATGCATCTCAGTTGTTTTGGTAAATAAATAGTACAGAGATAAGAATGTAACAATAACATTTTGGAATATATTTCTAATTAGATGAAATATTGAATGAGCTGTAATTTCCTCTAAATGAGCCTGTAAGATGAAAACCATTTTCTTAATTTAGTCCTTGCCGCAAACTCCACACTCTTGCCTCAATTCCAGCTTCCTTTTATTCTGGAAAGATGTGGGAACAGCAGACTAGCTGGCAACACTGAGTAACGTGTCTGATTAGTGTTCATGGTGGATATATCCCTGATATATCCCTAAACATGAGCACAGTGAGTCAGGGCTGCAGGGGCGGGGCCAAATGATTCAACAACCAGCATATTGTATCCTGATTTCCGGAGATATGGAATTGAAGACCCTCCAATTCAGTATTATTGATGTTTGCTCAGCCATTCTTTTGTTGGTCCATAGGTCTGACTGGACCTTCAGCACCTTGCATAAGTCGAACTGGATGGATGTCAAATGATGCAAATGTGTTGACCCAAGAAATAAGTCATGTTACTGATCGACAATCACCACATTTTAACCAGTAACAATTTGCACCAGATGAGAAAAAGAATTGACGCCACATTCAGATCTGCACCTAATTAATTGGGCCAGGGAAATTGCCTTCAGACAGTCAGTGTCTATGAGCTTGTCTAAAATCCATTTCTAACTGCACCCACATCAGAAAATCTGGTCTGCTGATTCAAATTAGCTGTGTGTGTTTAGAAAATTGCATTTTCTTCTTGAAGTTAATGGTAATACAACTCTTCACTTAGATACTAACATCCTCAAGCATCATGGCATTGCACATTTTTCTCCACAGTATGTGCCTAAATAACTACAGTAGCTCAAACTTGAGCTTTCTGCATTCAGAGGATCTATCAGAATCACTGCTTTGTGCTAATACAATAAACGTCATTGCCTACAACTAGAATACATTACACTCTGAGTGTGTAACTAGTACTGCAACATAAGAGAAAGGTCCTTGCTATAGACAACGTTACCTTGCTGTCATATTTATAATGCATGCTGTATGACTTTTTGACTATGACTCTATGTACACCCCTGCTGTGGACGTTGGATGATTCATTGGTATAACCTGATGAAATGGACTGGAACACAGGGTCAGTGTTAGTGTTAGTAAATTAACTCACATCGAATGTGAAAAATGGAACAAGACCTCCCTTAGGTTTAGCCTTTTACTCTTTAGACATTGCTAGCCTTCACTAGTTAGCCATGCAAACACGAAGGTAGCATTTACTGAGTTGAAGACTTTGCATGAGTCAGATTCTCCTGACTCATTTAACAATTTTTTTTTGTTTTGATTAGCTGGAAACACAGTTGGTTTCCAACAGTCTCATTTTTAAAATATATTATCCTTTCAAAAGCAATGGAACAAAGCCCATTTTAGCCCAGGATTAAATTATTTGCTTTTCACAATGTGTAGGGCTCCCTAAACCGGGTGGGTTTGAGGGTTACCTAAGCAGTTAAAATTTAGAAATCCAAAACAGGAATTCAACATGCTTCAAACTTCACCACATCCTGACTCAACAGAGCCAGGTCCTAATGGAACTAACCAATCTCTTTAAGAGGTGGATCATTCATTTAATAATTGGAATAATCAGGCTGATAGTTTGGCTTTTACTTGTGTCCATTGGGTTTCTGAGGCCTTCAGGACTTCGACAATAGTTAAAAGAAGGTAAAAGGGCCAAGTCCTTGAGCTAAGTGCTCTTATAGTGTTGCTTGACCACGGACAACACTTGTGCTTTCTTCCAGGACAAGCAAACACCTCTCCACATAATCTGTTTGTTCTTCTCAACTGCCGATCAACATCAAATATTGAAACCACCGTTAGATCCTCTACCCGAAACACCATCTGGATGCCTGTCCAGATCCATCCAGCTCCTTTGGATCAGGACACTCCAACACTTCACCCAGTCCACTGCCCCTCCCAAGACCGAAACATCTCCTCCTTTGGACCTGCCAGCTCTCATTGACTGTAGTCCTGCATTGTAGGTTTCCTTATCCAAAAGGCCTTCAGTCTGTCTGTTAAGCTGCCTGTGCACAGGGAACCAATGAAAATAAATTATAACCTGCTAATCTCTTCCTCAACAATTTCTCTCCCCCTGGATGGAACACACTTCCACAACAAAATTCAGGCCACATAGTAATTGTTTTTTCTCCCTCTGGAAGCTTGTAGCATAAAGCCCTTCCCCAATTAGTTGACAAATTTTAATTCTTGAAACACCAGTATGTGGTTTCAAAGACTGTGAAGCATGGGAATTAATTAGGTGCTCCTATTAAATACCCTCAGGAAATGCTTCTCAGATAATTACTTTTTGTGATTGCTAATTATGAACTGGAATCTCTATTCCCTCATATGAAATGTTTGGAGCATCAGACAATAGGAAGACGAAAAGGCTGGAGAAAGGGAGTTTGACAGTATGCTACCAGGAATAAGACACCTCAGGAAAATTGGAGGTTGCAAAAGTTTGAACTGTCCTCCTTGGAACACAGAATAAATATCTCAGTCAAGGGTTTCAAGATGGGGAGAAATGTTTGAATGTAGATGGAGAGAAATGATACCTTTTGATGGAGAAGACAATGGTATAGTGGGAATGTCATCAAATGAGAATTCCAGAGGCTCTGCATAATGCTCCAGGGATAGAGTTGTTAGTGTTGGGCACACATTAGTCTCAGTATATTACCACAGCACATCTCTGACTCATCCACTTCAATGCTGTACTTTGGAGCACAGCAACACCTTGCATTACAATGCTGCTGCCATGCCATGTTGCATACAGAGACAGACACCAATCTCTTGGATTGGGTCATGGTTTATTTCAGGGTTCTTCACTTGCTTTCTCAGTGCTTTCTCCCTTGAATGCTCACAGCATCTGTGCCATGTCTTGCCTTGCCTTTCAGCACTTTGCTGCCTCATTCAGAACTTAGAGGCTTACAGAATTTCTGTCATACGTTGCTCTTTATCACAGACACAAAACTAAGCAGCCCATCGTGCTTGCCAACAGCGGTTGGACACATTGCTCATGGCACTCATCTGCAGCAGTGAAATGTCTAAAGTAAGGGCCAACGGCTTATGTAGCAAAACAACGCGTATGCTTCAACCAAATGGCCAGGCCTCAAAGTCTCAGGTAAGTAGTTTATGAGAACTGCCAATAATATGAGGGTACAGTAAATCATGGGCATCATCCTATATCATGGTACAGTGGATCAGTAGTTAGCACTGCTGCTTCACAATGCCAGTGACCCAGGTATGATTCCAGCCTTGGGTAACTGAACATAGAACATAGAACATAGAACAGTACAGCACAGAACAGGCCCTTCAGCCCACAATGTTGTGCTGACCACTGATCCTCATGTATGCACCCTCAAATTTCTGTGACCATATGCCTGTCCAGGAGTCTCTTAAATGTCCCCAGTGACCCTGCCTCCACAACTGCTGCTGGCAACGCATTCCATGCTCTCACAACTCTCTGTGTAAAGAACCCGCCTCTGATATCCCCTCTATACTTTCCTCCAACCAACTTAAAACTATGACCCCTCATGTTAGTCTTTTCTGCCCTGGGAAATTGTCTCTGGCTGTTGACTCTATCTATGCCTCTCATTATCTTATATACCTCAATTAGGTCCCCTCTTCTCCTCCTTTTCTCCAATGAAAAAATTCCGAGCTCAGTCAACCTCTCTTCATAAGATAAGCCCTCCAGTCCAGGCAGCATCCTGGTAAACCTCCTCTGAACCCGCTCCAAAGCATCCACATCTTTCTTATAATAGGGCGACCAGAACTGGATGCAGTATTCCAAGTGCGGTCTAACCAAAGTTTTATAGAGCTGCAACAAGATCTCATGACTCTTAAACTCAATACCCCTGTTAATGAAAGCCAAAACACCATATGCTTTCTTAACAACCCTGTCCACTTGGGTGGCCATTTTAAGGGATCTATATACCTGCACCCCAAGATCCCTCTGTTCCTCCACACTACCAAGAATCCTATCTTTAATCCTGTACTCAGTTTTCAAATTCGACCTTCCAAAATGCATCACGTTGCATTTATCCAGGTTGAACTCCATCTGCCATCTCTCAGCCCATCTCTGCATCCTGTTAATGTCCCGCTGCAGCCTACAACAGCCCTCTATACTGTCAACGACACCTCCAACCTTTGTGTCATCTGCAAACTTGCTGACCCATCCTTCAATCCCCTCATCTAAGTCATTAATAAAAATTACAAACAATAGAGGCCCAAGGACAGAGCCCTGTGGAACACCACTCACCACAGACTTCCAGGCAGAATATTTTCCTTTTACCACCACTCACTGTCTTCTGTTGGCCAGTCAATTCTGTATCCAGACAGCTATGTTCCCCTGAATCCCATTCCTCCTGACCTTCTGAATGAGGCTACCATGGGGAACCTTATCAAATGCCTTGCTAAAGTCCATATACACCACTTCCACAGCTCGACCCTCATCAACTTTTCTAGTCACATTCTCAAAGAACTCGATAAGGTTTGTGAGGCACAAAGCCGTGTTGACTGCATTTAATCAAGCCATGCTCTTCCAGATGGTCATAAATCCTATCCCTCAGAATCCTTTCTAACACCTTGCAGATGACAGACGTGAGACTTACTGGTCTTTAATTGCCGGGGATTTCCCTATTTCCTTTCTTGAAGAGAGGAATTACATTTGCCTCTGTCCAGTCCTCAAGTATGACTCCAGTGGAGAGCGAGGATGCAAAGATCTTCACAAGTGGCGAAGCAATTGCATTTCTCGTTTCCCAAAGCAGCCGAGGACAAATCTGGTCTGGGCCTGGCGACTTGTCAATCTTAATGTTTGACAAAATCTTCAGCACATCAGCTTCCTCTATCTCTATCCATTTCAGCATGCACACCTGCTCTTCAAAGGTTTCATTCACTACAAAGTTTGTTTCTTTCGTAAAGACAGAAGCAAAAAACTCATCTAGGGCTTCCCCTACCTCCTCAGACTCCACACACAAGTTCCCTATGCTATCCCTGATCGGGCCTACTCTTTCTTTGACCATTCTCTTATTCCTCACATAAGTATAAAATGCCTTTATGTTCTCCCTAATCCGTTCTGCCAAGCCTTTCTCGTGCCCCCTCCTGGCTCTCCTCAGACCATTTTTAAGCTCCTTCCTCGCCTGCCTGTAATCCTGTAGAGCTGAGCTTGACCCTAGCTTCCTCCACCTTACGTAAGCTACCTTCTTCCTTTTGACGAGAAGCTCCACCGCTCTCTTCATCCAAAGTTCCTTTATCTTACCACTTCTTGCCTGTCTCAGAGGGACATATTTATTCATCACTTGCAACAACTGTTCCTTAAACAGTCTCCACATGTCTATAGTGCCTTTACCATGGAACAATTGCTCCCAGTCCATGCTTCCTAACTCATGTCTAATCGCATCATAGTTTCCTCTTCCCCGATTAAATATCCTCCCATTTTACCTAATCCTCTCCTTCTCCATAGCTATGTAGAATGTGAGGCAGTTGTGGTCACTATCACCAAAATGCTCTCCCACCACAAGATCTGATACCTGCCCCGGCTCGTTTCCGAGCACCAAGTCTAGAATGGCCTCTCCCCTCGTCGGCCTGTCAACGTACTGAGTTAGGAAACCCTCCCGAACATACCTTACAAAAACAGCTCCATTCAAATCTTCTACTCGAAGGAGGTTCCAATCAATATTGGGAAAGTTAAAGTCCCCCATTACAACAACCCTACTACGGCCACACTTTTCCAAAATCTGCTGACCTATGCTTTCTTCAATCTCCCTGCTGCTATAGGGGGGCCTGTAGTAAACCCCAAACGAGGTGACTGCTCCCTTACTGTTCCTAATTTCCACCCATACTGACTCAGTAGGCAGATCTTCCTCGACAATGGAAGCTTCTGTAGCTGTGATACCCTCTCTGATTAGTAGTGCCATACCCCTCCTCTTTTTCCCCCCCTCCCTATTCTTTTTAAATGCTGTAAACCCTGGAACATCCAGCAACCATTCCTGCCCCTGAGAAACCCATGTCTCAGTTATGGCCACCACATCATAGCACCAGGTACTGATCCATGCTCTAAGTTCGTCACTTTTATTCCTGATACTCCTTGGGTTAAAGCAAACACACTTTAACTGACCCCTTGGTTCCTTCCCAGGAAAATCCTTCCCACTAGCTGGTCTACCTCTTGCTATTGCCTCATCTGCATCAACTCTCACCTCCGGTATACAACTCAGGTTCCCACCCCCCTGCCATACTAGTTTAAACTCTCTCGAACTACTTGGTGTCGAAGGGTGAGTATTTATACTCACTGCTTTCCTTCCCGGCTGCCCCTCTGGTCCTCGTCACTTCCCCCGCTGCTCCCGTTCCTTCTGTGAAAGGGAAAACACCGCTGTCTGCTACCGGTGAGTAATGTTTTAAAAAACTGCCTTACCTTAGCTGTGTGTGGAGTTCGCACATTCTCCCCCTGTCTACGTGGGTTTCCTCCAGGTGCTCTGCTTTCTTCCCAAAGGTGTTCAGGTCAGGTGAACTGGCCTTGGATAGAGGATTGCCCATAGTGTTAGGTGCATTAATTAGATGAAAATGGGTCTCTGTGGGTTACTCTTGAGAGGGTCAGTGTGGATGTATTTGGCCAAATGGCCTGTTTCCACATGTCGGGAACCTTATCTAATCAGTCAAGGGAATTGGACACAGTCAATTGGCTGCTTTGACTAATCAGAGTGGCGGCGGGGGTGTGTGGGGGGGGGGGTCGAACTCATTACATTCCAGGGAGTTACCAATGGCCAGTCCTGCAGTCCACTTCAAGAGTTTTGCAAGATGATCGCCATTGCACCCATTTCTATGTTTCGAATGTCTCAATCTTTTGGAATATAAAGTTTTCAAAGCTTTCCTTTCTTGAATTTTTCCATAACTGGAATGCAATCCAGATAAGCATAATTCAAGCTGAGCGTATTCACCTTGGACAAATGCAAGCCTGGTCGTAAAAAGGCCGCAATATCACTTGTGTCAAGGCTTATCTGTTTTAGGACAAGCTTGTAGTCATTTTCTGATCAGAAGGAAGGTTGTAACTTGCTACAGATGTGGTTATCTACCTAGTCTGTTCACATCTAATTGTGTTGTGTGTCCTGTCAGAGAAAGCTGCATATAATTATTTGATAAGTCGCTGGACTGAATGGGGATCTCCAATATGAAAACTTGAGGAGAGGACAGAGCTAACCTTTGGTCCCTTGCTCAGGGAAATGATTACTTGCACTAAGAGCACATGGTGTTAAAGGATAATATGTTAGCTTGGATAGACATGATGTGGATGTGCCAGTTTTGGACTGGGGTGGATAGTCAGAAGTCACACGACACCATGTTATAGCCCAATAGGTTTATTTAAAATCACAAGCTTTTTGAGCGCTGCTCCTTCATCAGGTGAAGTGCACAAAGGACCAGCGCTCTGAAAGCTTGTGATTTCAAATAAACCTGTTGGACTATAACCCAGTGTCGTATGACTAATGAGCTTGGATAGAGGATTGGCTAACCACTAGAAAGCAGAGGGTTATGATAAATGGGCATTTTTTGGTTGGCAAGATGTAACTGATTACTGGATTAGTGGTGCTGGAAGAGCACAGCAGTTCAGGCAGCATCCAACGAGCAGCGAAATCGACATTTCGGGCAAAAGCCCTTCATCAGGAGTAAAGGCAGTGAGCCTTAAGCGTGGAGAGATAAGCTAGAGGAGGGTGGGGGTGGGGAGAGAGTAGCATAGAGTACAATGGGTGAGTGGGGGAGGAGATGAAGGTGATAGGTCAAGGAGGAGAGGGTGGAGTGGATAGGTGGAAAAGAAGATAGGCAGGTCGGACAAGTCCGGACAAGTCAAGGAGACAGTGCTGAGCTGGAAGTTTGAAACTAGGATGAGGTGGGGGAAGGGGAAATGAGGAAGCTGTTGAAGTCCACATTGATGCCCTGGGGTTGAAGTGTTCCGAGGCGGAAGATGAGGCATTCTTCCTCCAGGCATCTGGTGGTGAGGGAGCGGCGGTGAAGGAGGCCCAGGACCTCCATGTCCTCGGCAGAGTGGGAGGGGGAGTTGAAATGTTGGGCCACGGGGCGGTTTGGTTGATTGGGGCGGGTGTCTCGGAGATGTTCCCTAAAGCGCTCTGCTAGGAGGCGCCCAGTCTCCCCAATGTAGAGGAGACCACATCGGGAGCAACGGATACAATAAATGATATTGGTGGATGCGCAGGTGAAACTTTGATGGATGTGGAAGGCTCCTTTAGGGCCTTGGATAGAGGTGAGGGAGGAGGTGTGGGCACAGGTTTTACAGTTCCTGCGGTGGCAGGGGAAAGTGCCAGAATGGGAGGGTGGGTCGTAGGGGGGTGTGGACCTGACCAGGTAGTCACGGAGGGAACGGTCTTTGCGGAAGGCGGAAAGGGGTGGGGAGGGAAATATATCCCTGGTGGTGGGGTCTTTTTGGAGGTGGCGGAAATGTCGGTGGATGATTTGGTTGATGCGAAGATTTGTAGGGTGGAAGGTGAGCACCAGGGGCGTTCTGTCCTTGTTACGGTTGGTGGGGTGGGGTCTGAGGGCGGAGGTGCGGGATGTGGACGAGATGCGTTGGAGGGCATCTTTAACCATGTGGGAAGGGAAATTGCGGTCTCTAAAGAAGGAGGCCATCTGGTGTGTTCTGTGGTGGAACTGGTCCTCCTGGGAGCAGATACGGCGGAGGCGGAGAAATTGGGAATACGGGATGGCATTTTTGCAAGAGATAGGGTGGGAAGAGGTGTAATCCAGGTAGCTGTGGGAGTCGGTGGGTTTGTAAAAAATGTCAGTGTCAAGTCGGTCGTCACTAATGGAGATGGAGAGGTCCAGGAAGGAGAGCGAGGTGTCAGAGATAGTCCAGGTAAATTTAAGGTCAGGGTGGAATGTGTTGGTGAAGTTGATGAATTGCTCAACCTCCTCACGGGAGCACGAGGTGGCGCCAATGCAGTCATCAATGTAGCGGAGGAAGAGGTGGGGAGTGGTGCCGGTGTAATTACGGAAGATCAACTGTTCGACATAGCCACCAAAGAGACAGGCATAGCTGGGGCCCATACGTGTGCCCATGGCTACGCCTTTGGTCTGGAGGAAGTGGGAGGATTCAAAGGAGAAATTGTTAAGGGTGACTGATGGAGTGCCATGGGGTTCAGGCCTCCGATCCCCACTCTTTACAGTTTATATCAATGACTCTGAGGTGGAGGTAGTAATTACTATTTCCAAATTTGCATAAGGCACAAAAATAGGTGGGAAAGTAAGTGCAATGAAGAAAAAAAGACATTTACAAATAAATATAGACAGGTTAGGAGAATGGACTAAAATTTGGCAAATCAAGTTTAACGTGGATAAGTGTGAGGTTATCCATTTTGTTCAGAGGAACAGAAAGATAACTTATTATCTAAATGGAGAGGAATCTGAAAAGTTGCAGACGGATCTGGGTGTCCTTGTGCATGAATCACAGAAAACTAGGATACAGGTACAGCAGGTAATCAGTAAAGCAAATGGAATGTTGGCAATTATTACTGAAGGAATAATGTATAAAATAAGGAAAGTGTTGCTGCAACTGTACAAGGCAACAGTGAGACCACATCTGGAGAGCTACTTTGGTCCCCTTTCTTGAGGAGGGATTAGTTGATCTGGAGGTAGTTCAGAGGTAGTTCACTAGACTGATTCCAGAGAACAAAGGAACTCTGAAGAAATAAATTACATTTATTTCACTGCAAGGGGTCTTATAGGTAAGGCTGATGAACTCAGGGCATGTTTGGGAACATGGGATTGGGACATTTTAGCTATTGCAGAAACCTGGCTGAGGGATGGACAAGACTGGCATCACAATGCTCTGGGCTTTAGAAGCTACAGGAAGGATAGAAAGAGAGGCAAAAGAGGGGTTTAGTCCATCATCATTGCACTGGATTGTTTGCATCAGAGGCATTTTGATCTTGATCAATTCGGCCAATGGGTTGAGGAGTGGCATGTGGAGTTGAATTTGGATAAATGCAAGGTATTGCATTTTGGTAAAACAGACAAGGCAGGACTTCTACAGTTAATGGTTGGGTCCTGGCTAGTGTTGTTGAACAGAGAGGGTTTCAGGTACATAGTTGAAAGTTGCATCACAAGTAGACAAGGTAGTTAAGAAGGCATTTAGCATGTTTGCCTTCATTGCTCAGAGCATTGACCATAGGAATTGAGACATTATGTTGAGATAATATAGGACGTTGATGAGGCTTCTTTTGGAGTACTGTGTACAGTTGTGGTTGCCCTGCTGTTGAAAGGACATAATTAAATTGGAGAGGGTTCAGAAGACACTTAAAAGGATGTTGCTGGGAATAGACGCTTTGAGTTATAAGGAGGCGCTGGATAGACTCTGACAAATCCTCTGCCTTTTTTCACTGCAGCATAGGAGGTTGAGGGATGATCTAATAGAGGTTTATAAAATCATGAGTGGCATAGATAAGGTGAATCACCCTTTTCCCTAGGGTGGGTGAGTTAAATATGAGGGGTCATGTTTTTAAGGTGCGAGAAGAAAGATTTAAAAGGGACCCAAGAGGCAACTTTTTTACGTGACGCTGGTTTATATGCAGAACCAGCTGCCAGCAGAAGCGGTGGATGTGGCACAATTACGGCATTTAAAATATATTTGTACAGGTACACGAATAGTAAAGGTTTAGAGGGATATAGTCCAAAGTCAGGCAAATGGGACGAGTTTAGTTTGGAAACCTAAGCAGCATGAATGAGTTGGATCAAAGGGTCTAGAACATAGAACATAGAACATAGAACAATACAGCACAGAACAGGCCCTTCGGCCCACGATGTTGTGCCGAACTTCTATCCTAGATTAAGCACCCATCCATGTACCTATCCAAATGCCGCTTAAAGGTCGCCAATGAATCTGACTCTACCACTCCCACGGGCAGCGCATTCCATGCCCCCACCACTCTCTGGGTGAAGAACCCACCCCTGACATCTCCCCTATACCTTCCACCCTTCACCTTAAATTTATGTCCCCTTGTAACACTCTGTTGTATCCGGGGAAAAAGTTTCTGACTGTCTACTCTATCTATTCCTCTGATCATCTTATAAACCTCTATCAAGTCACCCCTCATCCTTCGCCGTTCCAACGAGAAAAGGCCGAGAACTCTCAACCTATCCTCGTACGACCTACTCTCCATTCCAGGCAACATCCTGGTAAATCTTCTCTGCACCCTCTCCAAAGCTTCCACATCTTTCCTAAAGTGAGGCGACCAGAACTGCACACAGTACTCCAAATGTGGCCTAACCAAAGTCCTGTACAGCTGCAACATCACCTCACGACTCTTGAATTCAATCCCTCTGCTAATGAACGATAATACTCCATAGGCCTTCTTACAAACTCTATCCACCTGAGTGGCAACCTTCAAAGATCTATGTACATAGACCCCAAGATCCCTCTGTTCCTCCACCTGACCAAGAACCCTACCATTAACCCTGTATTCCGTAGTGTATGACAAGATATCTCTAGAAGGGGGAATGGCTATTTTGATTAAGGCAAATATTACGCCTGTAGCTAGAGAAGGTATTTCTGAAAAATTGCCCGGTGAAAGGATTTTGGATTGAAATCAGAAACAAAAAGGAATGCTATCTCCCCCCAGTAGTCAGATGGAAATTGAGGAATAAATATGTAAGAATGATACGGTGATTTTAATTTTCCAAACATTAACTGGGACTACCTGTGTCTGTGTGGGTTTCATCATGGCGCTCCAGCTTCCTCACACAGTCCAAAGATGTGCTGGCTAGGTAGAGTGACAATGCTAAATTGCCCACGGTATCCAGGGATGCACAGGCTAGGTGGGTTAGCCATGGGAAATACAGGGTTACAGGGTTGGGGTGGGTGGCATGCTCTTTGGAAGGTCGGTGTGGATCAACTGTTACTTTGGGCAGCATGGTGGCTCAGTGGTTAGCATGACTGCCTCGCAGCACTAGGGACCTGGGTTCGAGTCCCACTCGGGCGACTGTCTGTGTGGAGTTTGCACATTCTCCCTGTGCCTGCATAGGTTTCCTCACAGTCCAAAGATGTGCAGGTCAGGTGAATTGGCCATGCTAAATTGCCCATAATGTTAGGTGTATAAGTCAGGGGTAAATATAGGGTAGGGGAATGGGTCTGGGTGGGTTACTCTTTAGAGGGTCAGTGTGGTCTTGTTGGGCTGAAGGGCTTGCTTCCACACTGTAGGTAATCTAGTTTACCACAGTGTTAAAGATTTGGATGTTAGATGTGTTCAAGAAAATTTTCTTTATTAGAATGTAAATGTTCCCACTGAGAAGGAGCAAAACCTAGAAAGTGACTGAAATGACAGTAGGTGAAATCTCTGGATCTAGTAATCATAATTCTATTTGATTTAAAATACTTATGGAAAAGGATAAGCCTGCCATAAAAATCAAAGTTTTTAATTGGAGTAAGGCAAATTTTAATGGTATGAGACAAAAACGTTCAAAAATTGATTGGAATAGACTGTTCATAGGTAAAAGGATGTCTGATAAGTGGAAGGCTTTCAAAAGTGTGATAATCAGAGTTCAGAGTCACTACGCTCCTTTTAGAATGGAAGGTGAGGGTGGGAGGATTGGAGAACAATGGCTGAATAAAGATATTAAAGTTCAATTCAAGAATAAAAAGAATCATATGTTACATATAAACAACTGGGTTCAAATGAATTTGTTGAAAAGTATAAAGAGTGGAGAGGCATTCTTAAGAGGGAAATCTGGAGGGCAAAAAGAGAATATGAGATAGCCTTGGCAAATATGCTTATGAATAATCCAAAGAGATTCTACATTTACATTAAGAGTAAGAGAGCAACTGCAGAGAGAGTGGGGTCCCTTAAAGATAAAATAGGTCACCTTTGTTTTGAACCTCAGGAAATGGGAGAGCTATTAAATTAATGTTTTGCATCAGGTTTTACTGTTGAGAAAGAAATGGAGGCTAGAGAACTCGGAATTAAATATTGATGTTTTGAAAATAGTTCACATTAAGAAGAAGAAGTGCTGAAGGTCTTAGAAAATATAAAGGTGGACTTGATCTGGTGTATCCCAGCATGTTGTGGGAAGTTAGGGAGGAAATTGTGGGGCCTCTTACAGAAATATTTGTGTCATCTATAACTATGGGTGAGGTGCCAGATGACTGGAGAATGGCTAATGTTGTGCCTTGCTTAAGAAATGATGTAAAGAGAAGCCTAGAAACTATCGATTGTGAGCCTGATTTCAGCGGTGGGTACGTTGTTGGAAGTGATTCTGAAAGATTGGACTTATATGCATTTGACGAGGTTAGGAATGATTACAAATAGTCAACATGGCTTTGTGTGAGGGAAATCATGTCTCACAAACTTGATTGAGTCTTTTGAAGAAGTAACCAAGAAGATTGATGAGGGCAGAGCAGTTGACGTTGGTGACTTGGACTTTAGTAACGTCTTTGACAAGGTCCCATACAGTAGACTAGTTTTTAAAGTTAGATCATATAAGGTTCAGAATAAGCTTTCCAATTGGATAACAAAATTAGCTTAACAGCAGGAGACATGGTCAGCATGAACTAGTTGGACTGAAGGGTCTGTTTCTGTGCTGTATGACTTTATGACTCTATGACTTCATGACACTATGACTCTATGAGGAGAGATTGAGCAGTTTAGGCCTATGTGTTCTGGAGTTTAAAAAAACTGAGGAGAAATCTAATTGAGGTGTGTAATATGTTAAAGGGGATCAGCAAATTAGGTATAGAGCAGGTGTTTCTTTATGTGGGGCAATCTAGAGAGGTCACAGTTTTAGGATAAAGAAAAGTAGATTCAATACAAAGATGGGGAGAAATAACTGCTCTCGAAGGGTCATGAGTCTGTGGAATTCAGACAGTTTTTTAATTAGTAATGAATTGCAAGGTTATAGAGTGTGGGCAGGAAAGTGGAGTTGAGGCCAAGATGAGATCAGCCATGATCATATCAAATAATGGAGCAGTCTCAAGGGGCCGAACCGCCTACTCCTGCTCCAAGTTCCTTTCTTACATTATTTAAAAGCTTAGCATCACCTCATAGCAGATGATCTCATTTTACTAGTTTCATTGTTACTCTTACTCATTCATTTAGTAACATTGAGGCATATTTTGCACAAAACAGCATGACATACACAATAGATTTGTGGCTTACTTGATTGCAAGGCCTTCTCTCCTAACCTAATTGTAGCACATTTAACCTTTCCCTTCCTACTTAGGTTTTCAAAGATAAGGTGGCAGGTCCATTTACAGACGGTTAGCATATTCACAGCAGGCTATGTAACACACTGCCTGAATCAGCAATGCTCAAAACTACAAGTACTATGGGTCCATTAGTTTGAGGAGAGAACAAGCGGGTAGAGGTGATGTAAAATTGACAAAACAGAAAGAGGTTGTTCAGCCCTTCCTTTGAGTATGAGAAATGAAGGTTCTTTTTGCGCTGTTCCAGAGTTTATTAACATTGGCCCTTGATTTAACAGAGTTTTGGTCTGCAGATATACTAGCGAAAAAACCCAATCTTTCTGATCTCAGAAGGTAGGAAGGTAGGAAGCTTGAATGCTGTGCCTGTGACTTTAAGAACAGCTTACACAGATGGGAGATCAATTCCATTGAATCTTGATGGAATGCATTAAATTGTTCAATCCATTTCAATCCTTTCACGGTCAGCATTGTCATCCAGATAATGGACTACTTGTGCAACCCCAATTTTCTGAGAAATTAGTCTGAAATGGAGTCATAGCTGCTAGCAAGACAACGGCATTCAAAAAAACGGGCATCCAGAATTTTGTAATGCAGAAACAAACCCTTCAAAGCAACAATAATTACTGTTCAAAGGAAGATGCATTCTGAAATGTTTGCATTCAATAAGCAAAGTAAACTATGCAACAATATTCAAGCATTAAGAACTTTGTTTTGGGTCCAGCAAGCTGTAAGACATCAGACAATGTAAGGGTGAGATGTGCAAAGTGAAAGGGATTGATAATTCTGGATATAATGACCACATTTTCAGATGTGTAATAAAAGGATATGATGGACCAGAACAACCTCACTAACACTGACAAAATGCAGTGCTTTGATCAGACAAGCTCACTTGGTGGGTTTTGCAATCCCCTAATCGCCAATGATAAAATTGCACAGGAGCAGTATATGTCCTGTAAAACCGTGTCCCTTTAATTAAATGTTCACTGGAGGAAACATTAAAGGTAGCAGTAATTTATCAAAGCTGCAAGATTTGATATTCAGGTGAGAATATTGATGTTTGCTTTGTTTGCAAAGAGCATTTTGTTTGACACTTTATCCATGTTTTTGGGGGCCTGCCTAAGCAGTGTGCCATTCTAAGGTTTTGACTGTATTCCTCAGTCTTTATCAAAGCTGGGAAAAAGTGAGGACTACAGTTGCTGGAGAGTCAGAGTCAAAAAGTGTGGCATTGGAAAAGCACAGCAGGTCAGGCAGCACCTGAGGCACAGTAAAGTCAAAGTTTCGGGAATGTTGGGGTGGGGGCGCGGGGAGCTGGGGGTGGTGGTGGAAAGAGGCTGAGAGATAGATTGGAGGATGGGGGTGAGGCTAAGGGAAAGGTAGCTGGGAAGGTGATAGGTACATGTAGTTAGCGAGGGATTCTGATAGGTTGGACAGGAGGGTGGAGCAGATAGGTGGGTAGGAAGATGGGCAGGTAAGACAGGTAAAGAAGACGGTGCTGAGTTGGAGGGTTGGATCTGAGATGAGGTGGTCGGGAGGAAAGATTTGGAAACTGGTGAAGTCAACGTTGATTCATGTGGTTGAAGGGCCCCAAGACAGAAAATGAGGCGTTCTTCTTCCAGTCATCGGGTAGCTTGGCGATGGAGGAGGCCCAAGACTTTCATGTCCTTGGGGAGTGGGAGGGGAAGTTGAAGTGAAAAAAAGCTGACCAGGTGTCAACAGGGAGGGAACTTACCTGAAGCCAGTTGATCCCCAGCTTTTCACATCCCAGCAATACCAACCCAACTGCTCTATTCAGATCAGGGAAATGAGATTTTCTCAATTGAGAGCATACCTTACAACATGCTACTTCCAGGTATTGCAACAATGGATCAGTAAACTGGCCTAGAATATTAATACTGTTCCCCTTTCATTTTACTATAATACATACTCCAATTCATGAAAAGTTTTGGCTGCTTATGTTTTACTTTTGAAGAACTACCGGCCTGTTTCTCAGTTTGTTCATCTGATATCTTTGTTTTGATTTAATCTTTGTGGAATTTGTATTATGGAGTCTTTTTTGATTGATGGCTTTTGTTTCCCATCTTTGCATCTCCTTTTCATTATTCATGTCTCTCTGCTTTTCACATCATTACACTTGCTTACCTCACTCCCCGAGTTGCATTTCTCTTCCAGGAATCACCGCAGTGGTGTTTGTTAGTGTTCTGGAAATCTGGCTCGTTCACACCCATATTTCACTTGATTCGTTTCATGTCAAAAACAGAGTTCATGCACCAGCAATTTGATGCCCAGCAATTTTCCTTTCTCCTTGTTTCTGTGCATTTCAGGCTTTTACGTACAATTTGTCCCTGATAAATTATGAACTGACTCACAAAGGTTTGTTGATTATACTTCACTCTTTCACATCGACAGACCAACATGAAAGATATTTGTCATTTCATATTCAGCTCCTTGTACTATTTGCCAAATTAAGTTTTCTCTGAGTTATGCTGAAGGGTGCATGCAGTGTTTTCTAGAGCTTCAGAAAATGGCAAATTCTGTCTTTTGAGAATCCTTTTCTGGTTTGCCAAAATAAGCAGCGGAAGGAATTTTACCTGCTGGGTTTTTACTCTTGTTAACCCACAAAGTTAGTGCATTAAAATTAAAATAATAATGTTACTGGCCAGACTTCCCTGAAGCTAGAATGTGACTCACTTTGAACTCGGGGTCAAACTGTGAGTCTCCACACAGTAGAATGAGCAGCTCTTTAATGTCACAAGTCTCATCACTGCTGGTAGTGACGAATGCCCTTCTGATGTCTTACCCTTCCCAGCTTTCTGTTTTATATTGAGACTTGGTCACTACCACTCTAGAGCATTAGTATTCAGATCAACAAGTAGTGTAAAAGTATGTCAGTCTCATATAGTTTTTGCTGACTGCAGTCTAACTCCAACCCATGCAAGACAATTACTCTGCATTTTAAGCTTTTGAATAACAAACCAAAGTAAGACTTGCATTTATATAGAACTTTTCACAATCTGATGATGTCAAAGACTTTTACAGTCCGTGAAATATTTTTGATATGTGGCCATTGTTGTAACACAGGAAATAATTAAATAATGTATTGCTACTATTAAGGACTGAACAGGTCCCTTCTGTGCCTGGACAGCAACCAAGACCAGCAGTGTAACTTGTTACCAGTTGCTTCATATCACCTACAGCAAGCATTGGTCCCAAAAGATGAGGAAATGAACAAACTGGATTAGGAAAGGAATTGATGATATTTCAGACAGACTGACAAACCCATTGTTTCTGAAGCACGATAAATTGTTCTGAGTTAATCACATTTCTCAAAGTTGTATAAACATTCCAATGCAAATGTGATCCAAACCTCATGAAAAACCCACTGACCAAGTATTGTGAAATGGCACAATGTATCAATGTAGCTGTAATTGTACTTGAGATGGTGGCTTCATCAGCAAAACCACATAAAGTCATAGAGTTACACAGATCCTTTGGTCCAGCTCATTCACCCTGACCAGATATCCGAAACTGATCCAGTCTTGTTGCCAGCATTTGGCCCATATCCTTCCAAATCCTTCCTATTCATGTACCCATCCAGATGCCTTTTAAATGTTGGAATTGGACCCACCGCCATCACTTCCTCTGACAGCTCATTCCATACAAGCACCACCCTCTGTATAAAAAAATTGCCCTTTAGATCCCTTTTAAATCTTTCACCTCTCATCCTAAACCAAGGCCCTCTCGTTCTGGACTCTCCTACCTTGGAAAAAATACCTTGACTGTTCACCCTATTCATGCTCCTCGTGATTTTATAAACCTCTGTAAGGTCACCCCTCAACCTTTGAAAACAGTCCCAGCCTATTCAGCCTCTCTCTGTGGCTTAACCACTCCAATCCTGGCAAAATCTTTGTAAATCTTTCTGGAACCCTTTCATATTTCCTATAGTAGGGAGAGCAGAGTTAAATACAGTAACCTAAAATTGGCCTAACCAATGTCCTGTAGAGCTGCAATATGACATCCTGCTCCTATACTCAAGGCATTGACCAAAAAAGGCAAGCATGTCAAACACCTTCTTCACTATCCTGCCTATGTGTGATTCCACTTTCAAGGAACTATGCACCTGCACCCCCAGGTCACGTTGTTCAGCAACACTCCCCAGGATGATACCATTAACTGTCTGATTTGCCTTACTGAAATGTAACACCTCACATTTATCTAAATTAAACTCCATGTGCCACTCCTCAGCCCATTGGCCTATCTGAACAAGGTCCCGTGGTATTCTGAGGTAACCTTCTTCACTGTCCACAACACTGCTGATTTTGGTGTCATCTGCAAACTTACGAACCATTCCTCTTATATTCACATCCAAATCTTTTATATTTATGATGAAAAGCAGCATTGATTCCTGTGCTACACCTTTACGTTACCGGCCTCCAGTCCGAAAAACAACCCTCCATCTCCATCATCTGTCTCCTACCTTCAAGCCATCTGATTGGCTAGCTCCCCCTGAATTCCGTGTGATCTAACCTTGCTAACCAGTTTAGCATGCAGAACCTTGTCAAATGCCTTGCTGAAGTCTATATAGACAACATATACTTTTCTGCATTTATCAATCTTCTTTGTCATTTCTTCAAAAAACTCAGTCAAGTTAGTGAAACAAGACTTCCAAAGCTCAAAGTCATATTGACTCTCCTTTCCAAGTGGATGTAAATCCTATCTCTCAGAATCCTTTCCAACAATTCACCCACACTTTCCAACTATGCCTTACTGAGAATAAACTTTCCCAATCACCCATAAAAGTTCTTGCTGGACAACGTCAAAATTGGCCTTTCTCCAATTTAGAACTTTAACTTTTAGATCAGGTCCATCCTTTTCCATAACTATTTTAAAACTGACTGAAGGTGCCAGTGTTGGATTGGGGTGGACAAAGTTAAAAATCACACAACACCAGGTTATAGTTCACCAGGTTATAGGACCACAAACACCTTATAAAGAAGCAGCGCTCTGAAAGCTAGTGCTTCTAAATAAACCTGTTGGACTATAACCTGGTGTTGTGTGATTTTTTTTACTCTATTTTAAAACTAATAGAATTATGATCATTGTGTCAAAGTACTCCCCCAATGACACCTCGGTCATCTGCCCTGCCTTATTTCCCAAGTGAAGGTCAAATTTTGTTCCTTCTCGAATAGTTATATCCACATACCGAATAAGAAAATGTTCTTGTATGCACTTAACAAATTCCGCTCCATCCAAGTCCTTAACACTATGGCACTGTCAGACTATATTTGGAAAGCTAAAATCCCCTACCATTACAACCCTGTTATTCTTACAGATATCGGAGATCTCCTTACCAATTTGTTTTGCAATTTTCCATTGACTATTCGGGGATCTGTAGTAGAATCCCAGTAAGGTGATCATCCCTTTCTTATTTTTAAGCTCCATCTAAGTAACTTCCCTGGACATATTCCCAGGAATATCTTCCCTAAGTACAGCCATAATGTTATCCCTAACCAAAAATGCCACTCCCTCTACATTCTGGCCTCCCCTTCTATCCTTCCTGTAGCATCCAGACCCCGAAACATTAAGCTGCCAGTCCTGCCTCTCCCAATCCCATGTTCCTAACCATGCCCTGAGTTCATCTGCCTTACCTGTTAGGCCTCTTGCATTGAAATAAATGCAGTTAAATTTATCAGTTTTACCTCATCCTCTGCTTTGCTTTTGCTTGCATAAACTTTCTAACTTGGCCCTCTTCTCTACTGCACCAGCCTCAGCCTTGTTTCTTTTCCCAGTATCTGTTTGGGTTCCACCCACTTCATCTCCACCCTGCCCATTCAGGTGTAACCCATCCTGTCCCTTGTACCAACTCCTCAGCCACACATTCATCTGCCCTATCCTCCTTTTTTTATTGACACTAGCACATGGCACTGGGAATAATCCATTCATTACTACCCTTGAGGCCCTACTTTTTAACCTCCTGCCTAATTTCCTATATTCTCTTCGCAGAACCTCATCCCTTCCTCTTCCTGTGACATTGCACAACAACCTTTTGCTGGTCACTCTCCCCTTTGAGAATATTCTGCACCCTCTCTGAGACATTCTTGACTCTGGTACCAGGGAGTCAACACACCTTCCTGATGTCAGGGTATTGGCAGCAGATATGTCTGTCAGTGCCCAACCCCTTTTCTCTGAAAAGATAGCGCTAGGTCACCTGTATGAATTAGGGTCTAGGTTAGAGTGGTGCTGGAAAAGCACAGCAGATCAGGCAGCATCCAAGGAACAGGAAAATCGATGTTTTGGGCAAAAGCCCTTCATCAGGAAGTCCTCACTTTCACCTACCTGTAAGAATTAATCAGGCAGTAAGGGTTAAATATGAATTTCTATATTCACAGTAAAATAAAGGATCCTGAGATTTGTAGTAAATAGTTCTGTTGGGTTTACACCTCATTAGAAGAGGCTTAAATAAGTGGAGTTTGAAAATGTAACAGGCCAATCTATACAAATGTAAAATCCTATCAGTGGGTTCTGATGGGTCCATAATTCATGGGAAAATGTGATGATATTCTGGCATTAAGAGCTGTGTTTTGTTCTGGTTTCTTTTAGAGAGAGCTCGGGGGACAGGTGAAGAGCAGTCTATGAGAAGATAAACAACTTGAGAAGCCTTGGTTTTTTTAAAATTTGGAGCAATAGAAGCAGCCTGAGGGGGTGTTGTCAAGCTCTCACCAATCTAGGATTTTTAGTTAGTTTTTATCAGTTGTTGCTGGGCCCTCAGTAGTGTTGGAAGGAAGTGAATCTCTCCCGGCTGCTACTCTCTCCCTCTCTCTACTGAGCTGCTGCGTGTATCTCCTTCTTGCTGATAGGATTGTGTGCGAGACAATCTGTTTTCTGAATTTGCCTTTTGTGCCAAGGAGAAAGTGAAGACTGCAGCTGCTGGAGGTCAGAACTGAAAAATGTGGTGCTGGAAAATGCAGCAGATCAGGCAGCATCCAAGGAGCAGGAGAATCGACGTTTCTGGCATAAGCCCTTCTACAGGAATGAGGAAGGTGTGCCAAGCAGGCTAAGATAAAAGGTAGGGAGGAGGGACTTGGGGGAGGGGCGTCGGGAATGCGATAGGTGGAAGGAGTTTAAGGTGAGGGTGATAGGCCGGAGAGGGGGTGGGGGCAGAGAGGTCGAGAAGAAGATTACAGGTCAAGAAGGCGGTGCTGAGTCCAAGGTTGGGACTGAGATAAGGTGGTGGGGGGAGGGGAAATGAGGAAGCTGGAGAAATCTGCATTCATCCCTTGTGGTTGGAGGGTTCCTAGGCGGAAGATGAGGCGCTCTTCCTCCAGGCATCGTGTTGCCATGGTCTGGCGATGGAGAAGGCCAAGGATCTGCATGTCCTTGGCAGAGTGGGAGGGGGAGTTAAAGTGTTCAGCCACGGGGCGGTTGGGTTGGTTGGTCCGGGTGTCCCAGAGGTGTTCTCTGAAACGTTTCGCAAGTATGTGGTCTGTCTCCCCAATGTAGAGGAGGCCACATCGGGTGCAGTGGATGCAGTAAATGATGTGTGTGGAGGTGCAGGTGAATTTGTGATGGATATGGAAGGATCCCTTGGGGCCTTGGAGGGAAGTGAGGGGGGAGGTGTGGGTGCAAGTTTTGCATTTCTTGCGGTTGCAGGGGAAGGTGCCGGGAGTGGAGGTTGGATTGGTGGGGTGTGTGGACCTGACGAGGGAGTCGTGGAGGGAGTGGTCTTTTCAGAATGCTGATAGGGGAGGGGAGGGAAATATATCCCTGGTGGTGGGGTCTGTTTGGAGGTAGAGGAAATGACGAAGGATGATACAATGTATCTGGAGGTTGGTGAGGACCAGTGGGGTTCTGTCCTGGTGGCGATTGGAGGGGCTGGATTCAAGGGCAGAGGAGCGGGAAGTGGAGGAGATGTGGTGGAGAGCATCGTCGACCACATCAGAGGGGAAATTGCGGTCTTGAAGAAGGAGGCCCGAAACGTTGATTCTCCTGTTCCTTGGGTGCTGCCTGACCTGCTGCGCTTTTCCAGCAACACATTTTTCAGTTTTGTGCCAAGGGTGTGTTTATGGGATGTTACTACATTGAAACAGTTAATTAATAACAGTTACTGTTTCTATAATTCTGTTAAGTTTTCCAACAGAGTTAAGTTATTCCAAGTTCTTCTTCCTTTCCTATTTTAATTGTAGTGTTTGAATAAATTGAGTTTTGCTTTATGTTGAGTAGTTTGATCACACTGGAACACAGGATCTGACATTAAAATAAGAAAAGTTATGATCGAGGCTACCTTGTTATACATTTAGAGGAGGGGACGCTGGTTTGGTCCATAACAAATGGAAGAATGAATTTATCATCTTATAATACAATGAAGAAGTGAATTAATTCTGAATTGCATAAACGTTTATGCATACAGCATGATCAAATTGTTTGCATACTTTGTGTCTGTATAGCTTGAAAGATGAAAGGCAAGTTAGGCATCTTATTCAGCAAAGTTAACAATGACGTTTCCAACTGCTCCATGTACCAAGTTTTATGTCTGCTGTCAAAATGGTTCGAAGATAAATAGCAGACAAAAGGCAATCAGCCCAACAAAGCCACTTCACATGAACTGGAAGAGTCATAACATGAGATCCTACAAAAAAAGTGCCTTCAGATTGTACTTCACAGTCAGATCAGACATCACTACAGCTTTGGAAACTGAATGCATTTGGTGTCAGAAGCTATATAACCAATTAAAGGAGCTGCACTATGATTTGTGGTGCAGACAGTGCCCAGTAATAATACCATTGACTCGTAATCCAGAGGCTCAGGCTAATGATCTGTAGACATGGGCTCATAATTCCACTGTAATGCAATTTAAATGCAATAACTCGAAAGCTAATCTCAATAATGATGGTCATGATATTACTGGCTGTTAAGGCCTCTCTACTTCACTAATTTCCACGAGTTCACTGACTCCTCCAGCCTGGACTCACTGTGGTCCTGCAGCAGGGGCTGGGGGCCTGAAAGAGGAGCGGTGGTAGTCTCGGCACAGCGTGGCAGTCTCAGCACAGCGTGGGGGTCTCAGCACAGCGTGGGGGTCTCAGCACACTGTGGCAGTCTCTGCACAGCATGGGGGTCTCAGCACAGCGTGGGGGTCTCAGCACAGCGTGAGGGTCTCAGCACACTGTGGGGGTCTCAGCACAGCATGGGGGTCTCAGCACAGTGTGGGGGTCTTAGCACAACGTGGCGGTCTTGGCACAACGTGGTGGTCTCAGCACGGCATGATGGTCTCAGCACAGCGTGGTGGTCTCAGCAAAGCATGGGGGTCTCGGCACAACGTGGGGGTCTCAGCACAGCATGGGGGTCTCAGCACAGTGTGGGGGTCTCAGCACAGCGTGGGGTCTCAGCACAGCGTGGGGTCTCACCACAGCGTGGGGGTCTCAGCACAGCGTGGGGTCTCATCACAGCGTGGGGGTCTCAGCACAGCGTGGGGGTCTCAGCACGGCATGATGGTCTCAGCACAGCGTGGTGGTCTCAGCAAAGCATGGGGGTCTCAGCACAGCATGGGGGTCTCAGCACACCGTGGGGGTCTCAGCACACCGTGGCGGTCTCAGCACGGTGTGGGGGTCTCAGCACACCGTGGCGGTCTCAGCACGGTGTGGGGGTCTCAGCACACCGTGGCGGTCTCAGCACAGTGTGGGGGTCTCAGCACACCATGGGGGTCTCAGCACACCGTGGGGGTCTCAGCACAGCGTGGGGGTCTCAGCACGGTGTGGGGGTCTCAGCACAGCGTGGGGGTCTCAGCACACCGTGGGGGTCTCAGCACAGCGTGGGGGTCTCAGCACAGTGCCACGGTCACGGCACAGCATGGAGTTCTCTCCCCTGTGTGGAGGTCTTCTTTGTCTTCAGGATTGGAGGTCACTGTCCAGCATGGTGGTCATCTTCAGCAGAGGCTTCCAGCCCAGTGTTCCATCAGCCAGCATGGCAGTCTTGTCTCGGAATGGCAGTCTCTGTCTTGGCTGCATCTTCCAGGTATCCCATCAGCTTTTCCCAAGCTCAAGAGTCATTAACTGAGCTGTGATGAATGTCTTAATTTTATCTTTATCTTAGTTTTACGTATGACTTTTGTCATTGACGTAGGCATGTAGTGGGATGAGTCATAAAACATTTCACTATATTTTTCACATAAAAGTAGGCATGACAATAAATTTTAATTCTAAAGTTCTTGAAAGAATGTGGTCAACAGTCTGTGTCTGGTCTGGTCTGCATTCCAGACCCACAGTAATGTGGTTGACCTTTAACTACCCTCTGAGATGGCCTGGTGAGCCATACAGTGCACGAATGTTATTGTTGTCAGCAAATGCTGATCTTGCCAGATCCCATGAATGCATTAGAAAAGTTGGCTGATCTATCACCATGTGAATGAGGTCTGACAGTAGGCTTGAACAGTTAACGTTCACCAGCTGATATATGAATGCCAGTCTCCAGCCAAGATAAAGACACAGCAGAATGTACTGGATACAGCAAAAGCAGTCAGCCTCACCAACGTCCAACTGTACCATGGGGGAACTGCTCTTCAGAAAGCTGCACCCATTGCCAAACCATTCCAGTACAACTACAACACTGGCATCTAATTGACAATATAACAAATTGCCTAGTTGTGTGCTGTTCACAAAACACAGGATAAGTTGAATCCATAGGCCATATCAACCTACTCTCAACCTCATTGGAAGCTGCTGTCACCGGGGATATCAATAATAACATACTCAACATTAACCTTTTCAGTGATGTTCAGTTTGGGTTCCAGGGCAAACTCAGCTCCAAGCTGCATTGTTGCTTTGGTTCAAACATGGAGTAAGGAGTTGGATTTCAGAGGGGAGATGAAAGTGACGCCATTAAGGCTGATCACATCAAGGCAGATTTTGACTGAGAATGACATCAAGGAATCAAACAAATCTGAGGTCAATGGGAAGAAGGTGGAAAATTCAGAAGGTCAAAGTCATATTTAGTGAGACAACCCCACATCATGGAATAAGCTTGGCTTGTATTTCCACAGGCATAACTTTAGCTACCACTCCTTGGGGCAATCCATGGAGATGAATGGTTAAAGGTTCCTGGGGACATTGTCCTGACGTTTATTATAAATGAATACTTGCGTATTTGCAGCTGTAAAAAGCTCGGGTTAGACTCTACTTGGGCTACTCTTAGTAAAGCTGGGGATCACACCTTAAGAGGATATATATTGACCTTGGAGGGTGAATACTGTATATTTATATGAATAATTCGTGGACTTCAGGGGTTAGGTTATGAGGAGAGATTAGAATTTAAACATTTAAGAGGTGATCTGATTGAAGTCTTCAATATAATAACAGGAAAAGGCATGATAGATAAAGATGAACCATGCCCACTGGTTGGGGATTCTAGAGCTGGGGACATAGTCTAAAAATTAGGGCCAGACCACGCAGGAGAGATGTTAGGAATCACTTCTACACATAAAGAGTGATAGAAGTTTGGAGCTGTCTTCTTAAATGACACTGGATGTGAGATCAGTTGTTAATTTTTAATCTGAGATAGACAATATTTTGTGAAGCAAAGGTGTTAATGGATGCAGGTCAAAGACAGGTATAATGAGTTAGGTCACAGATTATCCTTGATCTCATTGCATCGCAGAATGGGCTTGCGGGGCTGAAAGGCCTACTTGTATTCCTAAATGTTTATAAGCAGCCTGAAAACTTATTCTACTGCTGATCCATCACCGGCCAGTTATTTATCCTTAGGACTTCAGCTCTTTTTTTGTAGCTTCCAAAGAACTCAAAATTTCACAAAGCTGAGAAACCTTCACTTATTAGACACCTTGTGCCTGTATTTGATTGACGAGCTGAAAGTCTGACAAACTAGTCCTTATCATGATGGGATCTTAGTAATTGCAAGAATAATTGTGAACTTAGCTTACTTTGACTTTTCTAATAGACCTTCAATTGACATCACTTAAAAAAATATAGATTATCCTGTCACAATTACATCTCTACTTGTGATAGCTTACTGTGCACAAATCGGCTGCTGTGTCTTTCCCCCATTAAACACGTCTGCAGTTTAAAAGTACTGCATTGACTCTAAAGTGATCTGGGACATCCCAGGTTGTGAAGGTGCAAGATGAAAGCAAACTGTTTTTTAGTATGGAGTCATAGAGCTGAAAAGCATGGAAACAGACTCTTCAGCCCAACTCGTCCACATGAACCAAATATCGTAAATTAATCTAGTTCCATTTGCCAGCATTTGGCCCATTACTCCTCCAAACCCTTCCTATTCATATACCCATCAAGATGCCTTTTAAGTGTTTTAATTGTGCCAGCCTCCACCACTTCCTCTGGCAGTTCATTCCACACGTGCACCATCCTCTGTGTGAAAACATTGTCCCTTAGGTCCCTTTTAAATTTTTCCCCCTCACCTTAAACCTATACCCTCTAGTTTTGGACTCCCCTATCTTGGGGAAAGTATCTGGTTATTCACCTTATCTGTGCCTGAAGTATCAATTCTCCTGCTCCTCCGATACTGCCTGACCTGCTGTGCTTTTCCAGCACCACACTCTCAACTCTGATCTCCAGCATCTGCCGACCTCACTGTCTCCCTTTTGAAACTTCTTGCCTAATACTAACAAAATTGGCCTTCCTCCGATTTAGAACTTTAACTTGCATATCCGGTCTATCCTTTTCCATCACTACTTTGAAACGAAGAGAATTATTATCACTAGCCCCAAAGTGCTCCCCAACTGACACCTCAGTCACCTGCCCTGCCTTATTTCCCAAGACTAGGTCAAGTTTTGCACCTTCTCTAGTAGGAACATCCACATACTGAATCAGAAAATTTTCTTGTACACACTTAAACTCCTCTCCATCTAAACCCTTAACACTATGGCATGCCAGTCTATGTATGGAAAGTTAAATTCCCCTACCATAACCACCCTATTATTCTTACAAATAACTGAGATCGCCTTGTCTATTTCTTGTTGACTATTGAGAAGTACAATAAGGAGAACATCCCTTTCTTATTTCTCAGTTCTACCCAAATAACTTCCCTGGACGTATTCCTAGGAATATCCTCCCTAAGTTCAGTTGTAATGTTATCCCTAATCCAAAAGCACCACTCCCCTCCTCTCTTGCCCCCTTTCTATCCTTATAGCACCATTCCCCTGGAACATTAAACTCCCGTCCTGGCCATCTCTGATCCATGTTTCTGTAATTGCTATGATATCCTAGTCCCATGTTCCCAACCATGCCCTGAGTTCATCTGCCTTCCCTGTTAGGCCTCCTGCATTGAAATAAATGCTGTTTAATTTTTTCAGTCCTACCTCATTCTCTACTTCATTCTTGCCTGCCCTGACTGTTTGACTTACACATTTTCCCAACTGTTCCAGTCTCAGACTTACCTCTTTTCTCACCATCTCCTTGGGTCCCACCCCCCCTACCTTACTGGTTTAAATCCTCTCAAGCAGCTCTAGCAATTGTCCCCACCAGTATATTAGTCCCCTTCCAATTCAAGTGCAATCCGTCCTTCTTATACAGGTCACCTCTAGCCCAGAAGAGATTCCAATGATCCAAAAATTTGAATCCTTCTCCCATACACCACTCCTCAGCCATGCATTCATCTGCTCTATCCTCCTATTCCTACCCTCACAAGCTCATAGTACTGGGAGTAATCCAGATATCACTACCCTCGTGGGTAAATTGTAAATTCCTGCCTAATTTCCTATCCTCTCTCCTCAGAACCTTGTCCTTTTCTCTTCCTAAATTGTTAGTTCCATTATGTATAACAACCTCCTGCTGGTCCCTCTCCCCTTTAAGAATATTCTGCACTCTCTCTGAGATATCCTTGATCCTCGCACCAGGGAGGCAACACACCATTCGGATTTTTCATTGTCAGCCACCAAAACGTCTGTCCGTGCCTCTGACTGGAGAGTCCCCGATCACAATCGATCACTTGGAACCTGACATCCGGCTTGTTACATTTCAGCTGGTCTCGGTACCAGAATATGCATGACAGGTAGTCAGTTTCCAATGTGCCAAGCAGCTTTTCTAAGCCAGCAAATCTCCATTACCCTGTTTTGGTACATCTCAGGACTTGGGACTGTTCAATTCTGTGTGGCTCTTTGAAAAGATACAGCTAAAGCTGAAAGCATCCCCACAGAGGTTTGAATGATAAAAGAAATAGAGTGTAAAAGTTATTTATGAAAGAATAGGTAGGCATTTAGATTGTTGCCTTTTATTGATTTCGGTTCAGGAAGCTGCATGAAAGAATTTTCGCAGTAAATGCACAGGATAATATCGGTGTTACTCAGATTTCGTTAAATAATTTGATCATATCATTAAATGTTCAAAAGGTTTTCACTGTTACAAACATGCACACGTGTAAGGCAGCTAAAAAAATCATGTCTGTTAATCTATCCTGTTCTATTATGGTATCACTAGTACAGCTAAGACCACATAAAGGGAAAGTTATCATAGACCAATTTTCTCACTAGAGAAAAAGAGACGACTGGTGGTGGCTTAACCTGAGGATCTCTACACCCGAGAAAAAGCATCCTTCATTGCAACCTGTGCGGCACGGTGGGTCCGTGGTTAGGACTGCTGCCTCACAGCACCAGGGTCCCAGGTACGATTCCCACCTCGGGCGACTGTCTGTGTGGAGTTTGCACATTCTCCCCATGTCTGCGGGAGCTTGCTCTGGGTTTGGCTATGCTAAATTAGTCAGAGGGAAATGGATCTGGGTGTGTTACTCTTCGGAGGGTTGATGTGGACTGGTTGGGCCGAAGGGCCTGTTTCCACACTGTAGGGAACCTCAGGGGCACAGAGAGTGTGTTTGGAATGAGCTGCCAGAGGAAGTGGTGGCAGCTGGATGGGGGTATGAATAGGAAGGGTTAGAGGGATATGGGCAAAACGGTAAATGGGTGGCACGGTGGCACAGTGGCACAGTGGTTAGCACTGCTGCCTCACAGCGCCAGAGACCTGGGTTCAATTCCCGCCTCAGGCGACTGACTGTGTGGAGTTTGCACGTTCTCCCCGTGTTTGCGTGGGTTTCCTCCGGGTGCTCCGGTTTCCTCCCACAGTCCAAAGAATTGCAGGTTAGGTGAATTGGCCATGCTAAATTGCCCGTAGTGTTAGGGGCAGGGGTAAATGTAGGGGAATAGGTCTGGGTGGGTTGCGCTTCGGCGGATTGGTGTGGACCTCTTGGACCGAAGGTCTTGTTTGGGGAATCTCGGGGGCACAGAGTGTGTGCTTGGAATGAGCTGCCAGAGGAAGTGGTGGCATCTGGATGGGGATATGAACCTAATCTAATCCTCAGCTGGTGTTGGAATTGAACTGATAGTTTGAGTACAACTGAGTTTATAGAATCCCTACAGAAGCCCTAAGCCAACCATTCAACCCATTGAGTTCACACCAACCCAAGCCCATCCCTGCGGTTCCCACAGCCAAGCCACCTGCACATCTTTGGACTGTGGGAGGAAACTCACACAGGTACAGGGAACATATACAAGCTCCATACAGTCAGTCACCTAAAGGTGGAATTAAATCTGGGTCCCTGGTGCTATGAGACAGCGGTGCTGTGAGGCAGCAGTGCTAACCACTGAGCCACCGTGCCTTTAAAGGATTTACGCTGCATTGGAAACCAACCACCTGAGCTAACCCCAGTTCAAGGGTACTTTTCGTCAAAATGAAACAATTCAACTCGGCTCCTTAAGTAATAAATACTGAACTAGCTATATTCTTGTAAACTATAACTTAGTCAAGCATAAATGCAGAGATTATTTTTTTAGATTAGATTACTTACAGTGTGGAAACAGGCCCTTCGGCCCAACAAGTCCACACCGCCCCGCCAAAGCGCAACCCACCCATACCCCTACATCTACCCCTTACCTAACACTACGGGCAATTTAGGATGGCCAATTCACCTGACCTGCACATCTTTGGACTGTGGGAGGAAACCGGAGCACCCGGAGGAAACCCACGCAGACACGGGGAGAACATGCAAACTCCACACAGTCAGTTGCCTGAGTCAGGAATTGAACCCGGATCTCTGGCGCTGTGAGGCAGCAGTGCTAACCACTGTGCCACCATGCCGCCCACCAGTGCAAATATACATAAGTACAAATGAACACACATACAAACCCTCAAATTCTGGGGCAAAACTATAAGAGATTTGCAGAAGTTTATCTTAAAAGTACTTTGGCCTCGTAAAAGTTAAATTCAGGTAAAAGAACTACTCATTGATTCTCCAATTGTAATTAGATTAGATTCCCCACGGTGTGGAAACAGGCCCTTCGGCCCAACATGTCCACACCGACCTGCAACCCATCCCCCTACACCTAACACAACAGGCAATTTAGCATGGCCAATTCACCTAACCTGCACATCTTTGGACTGTGGGAGGAAACCGGAGCACCCGGAGGAAACCCACGCAGACACAGGGAGAATGTGCAAACTCCACACAGACAGTCACCTGAGGTGGGAATTGAACTGAGGTCTCTGGTGCTGTGAGGCAGCAGTGCTAACCACTGTGCCATCATGGCGCCCAGGCAGCTAAAGTAATTTCGCATACAAGCCATTACTATTAGGGGGTATCTTCCTATATCCAGATGAATTCATCTATAACCAGATGAATTCAATTCTCTGGACCCTGGTGTAGGTTTTGAATTCTCTATTGGGAGCTCTCCACTTGTGTTACAGTGTGCCTTCTTCTCACAAACCTTGATGAGAGGGTTTCACAGAGAGAGAGAGGGAGAGGCAGAGAAAGAGAGAGAGACAGACAGACAGAAAGAAAGCAATGGCTGTTGCTTCTAAGACAAATGATCACAGACTCTTGCTCAAATCTATTTCTTTCTCATCCACAATCTGGGTTTTGTGTCTTCTCTCTAAAGGTGTTGCAGACTTGGGAGCACCATTCAAGCAACTTGTTCTTTGCAAAGCCAATATCGTTTTTGGTGCAGTCAAAGTTCACAAAGTTTGCTTACCAAAACGTCCTGAATCCATAAATGTGTTCACTCACTAACTGTATTATGAATTAATATCTTGCATAACACACCCCCACCCTCTAACTCTATCCATAACTATTTGACCACATTCAGAAACTTACTGATCCCTCTGTTGAATACTTGCTGAAAATTTGCACTCAGTGCAGGTACTACATCAATAACTGTGCAGTAACAAATTCAGTTTAACTCATCTAATTCAGTTTGTATAACTTACCCTCATGCTCTCTGATCTGACATAACCTGCCTTCTTCTGTATTTGGATGTCCTTGTCTTCTTTAATAAAATTTATACATTTTTCAAAGGACATTGTCACCTTGGGCTAGGCCAGTATTTATTGCCCATTCCTAATTGCCCTGGAGAAAGTGGCAGTGAGCTGCCATCTTGAACCACAGCAGCCTCTATAAGGTAGGGATTGTGATTCAGTGCCAGGCACGTAGTGACTGATCACAGGAACCAGTGATCTGTGAGGAGTGGTCTCAGTGAGAGCCACTGACCTGCCCTTTGATGCCTACCTGCTTCTCCCATAATCCCCTCAACACCTTCACCCTCTTGATACCACTTACCGGAAACCTGAGACCTTTGGTATCCTGAGTGCTTTACCAATAGCAGCCTCTGAAGCTATGGTGGCATCACTGAACAATTTATCGCTGCCAGCCTCCCCTTGGTGACCTTGTGCTCCCAGACTCCTTGACCCTAGGAAAGGCCTGTCACTGCCCACTGGAGTGGCACTTCACTCAGTGTACCTTTCTGAAAGGATACAGCACCAGGTTCTCCACAGCTGTCCAACTGGTAGGTATGCCTTCACACAGGTTACATTAAATATTACCTGGTGTGTGGCTTGGAACGACTCATGACCCTTCGAGAGCAGTTATTTCTCCCCATCTCTATATTGAATCTACTTTTCTTTATCCTAAAACTGTGACCTCTCTAGATTGCCCCACATAAAGAAACACCTGCTCTATACCTAATTTGCTGATCCCCTTTAACATATTACACACCTCAATTAGATTTCTCCTCAGTTTTTTTAAACTCCAGAACACATAGGCCTAAACTGCTCAATCTCTCCTCATAGAGTCATAGTGTCATGAAGTCATAGAGTCATAGAGTCATACAGCACAGAAACAGACCTTCAGTCCAACTAGTTCATGCTGACCATGTCTCCTGCTGTTAAGCTAATTTTGTTATCCAATTGGAAAGCTTATTCTGAACCTTATGTGATCTAACTTTAAAAATTAGTCTACTGTATGGGACCTTGTCAAAGACGTTACTAAAGTCCAAGTCACCAATGTCAACTGCTCTGCCCTCATCAATCTTCTTGGTTACTTCTTCAAAAGACTCAATCAAGTTTGTGAGACATGATTTCCCTCACACAAAGCCATGTTGACTATTTGTAATCATTCCTAACCTCGTCAAATGCATATAAGTCCAATCTTTCAGAATCACTTCCAACAACGTACCCACCACTTGTCCTGGATGGTGTCAAGCTTCTAGTGTGTTTTTGGAGCTGTGTCTATCCATGCGAGTGGAAACCATTCCATTACACTCCTGACTTGTGCTTTGTAGATGGTGGACAGGCTTTGGGGAGTCAGGAGGTGAGGTACTTGTCAGAATTTGCAGCCTTTAACTTGGAGAAACCCAGGAACACCGATTTCCCAACACCACACCCACCTTGCCAAGAAATGCACTCCCAGTGCCTAGTTTGTCACAAACAATATTATGCTGAGATCGGGTTTTAGGAGAGCAAACATTGAAAACTAACAAGAAATTCAATCCAGAATTGTTTCCTTTCAGTCATTCAGACATTGGTGTTGGAAATTGTAACCATATTTAAAAGACTCACAAACCAAACTGCAGAGAAATATACTTAAGTCATTTCTATCAGCGTGAATTGCAGACTGAGCTTGGACATACAGGAGTGGGGAGAATATATAGAAAATACAGACACTAAAGCAATGAACATCACTTTGTAGAACAAAGCATTCAGATTTAAAGGCTTTGCTTTCTGCATACTTCAGAATGTTTTTGGACATTAAAACTACAGAAGGAAAATATTGAATAATACAGAAAAAATATGTGCTTTCTGGTAATAACTAAAGAGGAGGAGTTTTACAGGGTGAGAAGGTTCAGTGGGAATACTTTGGTTTCATGGTTAATAGGTAGCTATCATTTGCAGAGGAGTGGAGGTGGATTGGAGAGACTTTCTGAAAAGATTAAAATATAATATATCATTGAATCGGAGCTGGTCTCCATGTGATTCCAGATCCACAGCAATGTGATTGACTCTTAACTGCCCTCGGGGTAATTAGGGATGGACAATAATTGCTGCTGTAGCCAGTGACACCCGCATCCCATCACTGAATAAAAGCAAGATAAAACTGACATGATATTTGGAGTAAGCAAAGAACACCTTATTAAATGCATCCATCATTAACTTCCTTATTAAATCTTACAGGTGTGCAGAAATGGAGCTTTTTGGCCTTGCTTATTTCTCTGGCTTTGTTACAGACTCCGTAATTCTGAAATCAATGGACAGCTAAAATGGGCTGACAATCTGATCTCATCAGTATCCCCAGGGCACGTTCAGCTTTGCTGCAGTTTCATAAGCTTTTTGTGATGTTGGTTCCCCCTGCAAAACAACCCACCTGAACTTGCTCCCAGTGAAGGTGGTCAAAATTTAATCGGCAGAGGGAGAATTGGAATTTATACTCAATCAGACAACTTTCTGTATCAATCTTCTTACAAAGCCTCAGTCTGTAAATATCAGTTGTTAACTGTAAAAACCTGACAAAACAGACCTTTGAGTCCTTGTTCATAAAATTAATCACTCACTTGTAAAGTCTATAAAACTATTTAGTGTAATTTATGCTAAAGTAACTCTTGCTTTCAATCAAACATTGGGTGTAAGCAGTTTCATATCGACTGTATGTTCACAGCTTGACATCTGCAATAAAGATGGATGGACAATAGAATGTAACAGTTTTGTTAATATCCATGTTAGCACACATGCAGAAATGATTTTGATAAAACATTATTAGAACTTCATCGTACATGAGGAGGCCATTTGGCCAGTCGCATTTATGCTGGCTTTTCGAAAGAGATCCTCCCAAGCCCCAGCCTTTCCTCCACATCCCTGTATAGTTGTCCTCTTCAAGAACATGTCCAATTGTCTTTTGAAAGTTCCTCTGGAATCAGATCCAACCAGAGTTGCAGTTAGTGCATTCCAAAACATGACAAGCAACTATGTGAAGAAATTTCCCCTCTCGACTATTTTTGGCAAACATTTCAAATTTCTGCCTTAAAGTTACAGACCCATTTGTCAAAGAAATAGTTTCTCCTGACGTGCTGTTGCAACCTCTCAAGAGGTGAATAGGAAAGGTTTGGAAGGGTATGGGCCAGGAGAAAGCAAGTGGAACTAGTTTAGTTTGGGATTATGTTTAGCATGGACTGGTGAGATTGAAGAGTCTGTTTCCATGCCATATGACTCTGTGACTATGAAAAGGTGGGTAGAATGGCACTGATTTGCTCATTTAGAGAGCCAGTACAGACATGTCAGGCCAAATAGCCTCCTTCTGCACTGTAATCATTCTATGATTCTTTGATACAAGGACTACACAAGACATCCCAAAGTGCTTATTCAATACATGGCTATTGCACTCATTGTTGAAGATATAGAAAACATGGCAGCCAATTTTTCACATTGCAAACTCTAGCAAGCAGCAGGGTGATCATCGTGAGTGGAACGGTTTTCATGATTGTGGCTGAGAAATATTGGCCAGGAACCACGGAAGATTGCTTCACTGGTCTGCTTTGCAAACCAGCTGAGAAGCAGACTTAGCCTCTGTCCAATGGCTTGTCCTAAAGACATTCCTGAAGAAGGGCTTATGCCCGAAACGTCGATTCTCCTGCTCCTCGGATGCTGCCTGGCCTGCTGTGTTTTTCCAGCACCACATTTTTCAACTCTGGTCTCCAGCATCTGCAGTCCTCACTTTCTCCTTGTCCTAAAGACAGCAGCCTAGCCAATTCAACCATTTAGTCCTGCGTTGATGTGTTAGGCAAATTATTGCACCAGGGTCTCTGGTTTGGAACTGAGAGCCACAGTCTTCTGGCCCAGCAAACCAGGACTGTAGGGAGGGAGAGAGAGGTACTTCAGAGCCACTTGCTGAGTTGTGAGCTTCAGAATTGTGAGCAAAGCCAGCTCCCACATCCTCATAGCATGGCAGACCCACTAATACATTGTAGCAATGTGATTGTTACTGCTAATATATGGGCTTTTGTTTCTTCTGTGACCCAAGCTAAGAAAATACTAAATATTTGAGGTGTTAGAGAGGTAGATGTCAAATCAGGGTAAGCCAAATAAAATTGAAATACCAGCCCTGGGTTGAAATTAGGTGCTTCTCATAGAGATGTACAACATGGAAACAGACCTTTCGATCCAAATCGTCCTCCTTACCACATTGAAAAGGCATTTTCAAAGTAACATAACTTTTTTATTTGTGGTGTGCAGCAAGTTGTGTGAGACTATGATCCTTTCATGGCCAACGTGGGAGTGCCCATGTTGCTGTGTAGTCTTGCAGCTGTGAAGTTTACAGTAAACAGTGCTTCAAAGTTATCAGAATAACATTTCAAACAGTCTTGTACATACAAAACCAAATCGGCGATTAAAATATTGGCAATACTGATGAGTTGATGCATGCAAAGCACACAATATGAAAGGGAGACCAAGCAAAAAAATGTTTGAGTGGGGTAAATGAAGCTGACTACTAGTATATTAACTGCACGATCAAAGAAAATGCACTTTTAGTGCATTTAAGGATCATATTTTGACAGATTTCCTCAGGAACGTGTTATCAGTGCTAATGCTGGGTTATGAAGATGACCCCCCCGGTGGGTTTAAGAGGTAAGAGATTGTGTAAACATGGCCGCCACCAGCACTAGTTGCCTTGCATCACAGGATCGCTCTTCCCCTTGTGTTGCCTACAGCATGGGCAGTGAACAAGGAAATTTGTCATTAGATTTAAAGCCAGCTGTTGCCATTTATTTTAGATGCATGGGATTTGAAAATGAGGTCTGTGTGCCCATTATCTGGCCAGGAGTCTAAATGAATCTGCATCTCAGAGCATAGCCTCAGGTAAGATAGGCCAATTCAAAATTCTGGCAGATTATGCATGGTTTAGTATTTCAAATGGACTTTATAATCAGCAGATTAGCTTGCAAACCTGACAACCATCTGGACTGCTCAAAAATATATAACTGGGTGAATGATTGGCCCAGCCAAGTCTGTAACGAGTTTGTTTCAGCTACAGCGTTTCACAATAAACCCGATGCAGACTTCTGCTTGTCCAATCAATCAGGTTTCTGCAGCACAAGCCGCTGATGTTCTCACATTTCATGTCTGCTCAGCCTGAGCCGCTCTGCACCAGGCAGCAAGTGTCCAGAATGAATTTGATAGGCTGAATGGCTTCCTTCCATGCCATGGTGATTCTATGGTTTTCACTGTCTGTGTTTCCTGCAGAGAATCATGGGATTGTTCGTCGCACAAAGCAAGGCCAATCATCCCATTGTGTCTACACTAGCTCTCCATGTTACTGCCAAGAGATAGATAAACGTTCAGGTTTTAATGGCATCAAAGGATATGTAAAGAAAATACCAATGTGAGATTGAAATTGAGGATTGGCCATGATCAGATTGAATGGCAGAGCAGGCTCAAAGGGCCGAATGGCCTAATGCTACATCTGGTTTCCATGTTTCTGTTCTCTCACCTTGACATTGTAACCCCTCACATTCTTCCTTTCCTGCATGACAGTGGTATCCCTTTCCAAATGGTTCAGTTGAACCTACCTCCACCACCCTCTCAGGCTGCACATGCCACACATTAAACACCTGCAGCATGAGAACATCTTTTCCTCAAGTCACTTGCACTTCTTCAATCAACTACTACAAATCAGGGTGGCACGGTGGCTCAGTGGTTAGCACTGCTGCCTCCCAGCAGCAGGGACCCAGGTTCGATTCCAGCCTCAGTTGTCTGTGTCGAGTTTGCACAGCCTCCCAGTGTCTGCGTGGGTTTCCTCTGGGTGCTCTGGTTTCCTCCCATGGTCCAACGATGTGCTAGTCAGGTGAATTGGCCATGCTAAATTGCTAGGTGCATTAGTCAGGGGTAAATGGGTCTGGGTGGGTTACTCCTCAGGGGGGGGTCGGTGTGGACTTGTTGGGCCGAAGGGCCTGTTTTCACACTGTAGGGAATCTAATCTAAAAATCTGTGCTTCTCATTCTCGATCCTTCAATGGAAGGGAAAGAATGTTTCTCCCTGTCTACTCTGTCCAGACTCCTCATGATTTGAAATATCACGAGGCTGTCTCCTCTCAGCCTTGTCTTCCCTAAGGAAGACAGTCCTAATTTCTCCAATTTACTTTCACAAGATTCGTGAACTTTTTCTGTACAGTTGCCAATGCCGTCACATCCTTCTCAAATATGACACCCAGACCTGGGCACATTACTCCAGCTGAGGCCAATCTAGAATCTTCTATCAGTACAATATAACCTCATTGGTTTTACGCTCTAAGCCTCAAGAGATAGAAGCTAATGAATCCACGTGGGGGAGGCAATGGTCTAATGGCATTATTGCTGGGCTGTTAATCCAGACACTCAGGTAAAAATTCTGCAGAGTTAGGTTCAAATCCTGCCATGGTAAGTGGTGGAATTTGAATGGAAGTAAAATACAAATGACCATGGGGCTATTGTTGATTGTCAGGAAAAAACACCCATTTGACTCACTCAAGGCCTTTAGGGAAGGAAACTGTCATCTTTACCTGGTCTGGCCTACATGTGACTCTAGACCCATAGCAATGTGGTTGACTCTTAACTGCCCTCTGGGCAATTCGGGATGGGCAATAAATGCTGGCCTAGCCAGTGATACCCTTAACACATGAATGAATTATAAAAACACACAATGGCCAAGAGAGTGTTAAGGAGAAGTTGAACCATTGGTTTTACATGTTCTGCTACAGACATACTTAATTCCAGATTTACCTCTATGACTGCAGGCTTCTGAATAACTCATCCGAATAAGGTCGATCCTTCGGTATAATATTTAAATGAGGCGACATTGCTCAGATTTTAGGGGCATTTTGATTCTCACAGCTGAAAGATGAAAAATTCTGAAGCTTACAGGCTTGAAGCTGTTGGATCCAACAGTTAAATGCTTTTCCAGCACTGCTTGTGGGCCAGGAGATCTCCAATGTATCCTCCATTTCTCAGACAAACTTGCCACACACTCATCCTCCCTGTGATCAGTTACCCATCAATGACTCCCACCCTCTAGCTATCTCTCCTTCCCCTACAGCTTGTCCTTCCCTTTGCTCTTTCCCTTTCTCCTCCCTCTTTTTTGCTGTACTCTGAGACAGCCCTTACCGCTTGAGTATTTTGTTTTATTGGGTATCATCCCTCACTGAAGCTTTCTCCCATTCGCTTTCTCATAGGCAACTGGCCAATGGATCACACAGGAGATAAACTGTAATGAAATCCTGCTGTTAAATTCAGCAGGATTTCCATGGCAACACACTAAATGCACTGGGGCAGCATGGTGGTTCAGTGGTTAGCACTGCTGTCTCACAGCACCAGCAACCCGGGTTTGATGCCACCCTCAGGCAACTGTATGGAGATACATTCTCCCCATATTCCCTCTGGGTGTTCTGCAACGCCCCCCCCCCCACCCCCCCCACTCCTCACAGCCTAATGATGTGCAGATTAGGTGAATTGGCCATAGGAAATTGCCCATAGTGTCCAAAGATGTGCTGGTTAGGTAGATTAGCCAATGGGAAATGCAAGGTTATAGGGAGAGGGTTGGGGGGGGGGGTAAGTCTGGGTGGGAAGGTCATCAGAGGGTTGATGTGGGCTCAATGGGTTGAATGGCCTGCTTCCCGCACTTAGGGATTCTAAATGGTCATACCTTTAAGACTAAACACACAAATGATATTTTTCAGTCAACCCATTCAGAGATGCTGCTGTGATACAGTCTGTTGCACAACTCCTCGCTCAGAGACTGGGGCACTACCACTGCACCACGAGAGCCAACGGTAAACTAGAATTTTTTAAAACCCACCTATCCAGACATGTAATGGTATCTCTGGAGCAGATGAGACTTGAACCTGAAAGATTAAGCCAGGTTATGTTCCCAAGTTAGTAGATGGTAAATAGCGTTCATTGGAGTGTATATTTTGAGGCTGTGTTTTTCCAGACTAATGATAATTAAATCCAGGCAGCTGGCTGTGGGGGGATGTCATAGTTGCTAATTATCTCCCTCTCTTCTGTGGGCATTTTCATGCCCAAGGATCCTTAGGAAAGAAGCATGCGGTGCCCACCAGTTCCTGAGACTCACAGACAGAGGTGGGTCCCACGTGGACTCCAGTGTATTCACTCCCTCCAATACTGATCTTGACTTTTGTTTCCTTCCCCTTTCTGTTATTGTTCCACTGCCCCGAGTGATTTGTTAATTGTTGACTGGATAATTAGACAACACGGTGGTGGATTGATCAAAATAAATGGAATGGTTGGTTGTCCCCAGTAAGTGGAGCAGGTCAGGAAGGCAAAAAAAGGCAAATGGAGGAACTAGTTTATTTTTTGTTACAGAAGGAAGGAAACAGAGCAAACTGGAGTTTGTATTGAACTAGTAAGTGCTGATAAACTTTTGTGGAAGACAGATAAATTCCTGCTTCCTGCCTGAGTAAATAGAAATCTATCCATAGACTGCTCTATGTTTCCAGAGCTTTGGAATCTTCTGGAACTCTATCCTTCCTGCCCCTCTTGGTAAATATCAGTGATTTGGGACAGATTAGGAATAGAAATGATAAACAAATAATTTTTGATCAATGTTTGTTTTATTAAAATGTTGCCATTCTGATATCACTTGCTCCATCTACATTATTTTTTAAATTGGATGTTTCATAATATCCAATTTAAAGTCTAGCAGTAGGGAACTATGTAAACATTGTGCCCTCACCATTCTAACTGAAGATGGGTTTTAATTCGGCTATCAATGTGGCAAGATAAGACTCAATGAAATTAATGTGTCGCTAATTACTAGTGTTACTAAGTCCCAGAAGACAAATTAGCTCACAGTAATTTATTTACAATGGTTAAAACAATTGTCTGCATGGGCAACAGTAATTCTCCCAGTGAGTACGTAATGCACTGAACAAAAAATAAGTCAGTTCCTCCTTTTGCCTTTTTTTAATTAACTTGTTGCACATGGGCATCGCTGGCTGACTAGCATTTACTGCCCGTTCCTAGTTGCGCTTGAGAAGGCAGTGGTGAGTTGCCTCTTTGAACGTTGTAGTCCAGGTGCTGTAGATGACCCACAATGCTATTAATGAGAGAATTCCAGGATTTTGACCCAGTGAGCGTGAAGGAATGATGATATATTTCCAAGTCAGGATGGTGTGTGCTTAGAGGGAATCTTACAGGTGGTAAGGTTCCCATGTATCCACTGCCTTTGTCCTTATAGATAGAAGTGTTCTTGGGTTTGGAAAATGCTCTCTAAGGATCTTTTGTGAATTGCTGCTACTGAGCATTGGTGGTGGAGGGACAGGATGTTTGTGGATATGGTGCCAATCAAGCGGGCTGCTTCTTTTGTACCATTGGTGTCAAGCTTTTTCAGTGTTGTTGGAGCTGCACCCATCCAGGCAAGTGGAAAGTATTCCATTACACTCCTGACTTGTGTCTTGTAGATGGCAGACAGGCTCTGAGGTCAGCAGATGACCTATTCACTGCAGTATTCCTAGCTTCTGCCTTGGTCTTGTAGCCACTGTATTACTTTGGCGAGTCCTGTTGGGTTTCTGGTCAATAGTAATCCTCAAGTTGTTGATATTGAGATTTCAGTGATGGTAACACCATTGAATGTCAACTGGTGATCGTTACATTGTCTTTTATTGGAGATGGCCATTGCCTGGAATTTGTTTGGTACAAAGGTTACTTGCCACTTGTCATCCCAAGCCTGGATATTGTCCAGGCCTTGTTGTATTTGAACATGGACTGCTGCAGTATCTGAGAAGTTGAAAATGATGCTGAACATAGTGCAATCATCACCGAGGGAAGGTCATTGATGACACAGCTGAAGATGGTTGGGCCTAAGCCACTATCCTGAGGAACTCCTGCAGAGATATCCAGCAACCATGATCATCCTCCCAGATGCCAGATATGACTGCAACCAGCAGAGAATTTGACTCCTGATTCCCACTGATTCCAGTTTTGCTAGGGTTCCTTGATGCCACACTTAGTTGAATGCAGCCTTGATGTCAATGGTTGTCAATCTCACCTCACCTCTGGAGTTCAGCTGTTTTATCCATGTTTGAACCAAGGCTGTGATGAGGTCAGGAGCTGAGTAGCCCTGGCAGAACTCAAATTGGGCCTCATTCAGCAGGTGGAGCTTGACAGCACTGTTGATAACACCTTCCATCACTTTACTGATGATCAAGAGTAGATTAATGGGACATTAGTTAGCAGGGTTGAATCTGTCTTGCTTTTTGTATACAGGTCATACCTGCACAATTTTCCCCATTGTTGGGTAGATGCCAGTGTTATAACTGTACTGAAACAGTTTGGCTAGGGGAGCGCAAGTCTTCAGTACCACTGCCAGACTGTTGTCAGGGCCCATAGTATTTGCTGTATCCAATGCCTCCAACAGTTTCTTGATATTATATGGAGTGAATCAATTTGGCAGAAGACTGACATTTGTAATGCAGTGTGACCACTGGAGGTGGCCGAGATGAATTATCCACTCTGCATTTCTGGCTAAAGATTGCTGCGAATGCTTCAGACTTGTCTTTGTATCAACATTTTGGGTTCTTCCATCATAAAAGATGGGGATATTTGTGGAGCCTCTCCCTCTGGTGAATTGTTTAATTGTCCACCAGCATTCATGGCTGGATATGGCAGGACTGAAGAGCTTTGATCTGATCTGTTGGCTGTGGGATCGCTTAGCTGTGTCTGTCACTTTCTGCTTATGCTATTTGGCACCCAAGTTGTCTTGTCTGGTAGCTTCACTAGATTGGCACCTCATTTTCAGGTATGCCTGGTGAAGTTCTTGGTATAGGTAAAAGTGAGGACTGCAGATGCTGGAAACCAGAGTTTAGATCAGAGTGGTGCTGGAAATGTACAGCAGGTCAGGCAGCACCCAAAGAGCAGGAAAATCAACGTTTCAGGCAAAAGCCCAGGAATAGAGACAGGAAGCCTCCAGGGTGGAAGTTCTTGGTATGTAACCCTGCACTCTCCATTGAACTCCTGAGCAACTGGTCTCCTGGATCAGTGCAGCTCTAACCACATCGTGAATGCTGCCATCACCCAAAACAAAGCAGCCAGTTTGATCAGCATCCCAGCCACCACCTTAACCAGCCATTCATCCACCACCGGTCCGTAATGTGTGCCACTTTCACAATGCATGGCTGCAACTCTCGAAGTCTCCTTTGAAGGCAGCTATCAAACCCACAACCTTGACTACCTAGAAGGAAAAGGAAGGTATTTGGAAATACCACCAGCTGCAAGTTCCCCTCCAAGCCACTCACCATCCATTAATTCACTGTCACTGAGTCAAAATCCTGGCATTGCTTTCTAAGGGCATTGTGGGTCTGCCTTTAGTCTGTAGCAGTTCAGGAAGGCAGCTCACCACTACCTTCTCAAGGGTAACTAGGGATGGACAATAAATGTCATAATTGTCAACGATGTTCACATCTCAAGAACAAATTTTAACAATTATTGGTGTTCTTGATCACACTGATAAAAATACTGCAGAAATTTGAGAATATAGAATTTCAGAGAGATCCCCTACATTCAGAATTAACCATTGAAATTTGTGGGGAAGAAACTCACATTCCTTCATACCATCCACTTATGGCACTTTAGCTTCTACATCCATAAAACTGTAGGCGTGATCCTAGGCAGCGGTTCCGAATGTTTAGGGTGTTCTAACATGGTTTACCTCTATGTCTTCTAAACGACTAATGATCCGGTCCTTGGAACAGCAGCTGGAGACTGCCTCTGAAATCAAGCTCCCTGCAACTTTATAGTTCCCAACAGGAAACCTGGACACGATCTGCATTCACTTCGCCATTGGAACATGTGAGGCTGGCCAGAAAAGATCAGAACCCGAATGGAAATGAAAAGCTCCCCAAATTGTGCACCTCTGCTCACAATGAATTTGGATCTCCAGCCGGATCATGGCGCCCAGACACATTCTGGCCCCTGGAAACAAAACCTTTGGCTAATGGTTCCTTTCCTTAGCTCAGGGGCAGATTGTTAAATTCATTTAAAAAAAAAGCTTCTGTGCAGGTTCAAGCAAAATGCATTGGAAAGCGATTAAAAATCATCTCAATCTTTTTCAAGTAACATCAAAATAATTCACCAACACCCAGATTGCCATAGCAATGGCATCATACCCATGACAGAATAAATTAATTAATCAATCACTGTTTGGTTCTCAGTACAACTCTTCCATTAAATGGTTTTTTAAGCTCCTTAACAACCTTTCAGAGCTCAAATCCATGAATATAAATTACCGTGTTACACTGTGGAGTAAACACTATGCAGTTTGATAAAAGAATTGCAATCTTGCTTGTGAGCTCCAATATATTATAATATAATTGCAATCAAACAAATATGCTCACTTCATATCAGGGCATGCTTTACTGCAGGTATCCCTATCAAATAAGGTTTCCAACTGTCTGTCCTGATCTTATGGACTGGCCTGTAAAACATAAATGGCATCAAAAGTGTACGTTTTTCATTTAATCAAGTCCAGTACTTCTGGGTTATTTCTGCATTTTGACATTCAGATATTCATAATTAAGTGCTTGCTTACTTAAAACTAAAATTTCATAACTTTACAAGTGGGGTCAGTAGGTTTTATCAAATAGCTCTCAACTGATCCCAATATATATCATCAAAGATCAGGCCTATCAGACATCCACAGAATCTCCCAAAGTGCAAAGTTGTTGGAAGCTTGATTTCAGAGGCAGTCTCCAGCTGCTGTTCCAAGAACTGGGTCATTAGACATTTAGGAGACGTAGAGGCAAACAACGTTAGAACACCCCAAACATTCGGAACAGATTCCTAGGATCATGCCTACAGTTTTACTGGTGTAGAAGTTGTGGTGCAAAATGCGGGTGGGATGAGAAATTGAATATCCAATGGCACTAAACAGTATCAGCCTCACACTAAGATTAGACCACATCAGGTTGTATAATGCGCCAATGCTGCTATACCCCACCTAGAGATCAATCACAGCAAATCAAGAGGTTATTTTAAAACCAGAAAGAAAGGACCAGCCAAGATAAATCAACGGCCTGCTCAGATTTCTGCAACTAACCTGAAGGACCTGAATCCAAGTAATATCTCATCGTTGGTACCATCTGAGGTGGAGAAGGTGGCTGTTGGTTATCCCCTGTAGACAGGCAGGAGGCTAGAAGAACACAACAAGCCAGGCAGCCTCAGGAGGTGGAGAAGCCAATGGTTTGGATGTAACTCTTCTTCAGGACTGGCTGAACGTCAACTTCCCCATCTCCTGATGCTGCCTGGGTTGCTGTGTTCTTCCAGCCTCCTGCCTGTCTACAAGGGATTCCAGCATCTACAGATTTTTTTGTCTCTAATCAAGTTGGTTATCCCTCAGCAACAGTCACAGACTCCGCAAAAAATCTCCATCTCTTCACCTGTTCTGGCCTGAGCGTGTTAGGTAGTCATATGTGCATTTGTGATATTAAAGTCTTATATATATTGGAGACGTGAACATTGGAAAGGCAATAGCTGCTCAGCTTTCCTGAGACATAAAGAGTCATCTACAAGAGCCAGGGACTGAAGCTGCATGGGAGAACATTAGGAATTCCATTGGAATTTTATATTAATCTGGCAGATTTCATGACGGCGTCTGGTACTGCCTCACATAACAGAAGGTTTTTTGAAGTTATTTCGTAAACCTGGACTTTGACCCCAGATATTGAGGCATTTGTCAGAACTTCCTTTTAATCCCTGGGAATGGAGGTGAAACATCAGGTGGCACAACAAAGATGGCATGACCATCACCAAACCACTGCCATTGGACAAGGTGAGTAGCCACCGAAGGCCCTCTTACTGCCAGCTCCAGTATTTTACCAGCATCAACACAAGTGTCAGCACCACTTGGCATGGCCACCAGCTAAAACCTGACAGCCCAGACTAACTATCCCATCCTGGTGTGCCAAACATTCCCTAGTTCTCTCACCACATCTCTGGGACTTCCCTCCATGGCCCCAGAAGAAACACCTCCATTTACCTTGCACTCAGGCCACCAGACTGATATAGGACTAGCTGCAGTCCCAGCAATGGCACCTCCTAAGGTAGCGCTGTTGAACCTGGAGAGTTGCTAGTTATTTAATTGAGCAGCAGCTCATTGGAGGCTGGAGAGACAGGATCAGAAGTAGCAACATGAACTGCTTGGCAACCTGACAGCTAAAGATCTGGTTTAACTTCCTGGCCCTGAGGAGGTGGATTGCTCTGGATTTTCAGTTGGAGGTGGGGAGGATGGGGCTGTTGGTGGGGAGTTGCTGAGGACACCAACTCTATGTGAAATTCCAAACTCTGCTCTCAGCACCAGAGCCAGAACACATGGCTCACTAACAGTGGAGTAGACACACAGCGCTGGGACAGATTAAGTTCCCTCACATCCCTTTCAGCATATTGTTCGGCTCCCCAAAAGCTGGGATCAGGAGAAAAGCTGAATTGTCTACACATGTTGCACTCAAAATTCAAACAGCTCGAGAAGTTGTAAGATTAGTGGTGACTGGGTTTTAACGGCCACTTCATTTTGAATAAAACTTCATTGCCAACAGCTACGTGACATGAAACGTACACAAAGACCGGTGGAATTACACTGCAGCATGCAAACATCAAGCAATACTAATTCAGCATGCACTTTTGGAGATGGAGCCCAGTCTATGGAGACAAGACTCAGCCAGAAAACTGCACTGCCCAGTTAGAATGGGATAATCAGATATTTTCTTCAATGGTGCCAGGGCAAATGATCTCACTGGGAAAAGCTTCCTCCCAAAATATAAGGCCAGTTCTACATCTGGCTTTGAGCTTTCTATAAGGTAACAATCTCTGTATTAATTGTGTTTTGTGCACATAAAACAACATTTTAAGGAGTAACGTTACTGCTACAGTTTGGCAATAATTGCAGTTGTGAAGGTACATTATTTGTTCTTAATTCATAATTTTGTATGGCTATTGGTCTGGATGGGGACTTACAGGGAACAATTAGCATGAGACTTTGAAATGAAGACAAAGCATTATTGTGGAATACAAAAATTTGTCATACTTTAGCTTTCAAAGAATGAGTTGCTCTCCAAAAGTAGAAAAGTTGTTCAAAAACAATTAGTCCACTGCAATGGCATTTACCATTTCAAATTATTTAGGATCCCTCACCTTTACTGTAGACCATGAATTAATGGTATGAACTGGGAGTACAGCCTCTGCTGATCTGCCAACACAACGCAAGCTCTGAATCAGATGGAGTTTAATTTGATGTTTTGGCTGCAGCCTCAACCAGATGCTTAATCGCTGTGCACTAATTCAATAAGTGGAATTGGAATATTTACTGCTGGAGAGAATTACTTTGTTCCAAAGAAGCGAAACGTAAACAGCCAAGCACACGGATCAGAGTATCAATAGGCCATTCCCGTGTGCAGCTCAGACAAGTTCGCCTCATATTTTTAAGAAGGACAATGCAGGAAGTTGGAGATTCTCCACCTCATTTCCACCCCCGTTCTTGAATATGTTGCTCATATGTTTTCTAAATTCTTTACTGAATTACGTCCAAGTAAAAACAAAAGGGTTTTATTCGAACATAATTCGCTGTTTCTGCCAATTGCCTTTTATTTTATTTAAAGCAGCGCGTATATTCTGGAGATGAATCCTTAAATTCCACACCATTTTCGGCTGGTCTTTAGTTCAAATTGTGCATTGTCTGGGCAGCAAATGGTGGGCTCCAAAATCTACAATGCTTCCCCTCCCACACCTTCCAACTTTCCAGATGCTTTTTGTTTCTTCCTAGAAAACTGCCTGCCAAATCCTCAGCCATCTAATTAAAATACATTTAAAGGGAGCCAGTGAGCATGTATCAGCTTCACAAAGCCTGTGCGTATACTTACTGAGAAGATGTGTGTTGGAAGAGTGTGTTTTAGCGAAGAGGTGTCTGAAACCTCTTTCATCATCTGACTTTAAAATCCGAGATTTTAATGGATTTACAGTGGTTGTGAAAAGAATATTCCTGACCTAAAGTGAAAGCTGTGATCACCTGACACACCCAGGCAACCAACATGGAACATACAAAATTGGCATTAGCATTGATGCATTTGTAACCTTATTGTAATAACACAGATAGATCAGTGAAAGAAGGTCCCATTGTATCAATGACGTAAAAGGTTTCCTTCCCAAAAAGCTATATAGGCATTTAAGAAAGGGTGACATGGTGGCCCAGTGGTTAGCACTGCTGCCTCACAGCACCAGGAACTCTGATTTGATTTCAGCCTTGGGTGACTGTCAGTGTGGAGTTTGCACTTTCTCCCAGTGTCTGCGTGGGTTTCATCTGGGTCATAGAGCTGTACAGCATGGAACAGACCCTTTGGTCCAACTCGTCCATGCCAACTAGATATCCTAATCTAGTCCCATTTGCCAGCATTTGGCCTGGATCACTCTAAACCCTTCCAATTCATATACCCATCCAGATGCCTTTTAAACGTTGCAATTGTACCAGCCTCCACCACTTCATCTAGCAACTCATTTCATACACACACCATCCTCTGCCTGAAAAGATTGCCCCTTAGGTCCCTTTTAAATCTTTTCCCTCTCTAAACCGATGCCCTCTACCTTTGAACTCCCCCACCCCAGAGAAAAGACCTTGTTAATTCATGTTATCCTCGCCCATCCTGATTTTATAAACCTCTACAATGTCACCCCTCAGCTTCCAACTCCAGGGAAAACACCCCCAGCCTGTTCAGCCTCTCCCTGTAGCTCAAATCCTCCAACCCTGGCAACATCCTTGTAAATCTTTTCTGAGCCCTTTCAAGTTTCACAACATTCTTCCTATAGCAGGTAGACCAGAATTGCACACAGTATCCCAAAAATGGCCTAACCAATGTCCTGTAAAACCACAACATGACCTCCCAATCCTTTACTCAATGCTCTGAATAATAAGGGAAAGCATATCAGAGGCCTTCTTCACTCTCCTATCGACCTGCGACTCTACTTTCAAGGAGCTATGAATCTGTATTCCAAGGTCTCTTTGTTCAGCAACACTCGGTAGGACCTTACCATTAAGTGTATAAGTCCTGCCCTGATTCCTCCAGCTTCTTCCCACAATCCAAAGATGTGCAGGTTAGGTGGATTGGCTGTGCTAAATTGTCCAGGGATATGCAAGCTAGGTGGGTTATCCATGGGAAATGCAGGATTACAGGAACAGGGCAGGGGTCGGATGCTATTTGGAGGGTCGGTGCGGACTTTATGGCATGAATGGCCCTCTTCCAAGCTGTAGGGATTCTATGAATAACATTGAAGCATTGGATGTCATATCAATTGCAAACAGTCAACTTATTGTTGTGGACTGCAACACATTGAGTCAGCTTCTGGCATGAAGCATCTCTAACACGATGCATAACATTTGCTGCTGCAGCAGTGTCAATCTCTGCTGCCCATTCCATTAGAGTATGTCACTTAACTGGAAGTAAGGAGTTTTCTGGCAATTTCCATGTGGTTGGTCAGATCCTGTTCAGCTGGGGTTCACAAGCTGTAGCATTGCTGTTAGCTCTTGGATTTCATTGCCTTGCTTGTGTTCCATATATGGGAGTTTTGAATTCCTTCACTCTGTTCCTTGTTTGGACCTTCCTTGTATGCTACTGTGGAAATTGTGTGGTACTTCGGGCTAAAATATGAAGGCAACACAAGTGTTCAGAGAAACCCAATGTCCTCGTGAAGAACATAGCCTGCACAAGTCATGAAGTGCTGCATGATGTTTTAGTGGATGAGACAAGCCATATCTCATTTATAATTTGGATGCCCTTGTTGATAGTGTCAATAGTCGTTGCAAAATCAAACGCTTATAGAAGTTGTTGGCCTGATACAAATGCTTCAAAATCACATCCTTCATCTAGGACTGTGTCGATGGTGTAATAGTTAAATTTGTTCACAAGTTTGGAAAGATTTTACTGGTATTGACCAGTTCTATCAGCTTTTCACTGAAGATAGCTTTGATGAAATCACATTCTATACCATTGTTTTGATTTTGCCTACAAAATGATCAATTGGTTCTAACCAGCTGTTGATGGTATGACATGAGCTTAATTTTTTTGAGTCCTGACATTGTTTCTGATCTTACATTGATCCTCTAGAACTTGGAAAGTCTTATCAGGATCCTTACAGTCATAGTCATACAGCACGGAAACAGACCCTTCGGTCCAACCAGTCCCATCACTCAAAATGTTTGAAGATTTCATTCAAGTCTACTTTTCCCAAAGCAGTAAGAGATTATCAGCCCATCTTTCATTATCTATGGCCTGTCCGTCTGTGCAGTGAAGATTTTATTTTGTTTTGAAAACTAGAGTTCAAACAGAACATCACTGGAATGACAATCCATGTGCAGATGTTTGCTTACCATACTTACTCTGCTAGTTTATGCTCTTTTTAAAAAAGCCAATGAAAAATCTGAGTTCTGATTAGATTAGATTCCCTACAGTGTGGAAACAGGCCCTTCAGCCCAACAAGTCCACACCGATCCTCTGAAGAGCAACCCACCCAGACCCATTTCCCCTACATTCACCCCTGACTAATGCACTACGGGCAATTTAGAATGGTCAATCCATCTGACCTGCACATCTTTGGACTGTGGGAGAAAACCAGAGCACCCAGAGGAAACCCACGCAGACACAGGGAGAATGTGCAAACTCCACACAGACAATTGCCCGAGGCGGGAATTGCACCCGGGTCCCTGCCGCTGTGAGGCAGCTGTGCTAACCACTGAGCTAACGTGCCATCCATATGATGTAATGCCTTTTTAAAAAAAATTCTCTGTTGCCTCTCACTTTGCAGCAACTTGAGAGATTGCTGTTTAAACATTGCAGGCTTATGCATTTTGATGGTGTTCAATCCGTAAAAGGGAGTGATATGTGATATCAATGTACCTTTTCTCTTACTTTTCATGCCATTTCTAAGGAGTAAAATGAAGGAAACAAACTTGACGGAGATAAGGCCTTTTTTAACATTAAAAATGATTTCCTCAGTATTCTTCTCTCCCCATCTTTTGTTCTGCTAAGAGTTGTCCTTTCTTTTAACCCTCCTGCTTTTTAAATTAGTTCAGCTATATTCTCCCATTTATATTTTTTTTTCTTATTTGTACAAAGAGAGTACTCAAAGATGTTTTTTGCTTTAGTGTTGTTATGATGACAATGATGATAATGGCTGGCCTGAAATGTAGACCACAGGTCCCCCTGCAAAAGTTCCCTTACTTTCATCCCCTCTTCATGATGCACAGATGCTCAGAGACTGTCACCTTATTAGTTACCCAATGGGAACCATGAATGGCTTTGCTTAAGTTGTTATTTTTAATTAACATGTCCAATAACAGAAGCAATATGCTTCTAATTCACTTGCAAATCAAACAGATATATAAAGCGAAGTTAAGTGGAGAGAAAATCAATGACATCACTGATATTCTAAGCTCCCCTCACAGAATCTTGTAGGCCAGCTTGAAAATTTAAGGCCTAGATTTAAATTATTAGTCTTATCCCTCTGAAAAGCCATGTTTTTGCAGAGCTGTTGATTCTGAAATCTTTACAATCAATGATTGGATATAAATGTCCACAATGACTGCATTGATCATTTTGCATTTATCATTTAAAACAGCATGGTTTTCATTTTTGCAGAGTGGACACAGAATGTTCCTTGATATTGCAGATCCATCTAAATTCTAGCGTTCAGCAGTATTGCTCTCTGTATTATCAGGGATCATGAAGGATCCTCACAATAACACTAGCCCACAGATGGCAGTGATACAGATTTTTTTATTGCTGTTTATGACGGTGGGGAGGTAATTTAAATTTTGACTCATGGGAGATTGGCAGATGCACAAAATTGGCAAAAGAGATTTGTTATGGTTACAATATGTAAACCAGATAGTGATAAATGGGAACAGTATGGCAGGGGGACTTATGTCACTGAATTCTATCACGGACTGAGGACCACTGAATGAGGTCTTGCATGCGGATTAAGTCAACCATTTAAAAGATTATTTCTGTCCTGCTGTGGGCTGTTTGGAGAGAGAATTATAAATTGACTGAGGATGTTTGCAGGGCTGCACTGGGCTTTATTTGTCCCTTTTATCACCCAAAATGGGGTCTTGAAGGTTCAAAGTCCAGTATTATCGAAAAACTTTGATTAAAAAATGTGAGTGCACCAGTCGGTTACTAATGTATAACGGAATGCCGCATTCTGACGACGTCTGCACTCTCTCTTCAGACAACATTTTTTTTCTCCATTTCCTTGTAATTATTTCACAATGGCTAAGGTAGTTGGTTGCCACTTGGATAAAAGTACTTGCTGCAAACAGACAGCTGTGGCTTTTATTTTGTTTAAATGCGTCTAGGAGCTGGAGTTAAAACGCCACAGGAGTTTCTTCTGTGAGATTGTCACAGACCCATTGCTTATTCCACTGTGATCACCCCTTGTAGCTCATCCCTCCTGGCAGTGCAGCAGCTGTTATTGTCTTTGCACATTAACAAATCCAGTCCCACAATATCAACACTGCGACTCAGGAAGCTCCACCAGCCCAGCAACCACACTTAGTGGACTGACACTTGAGGTACTGTAACGCCCAGATGTTTCCTATCAAACCATCTTGGATATAATAGTAACTGGAAAATAATCCAGTATGTGGCAATTTAATTCCATGGAAGACAATTATCCACGCATTAGATTGAAAACCTGTCGGGCAACTTGTGATCAAGTATAGAAGGAAAGAAATCTGGCAAATATTTTTCACTCAGTTGTCCAAAGAACATGAAAAGCTACCTGCATGTTTAAACAAGTGATACAATAGTAGCACCACCTTATGTAAATTATTTACTGTGAAAGGGATCCGTACCATCCTACCTGAACATTGTAACTAATAAAGCTGTTGTGGCACAAGCAAAGTCTGGGGATTCTGGATAGAAGTGCAGAAGTACTCCCTGGTATTCGCTGGCAAGACGAAGGGAGACAACAATCCTCATTTGCAATTGCTTTACAACAATTCATATGCCACATGCAGCAAATACTCTACATATGGTTGAGTTGCTATATAAAGATATACTGAGACTTCAAATCAGATCATCAGTCAGTTTTACTCGCTGAAGGAAAGTCTTAACCAAACAAAAGAAATATTCTGTCATTTGGTAAATAGATTTGGGATAAGGCAGACTGCATGAAACCAAACTGTCAACCCAAAGTAATGAACTGTTCAGTGGGTGACAACAAGTACCTGAATAGAAACGAAGGAAAGATCTTTAACATAGGGGCATCGACGAGGTAGCAATTTTTTTCTTAAAAGCTCCACAAGGTTATATGACTATCAAGTATTCGGAATGTAGGTCAAGCCTTGGGCTTGTTGCAAGGCAAAAATAATGGCGTATGAGAAAAGCTTCAGTTCTGTGCCCAATGACAGCTCAGGCGCCCAGCATCACAATCTCCACCACAGGGAGGTAGGTCCTGAATCCACCCCAACTGGAATGAACAATCCAGACCATGTTGGCATCAAGTAAGCAGTGCCAGCCGTCCAGCCAGCTGAGTATTCCCTCCCCCGGCCCCACACACACACACACACACACACACACACACATACACGCACGCACACACACACATGCACACATACATACGCACGCACGCAAACACACACACGTGCACACACACATGTACGCGCGCACACACACATGTGCATGCGCACATACACGCACGTGCACGCATACATAGATACACATGTGTGTGCACACACACATGCACACACATACATGCACGCGCGTGCGCACACACACTCACACGCACATGGATGCAAACTCCCACATGCACGCACACACACACGTGCACACACACATACACACACACATGCACTCACACACACGTACACACACATACACGCGCACTCACACACACATATACACACGCACGCACTCACATACACACGCGCACTTCCACGTGCACACACACGTGCATGTGCACTTACACACACGCGTGCACTCACACACACACATACGCGCACGCACACACACAGGTGCACACACACATACGCACATGTGCACACACACACACACACATGGGTGCACACACATATGCACGTGCACACACACGTGCACACACATGCACACACCTGCATACACGCACACACATGGATGCACACCCACACATGCACGCACACATATGGGTGCACACTCACATACGCACCCACACGTGCACATTTACATACATGCACGTGCGCACACTCATACAAACACACACACGCATGCGCAGGCACATACCTGCGCAAACACACACGCATATGCACACACAAGAATACATGTGCGCGCACACAGACTCACGCATGCACAACACACGTGCACATACACACATGTGCGCACACAAACATGTGCTTACATGGCACATATGTGTATACATGTGTGTGCACACAGACACACCTGCGCACACACACACACACATGCACACATGCACGTACACACACATTTGCACGCACACATGTTCCCATACATGTACACACACATGGGCACACAATGCACACAGACACACACAAGCACACACGTGTGCATGCCCACACATCCATGTGTGCACACACATACACATGCATGCAAACGTGTGCACACACACGTACACATGCACACACACATGCGCACACACACATGCACATGCACACACATGTGCACGCATGTGCTTGCGTGCGTACACACACGCACACACACACACACACACACACACACACACACGTACCCACATACACACACACTCCTCCCCGGGAGTCCATGTTGCTGGGGTAACATGGGGTAATTTGCTGTCCAGAGGAATGAATACTGATAGTGGAGGCTATAATTTCTTCCCATTACAAGGCTGACCAGGAACATCATCAGCTCCTACTACATCATCATGGCATGTGCTGGAAGGATTTACATGTTGATTACGAATCTGTTTGGTTGTGTTATGAACTTTGGCCATCAAATACTGGAGAGGGATTTCAAACAATCCAGAGCTTAATCTCGAGCTTAGTCCAAATTCACAATCTGGATTTAGCCTCCCTAGTTCAGAAACCAGGACACTATCCAATGATGCACACGACCACCTTAACTACAATATCAAAGCGTCAATAATTCAATTAAGAAAAGTCATCGACATTAGCTGAAAGAAATGCTAACCTCCCGGTTCTATCATTTGCACATCCTCAGTCTTCTGTTAATCCAGTCCTTGGCCCAACATTGGTCAATTCACCACTGCCTCAGCAGCACCTCCTTCTGTAAAGAAAGCAGGTATTACAAATAATTCTGAAATTTCTAACACAAAAAAGAAATACCATGGATTGTGGAATTTTGAAAGATAGACACAAAATGTTGGTAATGCATAACAGGTCAGACAGCATCCACCTATTGGATGGAGCAACAATTCTGATAGGAAAAGCCATTCGCCTGATTCAATGAACTTTGTTTCTCCCTCCACAAATCTGACTTGACCCTGCTGAGTATTTTGAGCATTTCCTGTTCTTATTTTTGAAATGATTAGTCAGTCATTGAACAAAGAGGCAAAAGAAAGATTACAAACTATTCCTGGGGCTTCATTGGAATAATATAGGAGGCTAAAGATGAACATGTCAGCCTGGGAACGAGGGGGAAAATTAAAGTGATGGACCACTTAACTCTGCCCTTGGGAACAGGAAGCAGGTGGTTGATAAAACCAAATTCACTTAATCTGGATTAAGCATCCCCAGTGTAAAGGAAACTGCACAGCATAAGATGGTTTGGTTTCAGGAGTTCTGGGACCACATGAATATTAAAAGCTCTTATTTCATTTACGAAATTGAAACCTTACGTTATTAAGTTTCTGCTGAGCTAAAAACTTTACGAGGTTTAATCCACTTGACAGGCCTCGGCAACTTATTTATGGAATGATGGCTTTTCACCCAGGGCTCTCAATTTAAAATTCAAGCAGTTCAGTGGGTCACAACATGGATGGGAATTGAAAAAGAAAGATCTTTAATACAAGGGCATCGACCAATGTTACCTAATTTTGTTTTAGTCTTAGCACGGTTTCGAAAGCTACACAGCTGCCATGCATTCCCAGTGTACGTACAGTCTGGGGCATGTCACAATGTAAAAACTTGCAGACTGCTTTTTATTTCTCCTTTCATTGGATGTGGACATTGCTGGTTGAGCCGGTATTTATTGCCCATTCCTTATTGCCCTTGGGAAGGTCATAATGAGTCAACCTCTTGAACCACTGGAATCTTTAAGATGTAGGTACCCATGCAGTGCAGTTAGAAAGAGAGTTTTAGGATTTTAAGCTACCTACAGACAAGAAATGGCATTAACCTACCAAATCAGAATGGCATGGGGCTTTTTCTACTGGTGGTATCCTTATGTTTTTGCTCCCCTTGTCCTTCTGGTTGGTAGAGATTAGATTACTTACAGTGTGGAAACAGGCCCTTCAGCCCAACAAGTCCACACTGACCCTCTGAAGAGTAACCCACCCAGACCCATTTCCCTCTGACTAATGCACCTAATACTGCGGGAAATGTAGCATGGCCAATTCACCTGACCTGCACATCTTTGGACTGTGAGAGGAAACCCACATAGACACAGGGAGAATGTGCAAACTCCACACAGACTGAGGCTGAAATCAAACCTGGGACCCTGGTGCTGTGAGGCAGCAGTGCTAACCACTGAGCCACTGTGTCACCCAAGATCATTGGTTTGGACAGTGCTATTGAAAGATCTTTGTAAGTTCCTGTAGTGAATCTTGTGGATAGTACACATTGCTATCTTTGTGATCAATGAGTTACTCACTTTGAAATTACCAACCCCTATTGGACTGCTGTAATCATAGCATTTATATTGCTGCTCCAACTCTTGGTCAGTGATAATCCTTCCGGATGTTGATAGCACAGAGTGTATATATACCCTCCCGAATGAACTTTTTTCCCCAAGAAAAACGCATTCATCCATTTCTCCACAATATTTATAGGTCTTTAATTAAATTAATTTAATTAAATTACCAAATAATGGCTTCTTCATTTGTTTAACATTTGTTGTCATGGAAACATTAATGAAGTTTGAAATAACTCCACAGAAGCTGGTATCCTGTCACCAAGTCACCTTTCATTTACACAAGGAGAGGCCTTGACTCCACTGCAGCCTCAGAGAAAGTGAGGACTGCAGCTCCTGGGGATCAGAGTCAAGAATGCGGTGCTGGAAAAGCACAGCAGGTCAGGCCGTATCCGAGGAGCAGGAGAATCGGCGTTTCGGAGGCTGATGAAGGGCTTATGCCTGAAACGTTGACTCTCTTGCTCCTCGGATGCTGCCTGACCTGCTGCGCTTTCCCAGCACCACACTCTCAACTCTACTACTGTCTCTACAGAGTCAGCTCTCTGAGTGCCAGCATTTCTGACACTCCACTTTTTATCTGTCAGTCAGCCCAATCAGGGAACTCATATTCTAAGAGACCTAGTTGGCTGACCTCATTATAATCACTCCATCCACCTCCCCCTCCCCCCCCCCCCCCCCCCCCCCCACCTCGAGCTTGAGGATGTAGGCTGGTCCCTCTGATCAGGGTGTGCCTTGAATGAGGCACGCATTATGGTGTTCCCCAATCTCAGTTGATCTGAAAAGAATGTCCACTTCCATCAAAATATGCTGCAACTTATATTTTTAAAATACAGTTGCTGTATTTTCTAATGATAAAGACAGTTGTAGTGCCTGTTCAAAGTCTAGTTGGGCTTCAGCTAACAGGCACTTTTGCATAGTTACATCATCAATCCTACATACCAAATGTTCTCTAAGCATCTCATCAGGTGTTAAACCAAAGTTACATGCTTCTGCAGTCATCTTAAACTCGACAAAAATCCCGATACGGATTCCCCTGGTTCTCGAATTGCCGTGTAAAAAACAATAGCATCCTAGAATTAGAGAGGGCTGGGTGGGGGGGGGGGGGGGGGGGGGGGGGGGGGCATAACATTTCTTAACTATGTCCATCAATTCTTGAAAGGTTTAGTGTTTGGTGCCTCAGGGAAAGTTAGGCTCCTAATAACAGAAAAAGTTGCTGCTCCACAGGCTGTCAGGAGAATAACTCATTGCTTTTCATCTGCCATAATGTTGGTTGCCCAGAAAAAGAAACAAATTGTTTCCACACACTGGGCTCAGTACTCAAAGGCAGGGTCAAATGAGTTAAGCTTCCGAATCAAAGGCATGATGTAATAAATGATTACCTCAACTTAAAGATGACCATTGCGAGCAACCTTTTTCAGGACCGTGCTTGTTTCTCATCACCAGTGAAATAACTCCACAGAGACTGGTATTCCATCACCAAGTCCCTCTTCATGAAGAATCCTTGACATTGATCCAGCTCTCTCAGAATGAGCTCTTGTATTGAATAGGATGTCTGACACTCCTTATTTGTCAGCCTGGACTCCCTGATTAGATCAGAGTAACAGCCTGAATCAGGGAACTCATATTTTATCATGTCCAGCTGGTTGACCTTGTTGCGGTCACTACAAAGTTGACTTCATTTATAATCAGTGACACAATCAAAGTCGAACCCAATGAAATGCCTTGTTTGATTACAGGGTGAAATTTAGTTCTGCAATTAAACACTTCATCTAGATTAAATAATTGGTGCAAACCTTCAACACCAAAACTTGCCAAAAATATCTAATCATCCATATCTCATTTCTGTTTGTGTGCAAAATAATCATTTACATATTTGCCTTCATAACAGCTGCACTGGTCTCAAGGTATGTAAAGCGCTTCAAGGTAATTCATTCATCAATTGGCTTTACATAGATTTACTTATGACTTGCATTAAGAAATATAGCATTCACCCCTACTGGTTCCTCATACTCCACACAGGACTCCTCCCACTCCATTTACTTCTAATCATCAGTTTTTGATAAGGACCCGGTATCCGAAAGGGAATAGAACCTTTATTGTTTAGAAGTTATTCTAATCATGAAAAACGAGTATTATTTTCAAAATTTGTTTTCAATTTAAACAACTCCTATCTCTCGATTGATAGAAAGAGATAATTATGGGAAAAACTATAGTAACAGAAACGAGCTAAGCTAATGGCAGACTCATGTATTAACTCGAAATATATTACCTTAGAGAGCCAAAAGATTAAAGCAGATTATGCATTGCACAATACATTAGGTACTTGCAGAAAATAATGCTACAAGTGATAGGCAATAAATTTACAAACCTTTTGTGCATTAATTTTACACATAATCGAACTGAGAATGTCTCTTGTGCACAGCCAATACAGCGTGATTAAAATATAATGGAGTGGCTCTCAATATTTGGTTAGAGTTTAAAAAGACCACATATAACATTGATTTCCAACTCTCTATTCTTCAAATGTTCCTTGCCTTTCTGGTTAAGAAGGCATTTTGCATGCTTGCCTTCATAATTTATTCCTTTGAGTATAGGAGTAGGAACATCATGTTGAGGTTGTACAGAGCACTGATGAGGCATCTTCTGGAGTACTGTGTTCCCCATTATAGGGAGGTTATTATTAAACTGGAGAGGATTCAGAAAGAATTTACAGGGAATGGAAGGTTTTAGTCGAAGGAGAAGCTGGATAGGCTGGAGCAAAGGAGGTTGAGAGGTGACCCTATAGAGGTCTATAAAATCATGAGGGGTATAGATAAGGTAAACGCAGGTGGCTTCTCCATAGGGTGGGGGAATTTCAAGACCAGTGGGCATATTTTTAAGGTGAGCGGAGAAAGATTTAAAAAGGACACGAGGGGCAACATTTTAGCCCAGAGCAGTTCATGTGTGGAATGAACTGCCAGAGGAAGTGGTCGATGAGGGTACAGTTCCAACATTTAAAAGACATTTGGAAAAGGACATGAATAAGAAAGGTTCAGAGAGGCCAAACTCAGGCAGGTGGAACTCGTTTAGTTTGGGATTACTGTCATCATGGACTGGTTGGACTGAGGGGTCTGTTTCCGTGTTGAATGATTCTATGACTCCAAGTAGGTTTGCAAAATGGAGTTTAGGCCATGCCAGACAATTGGAGGTGTTGAAAAACTGATGAATTGCAAAATTTTATATTTGGGCATTTTATATGATGTTACTAACTTTTCAAAAGGTGCAAAGGATATGTGCTCCCATTAAATATTACAGAAGATTTCCCTGCGTTAAATGGACCAATGATTTTTTTTGGATCCTCTGAGTAGCAGAATAAAACCATCTGCCGCAAAATGATTGGCTAACTAGGAATTAATAGAGATATTTAAAAAGAAAGATTTAGATTTCTATTGCACCAATCACATCTGCAGTACATCCAAAACACTTTACAGCGAATGATCTGTAGCCTATGTTGTAATGCGCGAGCTAATTCATACTATGTAAGACTCCACAAAAACCAATGTGATAATAACGAGATAATTGTTCTCATAACGTTGACTGAGGGATCAATATTGGCCAGTGTACAAAACTAAATCTCTTGCTCATTTCCAAACTTTCCCCTGTGCCATGGGATATTTTATGTCCACTTGAGAGGGCAGATAGGACCTTAACTTAATGGATCACCCAAAAGGAAACATCTCCAACAATGCAGCCTTCCCTCCTTCTGTACTTGAGAACCAGCCAAGATATTTATACTTAATCTACTGGAATGGGACTTCATCCTGCTACCTGTTGGCTGAGAAACATGAGTGATACAGACAGAGCCACGACAAGCCCTGCAGTACAGTCATTATGGTGGGAATTTCAGGAGGAGGTGCTGGTCCAGACCTCCCAGCTGAACAGTCAGAGGTCAGCCTAATACCCCTTAGCCTCCTTGCCCATAGCAATTGAACAGGCATCAGCCAATTATTTGGTTCTTGGTGCGGGTTCCATCCCCTCCTGAGAGGTAATCCAACCTTTGGGAAATACCATTCAATCAGATGGTTTGCAGTTCCCTTGTCCCAGTAGCCCCACTGGGACCAATGGCTGCTGCTGGAACTACAGGCAGTCCACTACTTTAAGGAACCAGGAAGCCCAATGACAAGCTACAGCCCGGGGTTTAACTGCAAGCAGCCTCTGTGTGGGATGAGAGGACCATGTTCAGGTGGACAGCTAGGAAATATGTGGGGTCGGGGATAGAGGAATGACTCAATGGGTACAGCTTCCAAAACAGGAGAGACCCCATCTCTATCTGTGAAACCCCTTCTACTTCACACCCCTCCCTGACACTCCTGCCCTCACAAGCATCACTGCTCCTCACATTCACGAACAGATGGTTGAAACCATCATTGCTGCACCTCACTCACCACTGCCTGATGTTTACCGAAGCTCTGCTCACCTGCCATCTTGACACCTCAGATAGAATAAGGATCTACCAGCAGATACACTTTGGATCAAGGAATGGCAAACACAGGAAGCCATTGCCAAGTTCCTCATGACAAACCCCATTTGTTGTTTCGCAGGATGGTCTTAAATATGTTCAATATAAGCCAGGGCTCCCGTACAAACAATATCCACTGTGGCCGCCTCAGTATAAATCCGTCTGTACTTGTGGAGAGACGTGAACAGAAGTGTCTCCTCTTTGCATTCATCGGCAGTCCCTCACAGATGAGGATGACTCTCTCCACTCTCAGGGTGAGCCTATCGGTCACTGTACAGACCGATACAGCTACAGCAGGCTCTGTTACACAGGGGTCGGGGGTGGGGCGGAGGTGGGCAGAAGGTGGTCATGGAAAGGAGTGGGTGGGGTGTCAGTGTGGCAGCATGCTCCTTTTCCTGTTTTCCTCATGGCTCCCACTTTCTCCCAGCGGCAAGTCTCGAGGAGCTTGGCACCTTCCCGGTTGCTCCTCCTTCGCTTTGGATGGTCTTAGGCCAGCGATTCCCAGGTGTCAGTGGGAATGCTGCACTTCTCCAGTGAGGCCTTGAGGGTATCCCTGAAATGCTTTCTCTGACCCACCTGGGGCTCGCCTGCCGTTTCAGAGCTGGGAGGAGAGCTCCCATTTGGGGATTCTCATTTCAGTCATGTGGATGATACCCAGCACATTGTTGGTGATCAAAGTGGGATCAGTTCCTCGATGCTGGGGATGGTGGACACTGGTGGTGGTGGTGTGTCTTTCTTCCCAGTAGATTCTCAGTACTTTGCGCAGGCAGTGTTGGTGGTACTGCTCCAGGGGCTTGAGGTGCTTGCTGTAAATAGTCCACATCTCAGAACCTTATAGGATGGTGGGTGTCAGCACACAGCTGTGTAAATGAGCTTAGTGTCAGATCTGATGATGTTGTTGTCAAACACACTGTTCCACAGACAGCTGAAGGCTGCACTAGCACATTGGAGACAATGTTGCATCTCTTCATCAGTAGCTGTTTCCCTACAGACAAAGTGGCAGACGAATCACCTTCAACTCAGTAAGTGAGAAGGCTATTGCCTGGCTTCGGGAATTCACATTCACTGAATAAAAAGGCCGCAAAAAGCCATGAGACATGGACATCTTCCCCTGCTTGTAAAATACTATTGGAAGGGGATTGGCAACACATACAGTGTTGCCCACCATGGCATCTGATCTTATGCCAGTCCCCATACCCCATCCACTGTTCCTAGGTTGAGGGCACATAAAATGCCACCCTACATTTAACTTTGAAATAGTGACTCCCATGGTCAAATACAAAAAACTCTGCTCAGTTTATGCAGGAGCCATATTATGAAAGAAAATTCACTGTTGGCAAAACCAAAATTAGCATTTTACTTTAAATATAAGACTCTCTTTGATCTTTGCCTGGGAGGAAGCAGGCATTGATTATTACTTCAGACGCAATAGCATTGAGAATAATGACTAGATGAATTGTAATTACTCTCATCCTTTAATAATTTATACTGATGCATCTTCAATTATAACTTGTCTCAATAAATGCTCACTTAAGATAAAGTACAGCGGAAATGTTGAGAGGCATGGCTTTCACCAGCGCAATTTAATGTCTTGACCAAAAATAATGGACAAAAGAATTTTACATAATATTGGACAGTTTTCTTTTGCAGTACTATTCCTACAGTGCTAAAAAAATGGGGTCTTAACTACAAAGAAAACTCAATGACACATGAGGCAAGGCAAATGGTGAGAAAATCAAATCTATAATCACTGCAGAGGCTCCAAGATTGTCAAGGTAGGGTTTTGAACTGCAACTTCAGTTTAGCCCAAATTCAATTCAAGTGACCACCTTGATAAAGGTGCCTCCTCTAGTTGTCTTCAGTCATAGAATCAGAGAGATGTACAGCATAGAAACAGATCCTTTGGTCAACTCATCTAGGCCGACAGATATCCTAAATTAATCTAGTCCCATTTGCTAGCACTTGGCCCATATCCCTCTGAACCCTTCCTATATTCTTCAGAATCTTTTACATGTTGTAATTTACCAGCCTCTGTCACTTTCTCTGGCAGCTCATTTCATACGTGCACCACCCTCTGCGTGAAAAAGTTGCCCCTTAGTTCCCTTTTATATTTTTCCCCTCTCACCTTAAACCTATTACCTCTAGTTCCCCAAACCCAGGAAGAGACCTTGTCTATTTACCCTATCCATGCCCCCTCATGATTTTATAAATCTCTATCAGGTCATGCCCCTGCCTCCATCACTCCAGGGAAAACAGCCCCAGCCTATTCAGCCTCATCCTGTGGCTTAAACCCTCCAACCCTAATAACAACCTTGTAAATTTTTTCTGAACCCTTTCAAGTTTCACAACATTCTTCCTATCGGTTTCTGGGAATCTATACACCATCTCTGTGTCTGTCCATGAGCCATCCAGAGACATATACATTAACAAGGACACTCCACATTTCAATGTAAATGAGTGAGTGAGGCCAACATTAAACACTCCAGAAAAATTGCGTCTAATCAGCACTTGAGTGCTAAACCTGCAGATGGCTGTCGTCGTACCTCAGGGAATGTTCCAATGACGTAAAACAAAAAGAACGATCCCGACCAAAGTTATGTGTGAAAGCCAGACTTTTAAACAGATTAGGTTTGTGATTACGACATTGTTTTTTATTGGCTGTTTTTCACTCTATCCCCCAAAGCCTTTTAAGTTTAACTTTTGAAATAATAACAATGTGAGACACAATTTGATTTGGCTATAAATATGTTGACACAAATGTACATCATTTATATTAGCATTCTATCTCCTTTGAGCAGCTGAGACTGTTACACTTGCAGCAGCTGATGACATGCTTTGAGGAAAATGAACTGAACTCAGTGGTTTCTTAAATTCACTGCGAGTTAAAATCCTATCACCATTCCCTGCCCCCATACTTCAAAGTGTGCGAAACAAACAAAGTGTTAAATCACAAATAGCATTTATGTTTTAAAGTATATTTTGCACCTAAAATAGTCTCGCATTATCATAGATTGCAGGAAAATATGTTCATAAATAATAGCTTCAATCCAACTGAAGGCAATGTTAACATGAAAAGATGAATTTCGAAATCAGGAATAAATCTGAAAGATTAATATGCAGTTCTGGCACATTGTACATAGACATCTCCTTGTCTGTCCCAACAGGCAATACCAACTTCGAATGCACCATCTCTTGCATGTGTCATGTACAGATGGTGGAATGAAGCTCCATTGTGGAGAAGGTTTTGAATCTGTACCTAACGATGCATTAAGACAGCAGTCAGCATTTATTATTAGCTTACAGCATTGGTACTTGTTCCTTCCAAACAAAATTTGCTGTTAACAAATAAAACCAAAATTGCCAATTACTTTTCCATTAAGATGTGGCTACTATAAAATAAAATCCTACCACACTGCACATAGTAAGTTAGAGGATGTATCCATCGATTTATTCTGTTCAAAATGCCTTTGCTGATTAAACCTCACACTTTCTGATTATGCGAGTGCTTTATTCACTCATAATTAATTACACCTACTGAATGCTTTACTTTTTTTTCAGGGAACAAAAGTAAAACTAGAAATAGGTAGGCTTTTGTATAACACACCATTAGCACTCTCAGAACATCAGTTCATTAGCTGAACCAGGAAATTCCTGACAAGCTGAATTCAAACAAGCAGACAGGAAAATAAATCCATAGAGAACCAAATTGTATGCACTGTATATCACTCAAATGTAGTGATTTCAAAGTACATTTTATAGGCCATTAACATTATTAGTAAATGCATTTCACATCTAGCCTTTGAGATCCATGAAGACTGAGAGTAAACAAAGCTGATCATTAATTTTTGTAACAGGAAGCTGAGTGAATGAATGTTGAGAAACCAACCGATTGGGCAATGGTCATCATGAAATTAAGACAACTCAATTAAAAGACGCTGGATTTAACTTGCACTCGGCAGATGTTCCTCAAACGACCAGAATTTGCTTTATTCCCTACACATTGCAAAAGGCAATTGATCATCTTCAAAGAGATGTTATTGCTATTTGTTGTACAGTGCAGAAAACACAGAGCCATTCACATAAATCCTTTCACTTGCGTTTGCAGATATATTGTCCATGTCTGAGCAATATAATAGAACTGCAAGTTATATTCTATCTGGATTCTGATTTGTTTCTCACTTTACCTGACACAAAGTTTCTTATTTGATCCAATCTAAAAAAAAGTGTAATTTACAACCTTGCTCCGATAAGGAATTTATCAATATTGATTTGCTTCGAAAGCACCGTTCAAGATAGGAACATATCTGTCGCCTCCATATTTCCAAAATGGCTCTGAAAAATCATCAAAGAGTTCAGGCTCTCCAACCCCTGAAAGACGTGGGTGAGAAAGTCAGGAAAGTCAGGTGAGATAGGCAGTGAGGAGATTCTTAACGACTAGTGAAAGAAATCTCATTCTCCAATCAACTGTTGAAGAGTGAGATGAGAATCTCAATCAGGTGTCCAGTTCCTCATCTGTTGGGGGTTTCGGTCCAACCATGTCAGTCGGTGGATGGGCCCGAGCCAGTCTTGGGGGTCAGCACAAAGAAAATTCTGGGAGTGTTATCGAGGGCACTTGCTGGTAGATAAGTTCTGTTGACTGAGGAAGCATGTTGGGATACAGAGATGAAAATCATAGTGCAGAAGGGAAATGCAGACCCAGAGGGGAGGGAGGTGATGGTGCACTGGAGAACACGGGTCATTATGGGATTAGATACTGAGGTATCATCCACTGTACCCAACCACCAATCCCCGAGGCTGGGATGATTATGCTGGAGGGCTCGGGGGGGAATGTTGAGAGATGGAGCCTTAGGTCAGAGAGGCATGTGGGATGTTTGGAACCTCATTACTATGGACTCGACAAAAGTGCAAGAGTGAAAGAAACACTGAGGTCCAAGGGAGGCTCCTTGAATAGCAGGCTAAGGCTGAACTCACTGCACCAAGCACAACCTGTGTTGCCTTTTGTCTGCCTGGTAAATACACACTGGAGATGGAAAATGGCTGTGATCACACCCAAAGTGGATCAGGCAAGTTTTTGTTGCTGTCTTAGGTCACAGGCTCTAGCTGGGAGCGATGCAAAACCCTGCAAAGGACAAATACATCAATCAGGTACTTTCACAGGTAGAAGACATCTGACATTATTAGCACCCAGCAGTGAAATGCAGGCAACCTCCAAGTGTGTGGGATACAAGTGCTGGTCATGTGCAATCTTCACCATGTCATTAGTCATTGCAGATTGAAGGTAGACATCTCTGTGAAACAGAAGTAATCACAGCCGACCCTAAAAATATCCACAATTCACAAAGACAATCCAAGATCTCATAGGCTTCACGAGGGCCCAGAGCTGAGTTCATCTCAGCTGAGATTGGAAGTATTCACTAATTGCCCTTCTTTGCAACATTGCCTTTCCTGACGGATTGTGGAGTGGGGGGGTGGAGGAGAGTGGTTGCACACGTTATCAATGATCACACAGCACTAACAATCTCCTACAGTGTTTGTGTGACATGGCTTGTTTGTTAACTGTTTTTTGCCAATGTGAGGCCACTGGGTGTGCTTTCTTCCCCATCATCTCTGATCTGAGCTCAACATTCCCACCACCAGCCCAGCTGAGATCGACTATTTTAGTACAGGCACGGGTTTGACACTGTTCTGGTTTTCCTGGCTCCGTAAAGGCAGCAAATCATTTGGGAAGCTGAAAGAATGCATGAGGAAAGTAAGGTCATTGTCCCAACAGTCTCAAGTAGCACACTGATCGCAATTCATATCATTACATTGTGTGTTGCAAAGGAACTCAAACAGATTTGCCAAGCAATTATGTAATAGAGTGGCACTGTATGCATGCTTTGCTTGAAGGCTGGTCCTTGGCCCATTGTCTGATGCTTCAACCTGAGCTGATTTCTTGGCAGTTTGCATCACTGGTGGCTTGCCTACTCTGTCTGAGCAGCTGCCAGCATCGGAAACGCCAGAGTCTGCTTGGCCCAGTGTAGAAGGGCATATCTACTTCCTGGTCTAACTTGAAGAGTCTCCTGCAGTTAACAAGATTAGCAACTTTGTATGTTGCATTGATGTGAAAGACATTGTAACTGAGACTTTGAGGAGGACCAGATTTACAGGTCTCACATGTTTGCATTTATAAGCTGATCTGCCCGTCAGTCCACACGACATTGTCATAGTGCATGATGCTAACTGCACACCACAGAATTAACCCTTTCAGACCTGTGTGCACCACTCTGAGGATACAACAAGAAGGAAGGGTCCAAGTCTATGTCGATCGGAATGGAAATTGAACTTGCGTTGTTGTCATAATTCTGAAACACACCCCAACCATCTAACTAGCTGAGCCCCTTAACAGAATAGTACCAGTATAAAATAAAACATTCAACTTAGAAGCCCTACAGTGTGGAAGCAGGCCATTCAGCCCATTGAGTCCACACCAACCTTCCAAAGAGCTTCACACCCAAACTGACCTCATCCTTGCAACCCAGCATTTCCCATGGCCAACCCACCTAGCCAGCGCATCATGGGGCATTCCAATGGCCAACCACCTAACCTGCACATCTTTGGATTGTGGGAGGAAACCAGAGTGCCTGGAGGAATCCCACACAGACACGGAGAATGTGCAAACTCCCCACAGACAGTTGCCTGTGGGTGGAACCAAACCTAAGCCCCTGGGGTTGTGAGGCAGCAGTGCAAACCACTGAACTACTGACTTGGAATAACTCCTGAGGAAATTAAAACATATTCAAAATTCTCATTGTATTGAAGAGATGTTTCATAAAAATTATGTCATTTTAGTATTCAGTGAATTATATCTGCGTCAGTTGCAGTTCAATAACAATTGAAATTTAATTAAATTCTATTTGTGCATGCAAATGAAAAGTTGCCACATGCATTGTAAAACTATATCTAGCACAGTAAACAAAGAACAGTTCCTGCCTTTCCAATAAACATTTCCACTTTACAAGCAATGATTTCCTCTTGGAATTCCTCCAAAACAGTGACAGCCAAGGCAATGTTGCTGATGATTTTATGCTGATCGCTGATTGCAAATCTCTACCTGTCCATCAGTCGGGTGTGAGCTACAGCGAGAACTAATGATTGTGATCAGCACACATCAACAAACCAGCCGGGATGTGTGGGGAAGGCAATGCTTTTATTTTCATTCTATCATCTGAATGCATGGCGGTGCTCTCCGATCTGCTCCTGCATAAGTAAGTATTTCTGACTTATAGCAATCACTGATAGCTTCAAGGATTAAGTCATGCTCCACATTGAGTTTGTCCTCAAGTGTGTATCCAGACTCTGCCCCTTCAAAAGAAAAAACGAAATTGTTTCTATTTCTGAAAGAGGTTCTCCGCCAACTTGAACGAGATTTCAACTATTTTATAATCAAATTGGTGCTTATTAATCACCATATTTACCCAATCATCTACTGTCAGCAACAACAAACGTGCATTTGCATAGTTGCATGACACCAGGTTATAGTCCAATGGGTTTATTTGATATCATAACCTTTCAGAGCGTTGCCCCTTTGTCAGGTGGCCTGACAGCACTCCGATGCCTTGTGATTTCCATTAAATTTATTTGTCTATAAACTGCTGTTGTGTGACTTCTGCCCTTGACACACCCCAATCCAACACCAGCACCTCCACATCGTGGCATTTACATATCACTTTGAACATAATAAAATGGCCCACTCACAGGAAGGCAGTAGTCAAGGTTTGACTCTGGGCCAAAGACAGGTAGTATTTGACCAACTGCTTGTTCCTGGAGTTAGGTTTTAAGTAGCACCTTTAAGTAGAGAGGAACACAACCAAATTATTCGCAGGAATAGGCATTGAAACTGCTATGCTATCCTTTGTGGTTCTAACTGATCTGCTTGCGACCTCGGTTCCACCTTCCCACCTATCCTTTCACTCCCTTGTTAGTCAGGATTCACATCTAACTCTGCCTGGGAAATATTTAATGATTCTGCTACCACAGCCCTTTGGTGAAGAGATCTCCAAAGATCTGGACACAGAGCAAAAAATGAACCCCTTATTTTCATCTTAAATGGAGGGCCCCTTGTTTTCAAACTGCATCCCGTGGTTCTAGTCTCCTCAAAAGGGGAAATATTCTTTTCAGCCACTACCCTCTCAGGCTCCACAAGATCCTCCAAGTTAGTTCATCCCTCATTCTTCTAACCCCCAATGGAGACAGGCTCAACTCTCCCTCATATGATAACTCTTTTTCTCACATTGAGTGAACCTTTTCTGAGCTGCTTTGAATTCATTTCCATTTTTCTTAAGAAGATTATGAGGAAGACAAGCCAGAAGGATTGATGGTTAATCTAAGAAGTGTGATATTTTGAATAGGAACAACAATAGGAATTCAATAAGTATACAATGCTAAGACAGAAGACAAAATAATGTTATTAGAAGTTGTTGAAGGCTGTCCCTTGATGTCACAAACATTTGATTCTAGTCCTTTATAATGTTGACAGATGTTATTTTGAGCTACAGAACACAGGCTTGACATGCCAGTGATTATTCCAGTAATGATAATGTGTTGATTGTAGTGGTGAATGTGGGGACCATTTGAAAGAATGCTTTAACAGCACTGTATTGGATAACACTGAAGTAGATTTGCAACTCTTTCCAACATATCAATATTAATATGCTGTAGAGGTCTAAAAGCAACATTGCTGAGTAATAAGTCTTAGGCCTGGGGAACAGTTGTATGTTGGTAATGTTTCTGGGTCAGTGATCCAGGGGTCGAGGCTGACATTTTGGAGACATTAACTCAAATGACGGTTAAGCTGATGGTAGAAATTGATGGCCAAAGCTCCAACAAAGTTCAAAAGCATCCTGCTTGATTAGCATCTCATCTACCACCTCCATCTTTCATTCTGTTCAGAATTGGTGCGCAGTGTAAAGATGCACTGTAACAATTTACTGAGGCTCTTTCAACAGCAACTCCTGACCTGTACCATTTCGAATGACAACAGAAAGACTTTGTATTAAATTAGTAAAACCTTCGATAATGTTCCATATGGCAGACTAATTAGTAAAGTTAGGTCACATGGGATTCAGGGTGAGCTTGCTAATTGGATACATCATTGGTTTAATGGCAGGAGACAGAGGGTGGTGGTGGTGGAGGGTTGTTTTTCTGTCTGGAGGCCTGTGACCAGTGGTCTTCCACAGGGGTCAGGTCTGGGTCCTCTTTTGTTTTTCATTTATGTGAGTAATTTGGATGAGAATATAGAAGGCATGGTTAGAAAGTTTGCAGATGACACCCAAATTCATTGCATAGTAGAGAGTGAAGGAGGTTTTCTAAGATTACAAAGGGATCTTGATCAAATGGGTCAATGGGCTGAGAAATGGCAGATGGAGTTCAATCTGGATAAATGAGAGGTATTGCATTTTGGTACAACAAACAAGGGTAGGGCTTATACAACTAATGGTAAAGTCTTAGGTAATGTTGGAGAACAGAGGGACCTAGAGTTCAGTTACATAATTCTTTGAAGTTTGTGTCACATATAGTCAGGTTGGTTAAAAAGGCTTGCCTTCATTGCTCAGACCTTTGAGTATAGGAGTTGGGACCTCATGTTGAGGTTGGACAGGGCATTGGTGAGGCCTCTTCTGGAGTACTGTGTCCAGTTCTGGTTGCCCAGTTATAGGAAAACATTATTAAGCTGGAGAGGGTTCAGAAGAGATTTACCAGGATGTTGCTGGTTATGGAAGGTTTGAGTTGTAAAGAAAGGTTGGATAGGCTGGGGCTTTTTTCACTGGGGCATGAAAGGTTGAGAGGTGACCTGACAGAAGTTTACAAAATAATGAGGGGTTTAGATAGAGTTAATGGTAGGTATCTTTTCTTGAGGATGGGGGAGTTTCAAGACTAGGGGGCACATTTTTAAGGTGAGAGGAGAGATATTTAAAAAAGACATGAGGGGGCAAATCTTTACACAGAGGGTGGTGCATGTGTGAAATGAACTGCCAGAGGAAGTGATGGATGTGGGTACAATCCCAATGTTTAAAAGACATCCAGATAAGTACATGAATGGGAAAGGTTTGGAGGGATATGAGCCAGGAGCAGGCAGGTGGGACTAGTTTAGGTTGTGATTATGCTTGGCCTGGACTGGTTGGACTGAAGGCTGGATTAGTGGTGCTGGAAGAGCACAGCAGTTCAGGCAGCATCCAACGAGCAGCGATTTCGCCTGAACTGCTGTGCTCTTCCAGCACCACTAATCCAGTATTTGGTTTTCAGCATCTGCAGTCATTGTTTTTACCTGGTTGGACTGAAGGGTCTATTCCCGTGCTCTATGACTCTACTGTTTCTTCACTGTTGATGAAGAACTGTGCACTTAACTATATCACTTGGACTGCATCTGTCAAAGAAGGTGGCTCACTATCACCAGCCCAGAGACAATGAGGGATGATTAATAAACACTGACCCAGCCAGTGACGCACATCCAATAAATTCATTTAAAAATCTATTCAGTCTTCAACAGATCAATTTATTGATTTACCAAATTAGCTTTGAGAATAATTAAATATGATAAAATACTTGGTGCTGTTATAGCTTGTCTCTAGTTAATTTTACAATTTTATGTACGAATTATGAAGCAACATTGTTTTGCCTTAAGGCTTAAATGGACATATTATAAATTTATCCCTCAAGGCCAAATACTCAAAACTCTGGAAACACTTGATTATTTTATTCCCAACTTGCTTTGACACAGCTTGCCTTGAGGCTTTTTGTCTTTAAATAAGCCAATTGCACGGGAGATAGAAATACTTGCAAATTGTATTATAATATATGCAAATTAGCCACATGGAGCAGCTGTTTCAAGGAGTAACATACACTAGCTTCCATGTAAAGGAAGTCAGTTCAATCAGTTCAGTGGGCAAGAGGCAGGAAACTGTAGATCCTAATATAGCAGAAGTGAAACAGAAATTTGTAGATTTGTAACCAGAGTCTCTGAAAATCCAGGCAGTAAATGTCAAGTTTGAGCAAGTGGAAAAAAAGGAAAATGAGTCAAAGATACATAGGTGGGAGAGTGCATTTCAATATTGTTTTCAGAACTCAAAATATAAAAACAAAAGACTATTTATTATTTTATCTAATGCAATTCATGGATGTTGGAAGCTATTGTATATCTGCAGACTCTAATTCGAAAAAGGGATTCAGCCCTAATACCCGCTGAGTGCTACATGGCTAATTGGTCACTACGAGATGACCTACACTTATTAAAATATGTGAACAGAAAAGATTGAAATTCAATATTGCAGTTTTAAAACAGAATCTGGAGAATGGAGTCATCTCCAAAATGAAATGGGTGGATAGCAGCAGTCTGTTATCTGATTACTTTACAAGGAAAGGAGCAAACTCTAAGAAGCTATTAGACATATTGGAGAAAAGGACATTGGGAAATATAATGGGCAAAAAAAAAGTCAGATCGTATATTTTGCTTTTTGTTTATTCCTCTTTGATTTACTCAGAAAAGAAACATTAAAATAGCGAGTAGGATTAGGCCATTCAGCCTTTTGAGCCTGCTCCATCATTCATTCAGTCATAGAATTATACAGCATAGAAAGATGCCCTTCAGCCCACGACATCTATGCTGACCAACAAGCATCAAACGGCACGAGTCATCTAGATCAATGTGAATATGGCTGAACCTCTACTTCAATGTCACTTTCACATTTTCTCTCTAGCCTGCTCAGGGTCTTTAAAATATGCATTTTTCTAAAGCCTTTTCTTAATTATACTTAGTGATCCATCCTCCACAGACTTCAGTGGTAGAAAATCTCATAAATTGACCAGCCTCTGAATGATTAAATGATACTTCATCTCAGTCTGCGATAATTTATCCCGAGACTGTGACCCTAGCTCTAAACTCACCAATCAGAGAAAACATCCTCCCTGCATCTAGCTTAGAGTCATCGAGTCATAGAGAGGTACAGCACAGAAACAGACCATTTGGTACAACTCACCCATGCTGACCAGATATCCGAAATTAATCTTATCCCATTTGCCTGCACTTGGCCCATATCCCTCTAAAACCTTCCTATTCGTATACCCATCCAGATGCCTTTTAAATGTTGCAATTGTACTAGCCTCCACCACTTCCTCTGGTAGCTCATTCCATACGCGCACCACCCTCTGCGTGAAAAGTTGCCCCTTAGGTGTCTTTATATCTTTCCCCTCTCACCCTAAACCTATGCCCTCTAGTTCTGGACTACACCACTCTGGGGAAAAGACCTTGTCTATTTATCCTCATGATTTTATAAACCTCTTTAAGGTCACCAATCAGCCTCCGACGCTCCAGGGAAAACAGTCCCAGTCTATTCAGCCTTTCCCTGTAGCTCAAACCCTCCAACCCTGGCAACATCCTTGTAAATCTTTTCTGAACCCTTTCAAGTTTCACAACATCCTTCCTATCACAGGGAGCCCAGAATTGCGCACAATTTTCCAAAAGTGGCCTTACCAATGTCCTATACAGCCGCAACATGACCTCCCAACTCCTATGCTCAATACTCTGACCAATAAAGGAAAGTATACCAAATAACTTCTACTTTTCTGCCATTTCTCATGATCCCTACATTCCCCTCTCACTGATTAAAGATCTATCTAAGCCTATTCAGCCTCTCCCTGTAGCTCAAACTCTCCAACCCTAGCAACATCCTTGTGCTTGGGTTAGATTCATTGGCTGAATTTGAAAAGGCTTACTGTCTCAGTAAAAATGCGGGTTGGTTGTTGGGTACAAAATGATTCAGTCTGTGCACCTTACGTTGCTTTTCAAAGCATCCATTTTAACTCTTAACACCAAAAAAAACCATCCTTTAAAGGGACCACACAATTCTCCCCCCTCCCCCAATTTTACAACTTTACCATTTTTACAAACCGACCTAGCACCACTAACTAATCGCCAACTGGAAGTGTCTCTGGGTGGAACCGTATTTGTTGGTAGTGTTACACGTAACTCCATCCTGAGCCATCTTGTTGGTGACCAGGAAGGACACCTGACTGATCACAGCATTGTCAGTGGGGGGGGTCACAGTTCTGACTGAAGATCTCCCTGGGTCATCTTCTTTCTTTTAACTGCGAATACCTTTTCATATGAAACATATCTTTGATAGAGAGGGTTTACAAATTTCTTGAGTCTCTCTCTCAAGGGCAGTTGCTCTGAACCAATTTTCAAAATACCTGCATTTTTATATCCCCAACATTGATCGTCTCATTGGTTTGATATTGGCAAAACAATTAATTCAAACTTGATTGGGTTTTAATATCCTGGTGCACAATTTAAACTGATTGGTTAAATTTGAATTGTTGACAAAAAAGTAACCAACTCAGATATCCATTTCACAGGCAAGTGTTACATATTTTCAACTTTTGTTCAGCCCTGTTATAAATTGTATACATTTCAATCAGTTTCCCTCTCATTCTTCTAAGATCTAGAGAATCCAGGCCTAGTCAAACCAAACTCTCCACATAGGACAGTCCTATCATCCCTGGTATCAGCCAAGTGAACTTCTGCTGCTCTCCCTCTCTGATAAGTGAATCATTTCTTAGTAAGGGAGGCCAAAACAGAACAAGATACAGTCTCTCTCAGGCCATGTTTAACTGAAGTAAGATGTTTCTATTTCTGAAATCTTCTTGCAATGAAGGCCAGCATTCCATCTGCCTTCCTAATTGCTTGCTGCAGTTGTCTGTTTACTTTCATTAACTGGTGTACAAGGACATCCAGATCCTCTCCTGCATCCAAAAGTCCCCAATATCACCAATTTAATTATACTGTCTTTCTGGTTTTTTGCATTCAAGTGTATTACTTCATATTTATCCAGGTTATACTGTATCTGCCACATGTGTTCTCACATACTCAATTTGTATCAATCACCTTGAAGCCTCCTTGAATGCTCCTCACAACTCACAATCCCATTCAGTTTATGATGTCAGCAAAGCTGGAAAAGTTGTTTCTGGTTCCTTTGTCCAAGTCACCTACATATATCATAAATAACAGGCTTAAATACTGATCCCTGAGGTATGGCACTTGTCTCCACCTGCCATCACAAAAATGAGCCATTGAATCCCACTCTCCGTTTCCAATTTGTCAACAAGTTCTCAATCCATGTCAGTATATTACCCCCAACCACATGTGCTTTAATTTTGCCTACTGACCTTTAACAAGAAATCTTATCAAACATCTATTTGATATTGAAATGCTGGTTCTCCCTTATCTCTTCAAATTGTATCATCCTCAAACAACTCCAATAGATTAGTTCAGCATGATTCTCTTTCATAAATCCAGGCTGACTTTGTATAATCCCTTTAATACTTCCCAAATATTCTGTTGTCACATTTTTTATTAATAGACACTAGCACTTTTCCTCAGTTTTGATGTTAGGCTAACTGATATGTAATTCTTGTCTTTCTCTCTCTCCCCTTTTATTTAAATAATGGAGTTACATTTGGCACCTGCTAATCTATAGGAGCTGCTTAAGACTATATGGAGTTTTGGAAGGTGCATTCAATATTTTCAGGGACATTTCCTTCAGTACTCTGGGATTATCAACCCTTGAGGATTTGACAGCCTTTAATCTTATTAATTTCTCTAGAATCGATTTTTTTAACCAATATTGGTTTTCTTCCATTCCTCCTTCTCACTAAGCATTTAGTTCACAAACCTTTTGAGAAAATTATTTGTGTCCTCTTTTGTGAAAACAGAACGAAAATATATGTTCAATTCTTCGTTTTCTCTGTTAAATTTCTCCCATTTCTCACTGTAAGGCACCGATAAACATATGGATGAAAATAGAATAGTGTCAGATAGGTGAGCTTCAGGTTGGTTCCACAGTTTGGCGCAACATCGAAGGCTGAAGGGCCTGTGCTGTGCTATAATGTTGTATGTCCTATATTCGACTTTGCTAATCTTTTTCTCTTGAAGTATTCAGAGAAGCTTGTACAGGCAAAAGTGAGGACTGCAGATGCTGGAAACCAGAGTTTAGATCAGTGGTGCTAGAAAAGCACAGCAGGTCAGGCAGCATCCGAGGAGCAGGAAAATCGAGGTTTCGGGCTTAAGCCCTTCATCAGGAAACATCCGGCCCGAAACCTCGATTTTCCTGCTCCTCAGATGCTGCCTGACCTACTGTGCTTTTCCAGCACCACTCTGATAGAAGATTGTACAATCAGTTATGTTCCCTGTAAGTTTGCTTTCATTCTCTATTTTCCATCTCTCAATTAAGTTTTTTTTTCCTTTGCTGACTTCTAACTTGGTCCCAGTCAAAATAGGGACAACACTGAAGCACAGGCAATGTGGATTACACGAGAGCCTGCCCTGCACAAGTTGTCCACACACCCACTTTGTGGGTGAAATATTGGAATGAATGATGACTTCACACATTTCTGGAGACAAAATTTCTTCCTGTTTTTTAAGGTAACTTCAAGATGTAAGAAGGGAAGTTCACACCTCCATTCCTCCTGCTGACTAGATGCTGCCTCCCTCAGGCCAATCAGGGAGCCCTGGCTGACATAGCAGGGTGAGTGTCACATGATTCAGCGTGAGGCTGTGGTATTGTTCAAAGGCTATGCATTTGTAAATAAACGGTGATTGGTGATGGGATGCCAATCTCTGAAAAGGTATTTCACCATCCATTTCAGTTCATCCCCTTTTCTTAACTGTTAATTACTCCTGAGCCAATGGCGTTGTGAAATGCTTTACTTCTGTGGACCATTCACTCTCCCTATGTACAAGACAGAGAGGACTGTGAGATAGTAACTTGTGAATTCCCCCCCTCCCCTTCCTCCCCTCACATCCTGATGCTCCAGTCCCATCCCATGCTTTATGAAATCCTACCTGTCTATTACCTTTCACTTTAATCATTCTCTCAGTGACCCAGTCCAAGGAAAGCCAATCCACAGACTTGAACTTCCCACCTGCTCCAGGACTCCACAAACTATGCCCTGATAATTCCCCTGACCATTAATGTCAGCACTCCCAGGGCTGACCATGACACTGGAGTGTCCTGTGTAAACCTCTCCATTTGATCACGGTTCAGCCTCGCTCCAGAGCATCCTGGCCACTTATCTGCAATCCCCAGGTTGGTTACACTTGACCTGCAGGACTGGCTGTTGCCCGAAATCATGAACAGCAAGGTCAGAGTTCTCCGAACTCTGACACCTGACTGTGACCAACCTTCTGACTGTAACCAGGCTATGGGGGTACCCACTGACTGACTGTAGTTCCCCTGACCCCACTAAGACGGGTTCCCTTTGACTTTCAGATATGGCCGTTTGGTCACTGACATAGAGCAGCACTGTACAACATGTTCACCCTCTTGACTGCTCAGTGCTCTGAACTGTGACAGCCTGCATTTCCTTGCAGTGCAAAGTAATAGAAGCCAGAGAAGCTGACAGCATGCAGAGCGAGGGAGCACAACAAAAGCAAAATAGGATCATTACTGTTTGCAAATGTATCAGATGGACATCCCCTAAGGCATGCAGAGCAACTTGGCAGAAGCATGCAAGCTGTAAGTATCCCTGACTTTCAAACTGAAGCCCTGATGCGCTAAAGTGGTGTGAGAGATGGTCTGAGAGGAACCTTGATGATATGGTGAGGCTGATGGTTTGTTGAGGTCCACTCCAGTAGGTGAAGGTGGAAGGGGATGGTGTCCATGGAGCTTTTATGGAACGAGTGGCGAAGGTGGAGTTGTGTGAACCGGGAAGACCTAGCAGCAAGCTGCAGCCACTCATGCAGCTCAGAGTAGGAAATCAGAAACTGGAGTCATCTAATTACTGGAATAAGTGGAGGAGAGTCAGACGCTGCGCAGGAGTGAGAGGAGATAACTAACAATGAGGCACCAATGTATGGATATTAGATAATTGCCACTCATTAGCAAGGTTCAGAATTTGTCACTTAACCCCCCAAGGGGGGATTTGGGTAAATAAATTTTTGACATCAGGAATCTGATGCTTCCATCCTGGTACTTTTCCAGTTCTTTCTCCCCATTGTCCGTGTTGCGAAAAGGAGTGGGTCAATCAGTGGGCGGCACGGTGGCACAGTGGTTAGCACTGCTGCCTCACAGCGCCAGGCACCCGGGTTCAATTCCCACCTCAGGCGACTGACTGTGTGGAGATTGCACATTCTCCCCGTGTCTGCGTGGGTTTCCTCCGGGTGCTCCGGTTTCCTCCCACAGTCCAAAGATGTGCAGGTCAGGTGAATTGGCCATGCTAAATTGCCCATAGTGTTAGGTGTAGGGGTATGAGTGGGTTGCACTTCGTTGGGTCGGTGTGGACTTGTTGGGCTGAAGGGCCTGTTTCCACACTGTAGGTAATCTAATCTAATCCAAGCCTTGGACTTGGATGTTACTGGGTGAATTTGTTACTTAGCAGAGGTTCGCAAGTTGCTGGTTGTGTGGAAAGTGATCAGAATGGTCACCTTCACCAGTAACAGCTGTGCATAATTGATGGGGCCTGACATTTCAAATCCTTTCCTAACTTATCAGCCAGGTCATACAGCCCTTGTTTACTGAACCTAAATCTCTGCAAACAGTGGTTGTCAGACTGATCAATAGAACCACTGCAATAGCTGTAAATCTTGACATGTGCATCTCTGCTGATTTCTGACGTGCCTACACTACCAATAGCCATGGGATCCATTTTGAAACCTGGATTTTTTAAGAAGAAACATGTCCATTCAATATTCTGCTTTACCTGGTCAATTCACGGCAGAGGAACAGTGAGGCAGGAGAAGACAGGCTGAGCCCTTCAACGTGTCATCCAGTACATAGTCTGCATCGAAAGGCAAGCGGGAATTTTAGTGGACTATGATGCACAATAAAGAATAAGGCAGAACAAAAAAGAATCAAGACAACATTGAATTTAACCCAATACTTACCAATTGTGCTGATGACATCTAGTTGCAAATTAATATTTTCCATCATTGTTTCACATCTGCTGTTAGATATTAACAATGGCATAATCTGTTTAATGGAGCCTAATTGGAAGATTAATTATTTTCAAACAGTGAGACACAACCCTGATATAATATTGGTTTTCTTAAGGGTGGCACGGTCATACAGCGTTTCGCACTGATGCCTCAGAGTTCCCAAGGTCTATGTTCAATTCCAGCCTTGGATGACTGTCTGTGTGGAGTTTGCATGTTTTCTCTGTGTCTGCATCGGTTTCCTCCCTCAATCCAAAGATGTACAGGCTGGGTGGATTGGCCATGGTTAACATGGGATGCTGAGATAGGGTGGGATACTCTTTGGAGGATCGGTGCAAACGTGATGGGCCAAATGGTCTCTACCTGCACTGTAGGGATGCTATGTTGTTGGATCTGAACATGAGTTGACTAATTTCATGGGTATTTTTTGTCAGCCTGAACAGGGATGCTCTAGTAGACCTCTAGAGCAGGTCGAGCTTGAACCCGGGCCTTTGGCTCAGAAGCAGGGACACTAGCACTGTGCTGCTAGAGCCCAATATCTTGAAATCTGTTGATGTAGTTATAATTGCACAAATACAGACCAGGCCTTCCTGTTTGATCTATATTAATAATGTGGCATTACAGTGAAGTCACAATCAGTCAAATGCACAAAGCCCCAGACTCCAACAATAACAAAGTTGCTTGCCCAATCACATTGGTAGTACACAGAATCTGATAAAGACTGCTAGTGATGAAACAAAGTCGCCGATTGGTCATTCTAGAATAGCGGGTCCCTGTAGATATTGCCGAATCAGCCTGTTCAATAGCTGTTGTTTACATCTCTGGAGCAGGTGGGACTTAGAGTCATAGAGCGATAGAAACGCACAGCACAGAAACATTCTTTGATCCAACTCATTCATGCCAAACAGATATCCTAAATTAATGTCGTCCCATTCGCCAGCATTTGGCCCATATCCCTCTGAACCCTTCCTATTTGTGTACCCATCCAGATGCCTTTTAGATGCTGTAATTGTATCCGCCTCCAGCTGGTAATTGTACCAGCTCATTCCATGCAAAAGCACAAAATCGCTGGTGAGCCTACAGTGCTGGCTGCATCTGACCTCATCCACATCCTGAATGAGTGCGCACCAAAAGGCATTTTTAACACTGATTCAACCGGGCTGCTGTATTATGTTTTACCAGATCAGCTTCTAGGTGTTTCAAGATATGTGACAGTGGAAGGTGAAGCAAGGAATCTCCACCTCTTATGGTCTGTACGACCGTGAACAGCACTGACCTGCTGCTGCACCCTGTGATAGGGGAGAGATCACAAAGCCACGGTCTTTGTGAATAACGAGAGCCGACAGCAGCAGGAGAGTAATGAAACCCCCTGGAGAGCTCCCACAGTGTGGATCAGGAAAGTGCACAAGACCGATCAGTGGAACAAAAGGAGAATGAGCACCCCCTTGATGATCCTGAGGTGTCTGATCCATTGCCTGCCCGATCATCCCCGTGGTTCCTGAGCTGAAGCTGCAAAGGCCCTGGAGATGCTCAACCAGAACATTAACCACACGGCAGCCTCTCCCAGAGACTGCACACTAAACAGAAAACGGTCACTGAGGTTTTCCAGAGCTAAGTCCCAGTATGTTTCAATACCTTACACTCTACATGGTCAGGCCTTTGTAAGGTGGGATCAATGGGAAAATGAAGACATTTTACACATATTTACTGTGTCAAGGGGGGAAGGGGTTTCCTTTTTTGACACAGAGCTAACTTGCAGTCAAATCAGGTTATAAGGGAGCTGCCTTAGCTCTCTGGAAGCTCTGCCTAATACAGATGTGTGGCCAAGGTCTCCTGCCATTAGACATCCCAATGTTCCTTTGTGATCCATGTAGTCAGAACCAGTCAAGCAAGATCTAACATGCAAATCCTGTCAGAATATCCATTCACTTTCATCAGACACATCATAGACAATAGTATCGATATCTCCAGCTCAGAGCTGTGCTGTCAGCACAATCTATTCCAAGATATTGTAGCATAGGTGTATGTGGAGATGATGGAGCTGTTGTGTATAGGGAGAGTCATAGAGTCATAGAGATGTACAACACGGAAACAGATCCTTCGGTCCACCCCGTCTATGCCGATTAGATATCCCAACCAATCTAGTCCCACCAGCCAGCACCTGGCACATGTCCCTCCAAACCCTTCCTATTCATATACCCATCCAAATGCCTTTTAAATGTTGCAATTGTACCAGCCTTCACCACTTCCTCTGGCAGCTCATTCCAAACACGTACCACCCTCTGCATGAAAAAATTGCCCCTTAGGTCTCTTTTATATCTTTCCCCTCTCACCCTAAACCTATGCCCTCTAGTTCTGGACTCCCCCACCCCAGGGAAAATACTTTGTCTATTTATCCTATCCATGCCCCTCATAATTTTGTAAATCTCTATAAGGTCACCCCTCAGCCTCTGATGCTCCAGGGAAAACAATCCCAGCCTGTTCAGCCTCTCCCTATGCTCAAATCCTCCAACCCTGGCAAACATCCTTATAAATCTTCCACTTCCAAGTTTTGCAACATCTTTCAGATAGGAAGGAGACCAGAATTGCATGCAATATTAAGAAAAATATGATCAGCCTATCAATCAGAGACATGTTGGACAGCTGCCTCATGATCGTTTTGCTTCAGATTTGGTGTCAACTGAGAGGCAGTGAGTGGAATTACAACTTGCATGAGATGAACTCCCTCGGAAAATTGAAAGGACTGGTCCAAAGATGGAATTGGGAGTTAGAGAAGACGAACTGGGAGAATGGATTCAGGATGGCCAAAGTGAGAAAGCAGAGTGAGATACATTTCACCAGCAACAGGCAGAAAGGTCCTGCTGCAATCATAATGTAGCTGTAGATGGCCCAGAAGGCTGATATTGGGATCATTGTGTCAAACACCGGAATCCAATGCAGGAAGTGCTTCAATTGTTCACCTCAGTCCTGCTGTGCACAGCATTCCTCTCCCTCACTCTACCTTCTCAAACTCACAACACATCAATCTTCATGCCCACTTATCCTGCAGGCACAGCCACCCTGCCTGTGTCCTTGCTCATGTCTGCATTTAACCATCCAGCACAGCTGCACATTCTCTATTTGATGCAATTTCATGCTTTGCCTTGATAATCATCTCCAGTCAAATGCAGTTGATCCATTCAGTGAATATAATCCATTAACAGTAAATCGCAGACCAGCCCTTTCCTCCTACAGATGAGAAAAATGCTCAGAGCTGAAGGGGGAGAGAGAGAAAGAGAGAGGGAGAGAGAGAGAGAACGGGAGATGGTTCTACACAGGCTGCAATGTCCGAAGTGGTTGAGATCCTGGAGAGAAGTGTGGTAAACATTGCAGGAGTCTTTTGATGTTGTCAAATGAACTTTTCAGATCACTAAACGGCATTTTCATTGTCTGATACATTACCTAAGCCCATCTGCCCCGAGCAATTTTATGTCCCATCCATCACTCCAGCGATTGCAGTTTTTTGATGAGCAAGTGCATAGAACAGTTTCTGAGTGCTGCAAGTGTTGTGAAAGAAACCTAGTGCCTTGAATGTATAAAATTAATCGTGTCTTCAAATTTGAGACTTTTCACTTGTGGATAACACAAATTGTGGCATTGTGTTCCAGTAGCTTCATCCCTTTGCTCTGAATAATCTGGCTCTGAATTGCAGTCAGTGCAACTGGATTGTTGTTTCCTGGTGTACGGGTCACAGAATTATGCCTCATGAAGAAAATGTTAAAAACTAGACTATTGTTTGCCGAACAGTTAAGCCAGAGATTGGGGCCAATTTGAGAACATGACTCCAGTTTCTCCTCATTGACTATGAATGAGCGAGATTGTAGTCAGGCCTTTTTTACAGCATCCCTACACTACTGCAGCTTTCTTTCTTTTCTTGCTTTTAAAATCTAAGTTACAAGTTATTCCTGTTTTGAAGGATTATAAATCCAATAATGTATTGCCTCAGTAAGACACAAATTCCTGACAACTAGCATTAGTTCCAATTAGATTGGTCAATCTTCTTATCAGCACTCACTGAGGCTAATCACTGTATGGAATGGCAGTTTCAGTGATTTACACGTAACTCCATGCTGTTCTGCGCCATAACCACAAATAAAAGAGTTGCTGATCTTTTCACAGAGGTCCCAGTCTGGCACAAGATCAATTGACCTTATGCCAGATTTTGCTCTATAATCGTCTCTGAATGAGAAAGAAAATGCTTTCACTCATGGACGCTTCTCTCTGTTGAATTAAAAGTGACTGCATTGGTATTCCATGTGGGATCTTTAACAATTCACAGCTGACTGGAAGCTCTAACTCACTTTCGTTCTCAGTGCTCTGTGGTCAGAGTGGAGATGTAACTTTGAAGAGTTTCAATGCTGGTGAAAAGTCATTACTGCAGCCAACTTTCAATCAGTGAAGCAATTATTGAATCTCTGTCTTAGTCATTAAGAAAAGAGTGTCTTTGTCTTGCTCCAGCGCAGTAAAATAAGTCATATACAAATCACTGAAACCGTCATCTTGGTTTGTGGGAGGGCGGCATTCGTAATGAAAACTGAGGGAGGGAACAATAGACCGGATTTATTGTTTGTTTTGGGATTTTGTTGCTTCAGGGAAGGATGAATATTTTGGGAAATAAGCTTTCTATCAGTAAATTTGTGCTTCAGAATTGCCTGTGCCTTGATCCTATATAGCTGTAACACTGGCATATGGGCAACAATGTGGAAAATTGCCCAGGTTCCAGCTGACCTCAACAGGCAAAACATATCCAATCCAGCTAATTACTACCCTCTCAGTCTCATCTCAATTATTAGCAAAGTGATGGTAGCTATCAAATGGCACTTACCTAATAACCTGGGCCCCTATTTTCAGTTGAAGCTTCACCACCATTGCTTGAATCCAGATCACTTGGTCCAAACATGGTTAAAACAGCTGAAATCCACAAGGGAAGTGAGAATGATTGCTCCTGAATTAAAGATAAATGTAGCATCCTGGTAACATGGAGGTGGGAATAATGGTTATAGGTCAGAAAGGAGGGTAAAGCAGATAGGTGGGAAGGAAGATGGACAGGTAGGACAGATCATGAGGGCGGTGGAAGGTTAGAACTGGGATAAGGTGGGGGAGGGGAAATGAGGAAACTAGTGAAATCCACATTGATGCCGTGGGGTGGAGGGTCCCGAGGCAGAAGATGAGGCATTCTTCCTCCATGCGGCGGGTGGTGCGGGAGTGACAATGGAGGGGGCCCTGGACCTTCATGTGCTTGGGAGGGGGAGTTGAAGCATTCGGCCATGGGGCGGTGGGGTTGGTCATCCACTGCCCTGAGACAAAAGAAGATGGCTGTGATTTTTAGAGGCTAATCGTCCAGCTAGGTCGTTCATACAGGAATTCATAAACTTCAGGCTTGTGGTCTTGCCCTAAACATCTTCAGATGCTTCATTCATGACCTTCACGTTCAGCATTAGCATCGATGCAAGAGGTTCACTGATGATTGTAGGCAGTGGAATTCCATGCTTCAGTTGTTCAGATAATAAGCTGTCAATGCCCATTTGCAGCAAGACCTGGACAACATCTGGGCAAATGAGTGGCAAGTTACATAAATGATACAGTAGTGAAAGACAATAATGATCTCCAAAAAGAAATGGTCGAATTAGTTTCCCTTGATATTCAGCAGCAGGGCCATGAATGAAATTCCCAGCATCAACATATTGGAGTGACTGTGGATACAGGATGCCTACTCGCAGAGTGCTTTAAAGAACATCTCGAGGACACCCGCACCAATCAACCCCACTGCCCCATGGCCAAACACTTCAACTCCTCCTCCCACTGCACCAAAGACATGAAGATCCTGGGCCTCCTCCTTCGCCACTCCCTAAGCACCCGACACCTGGAGGAAGAACGTCTAATCTTCCACTTCGGGACCCTCCAACCCCACGGCATCAGTGTGGATTTCACCAGTTTCCTAATTTTCCCTCCCCCCATCTTATCCCAATTCAAACCTTCCAACTCAGCACCACCCTCATGATCTGTCTTCCCTGTCCATCTTCCTTCCCACCTATCTGCTCCAACCTCCTCTCTGACCTATCACCATTAACCCCACTGCCATCCACCTAGCACACTCTCAGCTTCCTTACCCCAATCCCCTCCCATTTATCTTACCTTCCCCTTGGCTCCCAGCCTCATTCCTGATGAAAAGCTTTTGCCCGAAACGCGATTCTTCTGATCCTTGGATGCCGCTTGACCTGCTGTGCTTTTCCAGCACCACACTCTCGACTCTAATCTCTGGCATGTGCAGTTCTCACTTTCGCCTACATTGGAGTGAGAGCTGAGTGACCCGTCATCATATTCTGTGGCTACAACCTCAGGTCGGAGGCTAGGAATTTTTTAATATGTGCCTGGTTACCTGACTCCCCAAGTCCTAGTCACCATCTACAAGATATATGTAAGGACTATGATGCCACGACAAAAATTCAGCATCTCAATTCCATGCAGGATGAAGCAGTTCACATGACCAGCACCCAGTCTAGCACTTTACACTGTGGCTACTGGGCACACCATGCCAGCAGTGTATACCCTTTACAAAACACATTGCATTGCCACCTCCCTCACCCACCAACCATCAACAACCCAGCTTCTGTGACAGCAACTTCAAAACACACTATTTTTGCTATTTAGAAAGACAAGGGAAGAGACAAATGGAAATAGCACCACCAGCAAATTTCTCTCAAAATCAAATGACATCCTGACCTCTAAATAAAACTCCAATTCCCTATGGTTGTTGGATTAGAATCATTTATCCAGCACAGGTACAGGCCCTTCTGCTGAGCAAAATGCAGCTTTAAAAATGTCCCCCAAAGTCCACACTATGATTAAACAAAGGTATCCTTTTCATTTACATCAGGTCAATTGGATTCCATGTAATTCTGAAGGTTTCATACAGAATGATACAAGCAGTTAAATGTTGATGCCAATCTGTAAATCATTCCACTTAGTCTTGTTAATTTTGATTCACATGTTAAATAGGTCAAAAGTCATCTATCTACCTGGGGCGGTGAGCACAAATACTGCAGAATGTATGTATATGAGCCAAAAAGACAACATAACCTCTTTTGTATATTAACACTCCATCTGGGTAATATTAGAGGTTATTCTGCTGTACAATGTCTTGATCAGACCCTTGTGCTACATCACACACAGTTCTGTAACAGTTAACATTTAGATCTTGACCAACACCTAAAGCAGATCAATGGTAATTTATTTCATTGAGGAGCCTTGCAGTGCACAGGGCTCCTGCCACGTTTCCTACATTGCAACAGAGGCCACACTAATTCTGGTAGTAATGGGATTCAGGGCAGCCTGAGGCAGTGAAAGATGCCATTCAGATTCATTCTATTTTTATTCAGTTATTCATAGGAAGTGGACTGTTCAATTGTTCGGTCTTTGACTCTGGGAAGTCTGTCATTGTTGGTGCTCACTGTGCTTGGTGCGAACTCTCAACAGTAATAAAAAAACAGTAGAAAGTTAAAAATCACACAACACTAGGTTATAGTCCAACAGGTTTATTTGGAAGCACTAGCTTTCGGAGCACTGCTTCTTCATCAGGTGGTTGTGTCGATTCTCTGGAGATTCTCTCAAAACCACCTGATGAAGAAGCAGCACTCCGAAACTAGTGCTTCCAAATAAACCTGTTGGTCTATAACCTGGTGTTGTGTGATTTTTAACTTTGTACACCCCAGCCCAACACCGGCACCTCCAACTCAAACAGTATAAAGTCTGCTTTGTTGAACACCTATGTTCTGTCAGTAAAAATGACCCCTAGCTTCCTGTTGCCTCCCACTTTAACAGTCAAAACGTGTGGTGCTGGAAAAGCACAGCCGGTCAGGCAGCATCTGAGGAGCAGGAGAGTCGACGTTTCAAGCATAAGCCCTTCACCATGAATGTCACATTCTTGAAGAAGAGCTTATGCTCGAAGCATCGACTCTCCTGCTCCTCAGATGCTGACTGACTGGTTGTGCTTTTCCAGCGCCACATTTTTGACTCTGATCTCCAGCATCTGCAATCCTCACTTTGTCTTGCCACTTCAACACCCCACCCTGTTCCCTGGTCACATCTCCGTCTCAGGTTTACTGCAGTGCTCCTATGAAGCTCAGCACAAGCTGGAAAAACAACACCTCATTTTCCACTTGGGGACCATGTGACCTTCAGGACTCAAGTTCATTAATCTTAGAATATGAACATTTCCTTCCATATCCTTGACCCACCGCACATGCCAGGTCCTGTTATGACAAGGGTGGTTTTCAGCATGGTCAACCTATTGTTACCTGCTTAAGGTCTCTATTATCAGCTTTTCTGCTGCCCCCCTGGCTTACTATCAGCCATCTTTTTGTTGGCTAAACTTTCTTTCTCCCTCTCTCTGAGCTCCATCTCCAACTTACTCCTTTCCTCCCCCATCACCTCCCATCCCTGTCTGCAGCATAAATGCCACCTTTTCCTCCCCACTATCAGTTCTGAAGTACATTAACTCTGCTTTCTCTCCACAGATGCTGTCAGACCAGTTGAGTTTCTAATGCAATTTCTGTTTCTCTTTGAGATTATCAGAGTCAGCAGTTCTTTCTTTTATTAAACTGTAGAAGGAACTGGGAACGAGAGTTAATCGCTTGTCGTAGACATTTTAAAAGCAGTTTCACCCAGAAACTGGCATCATCTCATGCAGAGATCCACAAGATAAAAATATAGCAGGGAGATATTAATTAGCCTGAACTGAGGCAAATCAGATACTGAGTGTGTACGGAACTTAAATTTGGGGAAAATATGGCAAGATTTGAGCTCTCTCCTTCGAAAATGAAGAGATCCAACCAAATTGAATTTTGGAGAAGATTGATACAATGACTCTGGAAGATCTTTCAATATGGTTAAAAGTTTGTATGCACAAATTAAGATTGAAATATTAGAAGATGTATACATTGTGCAACAAATTGTGAAGGAACAGCATTGAGGAAGACAGTATAAATAAGTATAAGAGGCTGTTGATACACAGAGTCATAGAGATGTACAGCATGAAAACAGACCATTTGGTCCTACCCGTCCATGCCGACCAGATATCCCAACCCAATCTAGTCCCACCTGCCAGCACCCGGCCCATATCCCTCCAAACCCTTCCTATTCCTATGCCCATCCAAATGCCTCTTAAACGTTGCAATTGTGCCAGTCTCCACCATATCCTCTGGCAGCTCATTCCATACACGTACCACCCTCTGTGTGAAAAAGTTGCCCCTTAGGTCTCTTTTATATCTTTCCCCTCTCACCCTAAACCTATGCCCTCTAGTTCTGGACTCCCTCACCCCAGGGAAAAGACTTTGCCTATTTATCCTATCCATGACTCTCATAATTTTGTAAACCTCTATAAGGTCACCTCTCAGCCTCTGACGCTCCAGGGAAAACAGCCCCAGCCTGTTCAGCCTCTCCCTGTAGCTCAGAAACCTCCAACCCTGGCAACATCCTTGTATATCTTTTCTGAACCCTTTCAAGTTTCACAACATCTTTTTGATAGGAAGGAGACCAGAATTGCATGCAATATTCCAACAGTGGCCTAACCAATGTCCTGTACAGCTGCAACATGACCTCCCAACTCCTGTACTCAATACTCTGACCAATAAAGGAAAGCATACCAAACGCATTCTTCACTATCCTATCTACCTGCGACTCCACTTTCAAGGAGCTATGAACCTGCACTCCAAGGTCTCTATGTCTAACCACAGAGAGATATGAGGATTATGATGAGAAGCTAGGTAAAGAGAGTAATATAGATATGTTCATTGGATTCAGATCATTCCCATGTTGTGATATTATATATCTGCAGAGCACTGCAAAATATTTTGTAAGGCAACCGTGCAGCTCAGAAACAACACAGGATTATAGGGTGTTTGTTTTTAAGTCAAGAGCCACAATGTAATAATATACCAGCCTCTGTACTAGCAAAAGATAGATGATCATGCCAAAGCATTCCATTACTTTGAGTTTCCAGACCATCCATAAAAAGAAGGGTTAAGCAACTCTCTACAGTGAGAATGTCAACCTGGTCCCCAATCCGAATCTTATTGCTTTCTGGACAGGAAGATTAAACAAGTTCCAGGGACAGTGTTTGCCTCACTACTCTTTCAGCAGTGGTAAAGGAAAAGCAGAAACTGAAGAATGTTTCATTTAATAAAAGACAGCAAAATATGAACTTCAGAAAGTAAATGATGTTATCTTCAGGTTGGATTCATGGTGTCCTGTTAGACTCAGGACTGCTGTAGCTCAAATCAACCTTGGGATCTCCAACTTGTTTATATCATTTGGCAAATGGATAACCCAGAAAAGACACAGAGACAAAATAACAGATGTAATATTGAATTAGTTTTACTCCATGTGTAGGAAAACAAAAATATATTTTATTGCACACATTGTGTTTTGGTGTAATTGCCACAAGTTATCTTTTGAAAATAAATTAATATCAAAATTTAGTATACTAGATCCTTGCCAGACTCACCCTTAATTTCTTTACATCAGGGGGAGTTGCTGCCACCCCATCTTCTGCCATAACCATTTGATCCCCGGGCAGTTTTGCTGACGGAATGATTTCAGTTAAAGACTCATCAATGAATTCAAGTTCAGCAAACTGCTCTTAAGTTTTCTCCTCATTTTCCTCTTTAATTTTCTTCTCATTCGACTGGAACAAGCTTAACTCCTTCCTGTTGTTGTGGTTCTGTTCACCGAGCTGGGAATTTGTCTTGCAAACGTTTCGTCCCCTGTCTAGGTGACATCCTCAGTGCTTGGGAGCCTCCTGTGAAGCGCTTCTGTGCTGTTTCCTCCGGCATTTCTCGTGGCCTGTCTCTGCCGCTTCCGGTTGTCAGTTCGAGCTGTCCGCTGTAGTGGCCGGTATATTGGGTCCAGGTCGATGTGTTTGTTGATAGAGTCTGTGGATGAGTGCCATGCCTCTAGGAATTCCCTGGCTGTTCTCTGTTTGGCTTGCCCTATAATGGTAGTGTTGTCCCAGTCGAATTCATGTTGCTTGTCGTCTTTGTGTGTGGCTACTAAGGATAGCTGGTCGTGTCGTGCAACACACTGCAGCACACCAGAACTATAAAAAGAGGAAGAGGAACACCTATACAAGGTATTCGCCAAAAACGGATACCCTCGCAATTTCATCAACAGATGCCTAAGGGAGAGACAACGGAACGAGGACATGCCGCAACCCAAAGGACTAGCCACGTTACCATACATCAAGGACATTTCTGAACTGACAGCCAGACTACTGCGACCACTAGGACTCATAACAGCACACAAATCAACAGCCACGCTCAGACAACAACTCACCAGAACAAAGGACCCAATACCCAGCAGAGGCAAAACTAATGTAGTGTACAAAATCCCATGCAAGGACTGCACAAAACACTACATCGGACAAACAGGAAGACAGCTAACGATCCGTATACATGAACACCAACTAGCCACGAAACAACACGACCAGCTATCCTTAGTAGCCACACACACAGACGACAAGCAACATGAATTCGACTGGGACAACACTACCATTATAGGGCAAGCCAAACAGAGAACAGCCAGGAAATTCCTAGAGGCATGGCACTCATCCACAGATTCTATCAACAAACACATCGACCTGGACCCAATATACCGGCCACTACAGCGGACAGCTCGAACTGACAACCGGAAGCGGCAGAGACAGGCTACTATAAATGCCGGAGGAAACAGCACAGAAGCGCTTCACAGGAGGCTCCCAAGCACTGAGGATGTCACCTAGACAGGGGACGAAACGTTTGCAGGACAAATTCCCAGCTCGGCGAACAGAACCACAACAACGAGCACCCGAGCTACAAATCTTCTCCCAAACTTTAACTCCTTCCATTATTAAATGAAGACTCAGGTCAAATATTCATTCATGCTTAAGGGTGAGAATTCTTGATTGTGAAATCTGTATATGTTCTCACTATCAGACATCCCCTTGCATTGCAGAGTTGCCTGTAGCATGTCTTAATCTGAAATGATATATTTCCTGGACTATGTAGTTGCAATATTGTAGGCTGCAAGCAATGTTTATTTGACCATGTTGACAATTGCCCCTGTATCAAGGTTTAAAATTAATCAAATGTCTGTTGACATAAATATCTTCTTGTCAAAATATATAGCATGGATCACTAACTTCCTCTGGGAATACTTTTAGCTTTGCTTTCAATGGACTTTGGTCTACCTCATTAATTTATTTGTACAGGCAGCTAATTGATATTTTGCTGCTCTGTAACTATGTCCTATGTCTACACATCTTTGGGAAGTGACATATTGGGAAGTGACAGATGAAGCATTTCTTCATAGCTTTCCACCACAGGGCTAACACTGACTCTCAGTATCTGCAGTCTGGCCTACTCTCTGTATTGGCTTCTCACATCTGTCTTTGAAAAGTTTACATCTTAGATGCTGAATGGATTCTGCTGATCTCCGGTGATAAAATTCAGCTTCAATGGCGTAGGGCGCTAGAAATTGAGCTCTGCTGTTGACTCAAAAGTTAAAGATTTTTAAAAATGTGTGCAGAACTCCTCAAATAACCTGACTTTCAGACTTGGATTGACAGAAGACATAGACCAAGTTTCCATTCTTAACAAGAATGGCTATTTATTACAAATAACCAGACTCTGGCTACAGCTAAACAATTACAAACCATCAGCATATAACTCTACCAGTTAAAACTACAACCACCTTTTAAGCTTCCCCTTTACATACAAATACTGATGGACACAGCCAGGAAAAACAAACATAAATGTTCTTGAGAAAGGAAATGAACTGACAGTGCAGTTGAGCATTTCCTGTTCCCAGGATTTGCAGAGATGATTCTGATACAGGCCAGAATGTTGCTTCATGATCTTCTTTTTTAAAATGCTTTCACTCATTTGCAGGAGAAACAGGATTTACACTTCCAAAGGTCTCTGACTTAATAATTAAATGCCATAGTTTGCAGCAACTGCGCAAGGGAAAGCAAACTAGTTTTAGAGTCATAGAGTCATATCGCACAGAAACAGATCCTTCAGCTCAGCTTGTCCATGCTGACCAGGTTTCTGAAACTGTCCCATTTGCCAGCATTTGTCCCATTCCTCTCTAAACTTTTCCTATTCATGTACCCATCCAGGTGCCTTTTAAATGTTGTAATTGTACCAGCGCCCACCACGTCCTCTGGTACCTTGACTCATACACGCACCACCCTCTGTGTGAAAAGTTGCCCCTCAGATCCCTTTTAAATATTTCCCCTCTCATCTTCAACCAATGGCCTCTAATTTTGGACTCCCCTACCCCCGGGAAAAGACCTTAACTATTCACCCTATCCATGCCCTTCATGATTTTATAAACCACTGCAAGGTCAGCCCTTACCTTCTACGCTCCAGGGAAAAAAGTTGCAGATTGTTAAGCCTCTCCTTATAACTCCAACTGCCCAGTCTCATTAACGTCTTTATAAATCCTTTTTTGCATCCTTTACAGTTTAATAACATCCTTCATATCGCAGTGACGAGAATTGTACACAGTACTCCAAATGTAGCCTTACCAATGCCTTGGATTGCAATAACATGACATCCCAAATCCCGCACGCATTGCTCTGACTGAAGGTAAGCATGCCAAACATTTTCTTTACCACCTGTCTACCTGTGAAGCCCCTTTCAAGCAACTATGTCCCTGCACCCCTCGGTCTCTCTGTTCTACAACACTTCCCAGGGCCCTACCATTCACTGTGTAGATCCTGCCCTGGTTCGTCTTACCAAAGTACAACACCTCGCGTTTTTCTAAATTAAACTCCATATGCCATTCTTCGACCAATTGGTACAGCTGATCAAGATCCCATTGTACCCTTAAATAACTTCCTTTATTGTTCACTATATCACCAATTTTGATTACATCTGCAAACTTACTAACCGTGTCTCCTATAATCTCATCGAAATTGTTCATAGAAATGCCAAACAATAGTGGACCCCGCATCAATCCTTGTGGCATACCACTGGCCACTGACATTCAGTCCGAAAAGCAATTTCCTAAACACCACCCACGGTGTCCTATCGTCAAGCCAATTTTGTATCCAAATGGCTAGCTCTCCCTGGATGCAGGTGATCTAACCTTCCTAACCCATCTACCATGTAGAATCTTTTTGAAGGCTTTACTGAAGTCCATGTAGACAACATCTGCCATTCTGTCTTCATCTATATTCTTGGTCACCTCATCAAAAGACTCAATCAAATTAGTGAGACATGATTTCCCACGCACAAAGCCATGCTGACTATTCCTAATCAGTCCTTGTTTTTCCAAATTATGTAGATCCTGTCCCCCAGAATCCACTCCAACAAATTACCTACTATTGAGGTTAGGCTCACCAATCTGTAGTTCCCTGGCTTTTCTTGCAGCCTTTCTTAAATAATGTCATATTAGCCATGCTCCAGTCCTCTGGCACCTCACAAATATCTCAGTTAGGGACCCGACCATTTTTTCCTTAGCTTCCCCAAATGTCCTGGGATATATTGGATTAAGTTGCAGGGATTTATCAATCGATGTGTGTTTTAAGATCTCCAGCACCTCCTCCTCCGTAATATGGACTCTTTTGAAGACATCATTACTTATGTCCCTGAGCTTCCATGTCTTTCTCCACTGTAAATACTGACATGAAATATAGATGGCCTCGTTGATCTTTAAGGGCCCTATTGTCTCCTGGTTACTCTTTTACCCTTAATGTACTAGTAAAATCTGTTTGGATTCTCATTAACCTTATCTGCTAAAACTCTCTTTTGTCCCCTTTTTGCCCTCCTGATTTCCCTCTGAAGTGTACACTCTACACCCCCTATACTAAGGAAGTTACTTGATCCCAGTAGTCCATATCTGACAAACGCCTCCTTTTTCTTGACCAGAGCCTCAATTTCACTAGTCATCCAGTGTTCCATACTCCTGCCAGCCTTACCTTTCACACTAACGGGAACATACCATCTCATTATCTCACTTTGGAAAGCCTCCCAATTGCCAGACATCCCTTTACCTGCAAACAGCCTGCCCCAATCAGCTTTTGAAAGTTCCTGCCAAATGCCATCAAAATTGCCTTGCCCCGGTTTAGAACTCTAACTTGTGAACCAACCCTATCCTTTTCCATAACTATTTTTAAAACTAATATAATTATGGTCACTGGTCCCAAAGTGCTCCCCCACTGACACCCCAGTTACTTGCCCTACTTTATTTCCCAAGAGGAGGTTATAATTTGCTCCTTCTCTACTAGGGTCATCTACATGTTGATTGAGAAAGTTTTCTTGAACACATTTAACTAATTCCTCCCCATGTGTATGCTTGGAAAGTTAAAATCTCCTGCTATTACATGCTTATTATTCTTACAATTTTCTGTGACTCCCTACAAAATTGCTCTTCAATTTCTTACTGAAGACTTGGGGTGGGGGGATGGCTGTAGTACAATCTCATTAAGGTGATCATTATCTTCTTATTTCTCAGTTCCACCCATGTAGCTTCACTAGATGATTCCCAAAGAACATGCTCTCTAAATATTGCTGTGATGTTTTCCCTAATCAAAAATGTCACTCCCCCTCATCTCTTACACGCCCATCATCCCCAATCCACCCTCTCCATCCTTCATATAGCATCTATACCTTAGAACATTGAGCAGTCAATCCTGGCCCTCCCTCAATCATGTTTCTGTCATTACTATGTTCCTAAACATGCCCTGCATTCATCTGCAATACCTGTCAGGCCTCTTGCATTGAAATAAATGCTGTTTAATTCATCACTATTCCCTTGTTCTGTGCTGTACTCTTGCCTGCCTTGTCTATTTAACTTGCTGTCTTTAATTTCTGTACCAGCCTCAATGTTCTCCCTTGTCTCCCTACCGCTTAGGGTCCCAGCCCCCTGCCAATCAATTTTCAACCCTCCTCAGTAGCTCGAGCAAATCTCCCCACCAGGAAATTGGTCCTTTTCCAGTTCCTGTCCCTGTTGTCCAGGTCACTTATGCTCCAGAAGAGATGCCAGTGATGCAAAAATCAGAATCCCTGCCCCCTGCACCAGCTCCTCAGCCATGCATTCATCTGTCCTATCCTCCTATTCCTACTTTCACTAGCACATGGCACTGGGCGTACTGCAGGGATTATTACCCTTGTGGTCCTGCTTTTTAACCTCCTGCCTAACTCCCTACATTCACCCTGCAGGATCTCATCCCTTTTTCTACCCATGTCATTGGTACCAATGTGTGTAACCACCTCCCACTGCTCACATTCCCCGATGAGAATTTACTGTAACCATTCGGAGACATCCTTGACCCTGGCACTGAGGAGGCAACACACTGTCCTGGAGTCTGGCTCACAGCTGCAGATACACCTGTCCGTGCCCCTGAATGGAGAGATCCCTATCATTATTACTTGTTTGAACTTTGCCATACCCTATTTTACAGTAGAGCCAGTGTGATGCTAAAGATTTGGCTGCTGCTGCAATTTTCACCTGAGAGGTATCCCCCCCTAACAGTATCCAAATCAGTGTGCATGCTTAAAAGGGGTCAGTCACAGGACTTCTGTACTGCCTGCCTACCTCTCCTAGTGGTCAACCATCTACCTGATTGTGCATGCAGTGTTATCACTCCCCTGATGCTTCTATCTATCACACTCTATGCTTCCTATATGCTCCTCAGTGCTTCCGAATGCTGTTCCACATGGTCTGAGAGGAGCTGAGCTAGGCACACTTCCTGCTGACATAGATACCACGGACGGTCGACTGCTCCCTGATCTCTCATACCTGACAGTAGGAGCAGACCACTGCATTGACTGCAATCTCTGCCCCTTCAACAGCTAGTGAACTGAGGGGGAGAAAAATGTCCTACCCTTCCTTTGTTGCTGCTTGCCCTCCTCAACGAAACTTGATATTGGTTTATATCTGCTCTTTGACCCAACCAGCAGCCTTGCAAAAATGGCTGGAACAAGACACTGCAATGCCTCCCTCCCCCGCTTACCAACCTCCCACATTCAGCTCAATTCCCAGCATTTCCTCTCGCTTGCTGGTTATACGATTTTTATTTGCAGAGAACAGAATCGGCTACTGAGCTGATGGAGATCTGATAGCTTACCTTTACCTGGCTCCCAGATCCACGCTGTTCAGGTCCCTGGGAATCAATCACATTGTCGTTGGCATACAGGACCAGTGTCATCAATTACTGATGACTAGTCCACAGTCCAATCAGCTACTTGTTCCCGGCCGAATTTTCATTTGAACATAGCCCTTGGCTTCCGCTTATGTCCAATCCATCTATTGCAGTTTGTACCTATGGCTGTGTAAATAGAACTAACAATGAATGTTGACTTTTGCTTTCTAAATCTGCTGCTGTAATCCTTCAATAAATCTTGATTTTGTACTAGCTTTCTCTTTTCCACTTCAGATCACTATTGAAACATCAATATGTAATGTTGATCCTCTCATGCTAGGATTGATCTGTGTTGTTTCAAGACAGCTGCTTCAGTCATCACCTGAATGAGTTCCTCCAGAGTCAAATCTTCTTTAGAATGGAATAAACCTGACAAAGATTTATCAGTAATTGTAACATTAATTATGTCTCATGAATTCTAGTTTCAGAGGTCTGTTATCTCAATTTTTTCGCTGATCTGTAGATAACAATAATTAAATTACCCGAGGCTTCTGCTGAATGTTGAACTCTTCTGTGAATTCCTGCTATTTCACAATGTACATTTGTTCTGAATTGACAAAAAAAAACAAACTTGTGGCACTTTCCAAGGGCCAATAAATTCCTTGTCAAACTGTATGAGACCCAACTGACGCACAAATACCTGGAAAAGCATTGGTTTGAATTTCCCTTTGTGGTGTCTAAAATAGATGCCGTGGAATTATTCTCCCATCATGCACCTTTTCTGTCAAGGATGTGCAAGTGTGTGTGGGTCGTGAGAAGGTGATCACTGTAGCTCAGTCAGCTGAGTGTAAGATGAACCTGCAGGAGTTTGTTGAATATTACACGGCTCTCCATTGAAACAAAGTATCATTTCAACAAAAGTATACTTTGCTTCTTTCATGTTTTGTTGAGACGGCACGGTGGCACAGTGGTTAGCACTGCTGCCTCACAGCGCCTGAGACCCGGGTTCAATTCCCGCCTCAGGCGACTGACTGTGTGGAGTTTGCACGTTCTCCCCGTGTCTGCGTGGGTTTCCTCCGGGTGCTCCGGTTTCCTCCCACAGTCCAAAGATGTGCAGGCCAGGTGAATTGGCCATGCTAAATTGCCCATAGTGTTAGGTAAGGGGTAGATGTAGATGTAGATGTAGATGTAGATGTAGGGGTATGGGTGGGTTACGCTTCGGCGGGGCGGTGTGGACTTGTTGGGCCGAAGGGCCTGTTTCCACACTGTAAGTAATCTAATCTAATCTAATACCATCAGCTACAGTCCTACTCAGTATCTAGTTTGGAAGCAATTCTGTATTTTAAGAACTATTATTTCCAGGATGTCCAATGCTGTGTTCTGCTTGACTCTTTGCTGAAATGAAGTCTGAAATCAAAATTAAATATTATTTTTGTTGCTGAACTTGGTGATTTATTTTTCTCCCTTGAAGAAGTTTCAGTTATGTACAAAATGGTTCTGATGTAGGGTCACCTGACTCAAATGTTAGCTCTGTTTCTCTTTCTGCTGGAGTTGCTCAGTATCTCCAGCGATTTCTGTTTTCGTTACTTTATTCTTCCTGCTTTAAAGAATTTCAATTCTGCACTTTCATGTGAAGAGGTTCTCATTTTAAATAAGATATAGTTTACTGCATGATAGAAATCAGTTACAACTTACATTGGAATGACAGATGTATAATTCTATGAGAGAGTCCTAGGTAATAAATCTATCTCTTTTGAGAGCCCAAGCTGTTCTTTCACCCAAGTCTGTACGAATTCATCAGAATAAGCAGTGCTTGTTGCATTAACCCTTTAAGAGCATAACATAATACTAATGTTCTTCAGGGAAGGAAACTGCCAACCATACCTGGTCTGGTTTATGTATGACTCCTGACCCACAGCAATGTGGTTGCCTCTGGGCAATTTGGGGTAGGCAATAAATACTGCTTGGTTAGCAACACACTCATCCCATGAATGAATAATGAAAAATAAAGAATAATGCTTTTAATGGATACTTGTCCAGGTGATCTTTATTAAATCTTTCCAAATAATCTTTGCTGAAACATAGGAAATATATATTGCAAAGCTTTTGAAAATTGACTGAAAGCTGTGATTTTGTTTTTATGACTGTAATGTATTGTATTTTAGAGTGTTGTCTCTACTGGTTAAATGATTAGAATGTCTTATCTGAACCAGTTTATCAAGAAGTGTAATTGTTATTCATTTTACAGTCAATTTGCAGGTTAATATTGTGTTGAGCAGATGAAATTGAATTATAAAACATTTACATTCTGTTGGATGTACCTAACCAGAAGTTAATTGTTCATTCAATTCTGATTCTTAAAATAAATATAACTTTTTTTTAATAGACTTTCAGTGGGAGAAAATCACTCGTACAAAAGACCATAAGAGCAAGGAGCAGGAGTAGGCAATTCAGCCCCTCGGGTCTGTTCCACAATTTATGACCATAACTAATCTCATCTCAACCTGAACTCCACTTTCCTGCCTGCTCTCCATAACTCTTTAACTTGTTAATAATTAAAAATCTATTTCCTCCTAAAATTTATTCTATGTCCCAGCATCCACTGCACTCAGACCATGAATTCGACAGATTCATGACCTTTTGAGAGAAGTAATTTCTCCTCAACTCTGTTTTAAGTCTGCCACACCTTTACCCACAACTATGACCTCGCCATTTTAGATTGCCCCACGGGGTAACATCAGCATCACATCGACTTTGTCAACCCTGTTTAGTATCCTATACGCTGAAATTAGATCTTTGCTCATTCCACTAAACTCGAGCAAGTATAGGCCTGAACTGCTCATTGTGTCCTCATAAGAAAAGCCTTTCATGTCTTGAATTAATCTGGTGAACCTTCTCTGAACTGCTTCCAATGCATTAACATCCTGCCTCAAAGTTAAAAACCACACAACACCAGGGTATAGTCCAACAGACTTATTTGAAAGTACAAGCTTAAAGAGCACTGCTCCTTCATCAGGTAACGACTGGGGTAGGATCATAGGACACAAATAAGGGGAGCAAAACTGTCTGCAGTACTCCAGATGCAGTCTCACCAATGCCCTGTGCAATTACAGCTACACATTCTCCCTTTTCAACTCCATTTCTTTAGCAAGTTTGCCCTCCTTATAACCGATTATACCTGCATGCTAACTCTCTACTATTTAGCACAGCTTCAAGCACTGTCTACCCCTGAGAGTTTGATGTAAGTTTGGCTTTATAAAAAATTCCACAGCCATTATTTTCTTCATATTTGTTCTTGTGTGACCTTAGCAAGGCCAGCATTTGCTAAGAGACAGCCACATTGCCGTGGATCTGGCAGATTCACTTCAATGAAACTTCATTTACAACAATCAACAATAGTTTCATGGTCAACATCACAGAAGTTAGCTGGATTAGTGGTGCTGGAAGAGCACAGCAGTTCAGGCAGCATCCAACGAGCAGCGAAATCGACATTTCGGGCAAAAGCCCTTCATCAGGAATCACAGAAGTTGGCTGTCAATTCCAGATTTATTAACTAATTGAATTAAAATTCCACCATCTACCTCAGGAGGATTTGAACCTATGCCCCCAAAGCCTGGGCTTCCATATTATGCATCCAGTGACATTATCTCAACTCCCACCATTTCACCAATACTGAACTACATTCCAATTCGACAGTATCACTGTATTACATAGTGAACTCTGTCCTCATAACCTTTGTCTTTATTTCAGGATCCCATCTAGTCTTTGAGTTTTCAAATAGGCTGCCCCTAACAAGGTGTTGTGGCACATTTTCCTTTATTAGTCAGTGCCTTGAGTATAGGAGTTGGGATATCATGTTATGGCTCTCCCAGACATTGGTTAGGCCACGATTGGAATACTGCATTCAGTTCTGCTCTTCCTGCAGATAGGAAAGATGTTGTTAAGCTTTAAACAGTTCAGAAAAGACTTACAAGCATGTTGCGGGGTTGGAGGGCTTGAGCTATAGGGAGAGGCTGATTAGGCTGGGTATATTTTCCCTGAAGTGTTAGAGGTTGTGAGGTGACCTTAGAGAGGTTTATAAAATCGTGAGGGGTGTCAATAGGATGAATGATCGAGGTCTTTTCCCCAGGATAGGGGAGTCCAAAACTGGAGGGCATAGGTTTAAGGTGGGAAGGGATAGATTTCAAAGAGTCCTAAGAGTCAACTTTTACATGCAGAGGGTGTTGTGTTTACAGAATGAGCTTCCAGAGGAAGTGATGGAGTTGGGTACAATCACAACATTTAAAAAAGCATCTGGATGGGTTAATGAATAGGAAGGTTTTAGAGGGATATGACAAATGCTGGCAAATGAGACTGGATTAAGTTAGCATATCTGGACGAGTTGGATCGAATGGTCTGTTTGCATACTGTACAACTCTATAACTCTAAGGATATATTATTTGGAATTCCTGTTTGTGAAATCAGAAGAACACATTCTGAAAACAAACTTGCAATAGCCCATGGATACTTGACATAAAGCTGGATAGAAACACCTTGAAATTTCACTCAAGGCTACGGCATGGAGGAGCCTTATTCATTGTTTCTGTGAAATAAAATGAGGCACATGAAGCTGGTGTAGCCAGTTTCAGTTTGGACTCTTCCAGTGTCTGAAATTGGTAAAGTCAACATGCAGCTGACCTCTACTGTAAAGGTAGATATTGCTACAAAATCTCAGCAGGTCTGGTAGCATCTGTGGAGAAGAATCAGAGTTAACTTTTTGGGTCGAGTGATGTTAATGTTAACCCTGACTTTTCTCCACAGATGCCACCAGACCTGCTGAGATTTTCTGCCAATTTCTATTTTGTATCTGCTTTACAGTATTCACAGTTCTTTCAGTTTTTAACTACCATAAAAGTCTTCAATGCTATTCCTAGACTGAGCCACTAATTGGGAAGTAAACTGGAGCAAAATCAACAAGGAATTAGGGAGAAATTAGCTGGTATTCTATCCCTTGACTCTCAATAGAAAATGTTTGTGTTTGTATTATGGATGTGGCTCAGCCTTAGCTTGGCCTCACCCATGTCCCAAACTTCCCACTAAGCACCAATGGTTGCTGTTAAGGTCCTCAGATAAAAAGCACCAACCTATAAAAGGTCGAGCACCTGAGAAACTGAAGCATTTTCAGATGAGTCATAGAGTCACAGAGATGTGCAGCACGGAAACAGACGCTTCAGTCCAACCCGTCCATGCTGACCAGATATCCCATCCCAATCCAGTCCCACCTTTCAGAACCCCGCCCATATCCCTCCAAACCTTTCCTATTCATATACCCATCCAAATTGCCTTTTAAATGTTGCAATTGTACTAGCTACCACCACTTCCTCTGGCAGCCCATTCTACACACACACCAACCTCTGCATGAAAAAGTTGCCTCCTTAGGTCTCTTTTATATCTTTCCCCTCTCACCCTAAACCTATGCCCTCTAGTTCTGGACTACCCCACCCCAGGGAAAAGATCTTGTCTATTTATCCTGTCCACGCCCCTCATGATTTTATAAGCCTCTATCAGATCACCCCTCAGCCTCCGATGCTCCAGGGAAAACAGCCCCAACCTATTCAACCTCTCCCTATAACTCAAATCCTCCAACCCTGGCAACATCTTTGTAAACCAGAATGCACGCAATACTCCAAAAGTGGTCTAATCAGTGACATGTACAGCTGCAACATATTGTCTCAACTCCTGTACTCAATACTCTGACCAATAAAGGAAAGCAGAGCAAACACCTTCTTCACTATCCTATCGACCTGCGACTCCACTTTCAAGGAGTCAGCACTCCAAGCTCCCTTTGTTCAGCAACACTCCCTAGGACCTTCCCATTAAGTGAAAGAAAACAGCAGAGGGAGAAGTAGGTTAGATTCATAGGCATTGCTGTTAACTGAAGTAATTCCTGCTGCCATCACTATCAAGTGACAAGAAGACGACACGAGTTCTGTTTCACTTGAGCAGATACTACTTTTCTTCCAGAAACAAACATTCAAGGCTAAGCAAGTTTACAGTAACATTACTATCGGGGAAAATGTCCTGACTCTGCTACGTATTGTGCATTCATAAACACTGGTGGTTTATTATTTCAATTAACGCTGGAGATTCTGATTATATTTTCCACTTAGACTGAGCTACAGGCACTTATGTCTGATGCATGTGACAAGATGATAAATTGAGCAGTCGTCATGGCCGGTAGCACGATATGATAAATTTCTTTACACACGAAACTTACCGGGTCATTTTGTCACTTGTAAGTTATGGACAGCCACCCTAATGGATATATTCATCACTATGTTACTGCAAAACGGTGACATATTCTATTTACATTGCACATTTAAAATCTAATTTAAAAGAAATATATGTTTCTAGAAAAGTGTAAGAAATATTTTACGATCTCCACGTTTCTCTGAATGTGCACAATATAATAATCTGTACGTATATTTTTTGAGTAAGATACAGAAATTGGCAAAAATATTATGAGATGTAAATTAAAAGGGAGTATCATGAAGTAATTATGTGCATATTGTTAATGCATTGCCTCACACTCCAGCATCTGAAATTGCAGCCTGCTATTCTCTCAGGATTCTTTTGTCTGTCAATATTGGTGCTTTCCTTTAGCCTGCCTCCCTGCTTATAGCTCTTAAGACTGAAAATTCCAATTTCACATGATACAGCTTCTAACAAGGCCTGCTTTAAGCTTGAATCGATGAGACAGTCATCACACCAATTGGAATACTTCATGGCACAGCAGAATTCTGGGAAAAGAGAGCATCAGGACACCCTCGGATTTGTTGCTCAGGGAAACAGATCTTCATTGTGGCTGAAATGGTCATATAATAGCATTTGACAATAATGGTACTTTCATGATGTTTTTGCCAGGGTTTTAATGAGGACCGCAGACAGGAACAGGCCAACCATATCTAAAATATTTACTGACTTAGCAATAGAATACAACGAGTAAATTTATTTACTAGGGATCTTTGCATCTCTGGGGTAGAAGTGAGGGCTCAGACACTTGCAAGGAGCCCCCAGCAACTAATATCACAAGGTCAATCAGCAGATTTGTCTTTGGCATTAAGCTAAAAAGAAAGTCCAGCAGATGGCAATATCCTGGAGCATGTAAGTAATTAACCCCTGACTAAACCTCATCCCCCTTATAACTATATTCTGGATTAGTGGTGCTGGAAGAGCACAGCAGTTCAGGCAGCATCCAAGGAGCAGCGAAATCGACATTTTGGGCAAAAGCCCTTCATCAGGAATACAGGCAGAGAGCCTGAAGTGTGGAGAGATAAGCTAGAGGAGGGTGGGGGTGGGGGTGGGGAGAAAATAGCATAGAGTACAATAGGTGAGTGGGGGAGGGGATGAAGGTGATAGGTCAGGGAGGAGGGTGGAGTGGGTAGGTGGAAAAGGAGATAGGCAGGTAGGACAAGTCCGGACAAGTCATGGGGACAGTGCTGAGCTGGAAGTTTGGAACTAGGGTGAGGTGGGGGAAGGGGAAATGAGGAAACTGTTGAAGTCCACATTGATGCCCTGGGGTTGAAGTGTTCTGAGGCGGAAGATGAGGCGTTCTTCCTCCAGGCGTCTGGTGGTGAGGGAGCGGCGGTGAAGGAGGCCCAGGACCTCCATGTCCTCGGCAGAGTGGGAGGGGGAGTTGAAATGTTGGGCCATGTGGAGGTGTGGTTGATTGGTGCGGGTGTCCCAGAGATGTTCCCGAAAGCGCTCTGCTAGGAAGCGCCCAGTCTCCCCAATGTAGAGGAGACCACATCGGGAGCAACGGATACAATAAATTATATTAGTGGATGTGCAGGTAAAACTTTGATGAATGTGGAAGGTCCTTTAGGGCCTTGGATAGAGGTGAGGGAGGAGGTGTGGGCACAGGTTTTACAGTTCCTGCGGTGGCAGGGGAAGGTGCCAGGATGGGAGGGTGGGTTGTAGGGGGGCGTGGACCTGACTAGGTGCACACTTTCTATCATAATGTTTGAAAAGATCATTTTTGCGAAGTAAAACTTTGCAATATTCGTATTACAACTAAAACAGTAAGAAATCATGAGATACTTCTTTCCAACTGAATTATTCAGCTTTGATTTTGGAGCTGTTAGTAATTGAAAAGATTGCTGTAAATTCTGGTCCCCATCATTTTAATTTCTCCCCTTTGACAAAAGCAATGCATAACTTTTATTTCTCCAAGTTAAGATCGCATCTGGCTTGTAGTATGTTGTAGATGAGAATGTTTTCACCATTTCATTTCACCAAGGCTCCATCAAAAGTACCTTCCAAACCCATAACCTCTGACATCAAGAGGCACAAGAGCAGCATAGGAAAATGACTAACTGCAAGTTCACCTCCAAGCCACTCACCATCCTGACATGGAAATATATCACTGTCCTTTCATTGTCGTTGGGTCAAACTCCTGGAAATCTCTCTCCCCAATAGAACCATGAACAGACCTACAAGGTATGGATTACAGCCTTTCATGTAGGAAGCTCAACACCATCTAAAAGGTAATATTGATGGGCATAAAAGTTTGCTGAGCCAGGGATGCCCAGATCTCCTGAATGGACTGAGAATTTCAAGTGGCCTGGTCTTGCTCCTGTTATGAACTTGTGGTGGCTTAATCCATTTCCTAGTTGGGATGACCCCATCTGATGGTCTCACCAGGAAGTAAAACTAGAAAAGCTGTAAACAATGGAATGTTAATTCAGAGCCATTTACAATTGTTTCCTACTGGAGGAGTGATTGTGATTACAACTTACTCCCCATCCTTCAATGGCAAAATATTTTTTTTCTTATTTGCAAAAATAAGAGAAGAGCAGTAAATTCTGCACTGCACCTTCAAACTCCCCTCTAACTTATATACCGTCCTTTCATGGGCAAATACTGGCATTCATTCATTCATTGTCATTGGGTCAATATCTTAAGAATGACTTCCAATCACTGTTACGGAAATATCATTGGCACAAAGATGATAAGTTTGAAGAAAACACCCCCATCACCATCTTTACAAGTCAACTAGAGACAGCCAATAAATGCATCACAATGGGTATTCCTAATCAAACATAACTAACTTTTGTCCACAGCACTTTGCTTCATTGTTTTATGGTAACAAAGGAAAGTGATGTTGAGGGGCAAGAGTGGAAAGAAAAATAGGAATAAAATGGAGACAGAAATTGAGAGGAAGGTGAGCAGAAGATAGAAAGCTCGAGAGGGGAGTGAAAGAAAGGGAACTGAGGGGGAATCATAGATGGTTGTAAATAAAGAGGAAAGAGGGATTGGCAAGGACAATTTGAAGGGATAAATAATTAAACTGGCAAAAGTGAGCAAAACTGACTTGATGTGTTTTAGATCATCAATCACCAACCAAGACAGTTCACTGATGCTACATGCAAATACAGTATCTACATATAATCTCACAGATTATATATGTTTCTGATGCCAACCATCTATATATCAACCCCCTAGAATTAACTTCATGTTGCCATTGGAACTTTGGAGGACACAGTGTTTAGAAGAGAACTGGGTGTGGTGTAGGTGTGGGTGTGAGCATGCAGCATTTGGGAAGGATGTTGATTTGGAGAGTGGTTACCATTTAGAGGGTTTGAATAGTTGAATATTTTGAAATAGAGTTTTTAAGTAGCACATGAATCTAGACATTTAGCAAGAGGAATATTATGATGGCACTGTGATATTTAATAATCACAGCCAGCTGCATCAAGTTGGAATTTTTGGCTTTTATCCACACAGCCACACATTATGATATGACTTTCATGAATTCCACTCACTTAGCAATGCATTAATTCACTGGATTCCATTGACTTTCCAACACATAATACAATTAATTAACTGGTTTATTCACTCAGCAACACATAATAATTTGGTGGATTCCATTGACTTGCCAGCCTTGATATAATGAATCTGTTGGATGTATTAACAGAGTTGCATAGGATGAAGTGAATTTGCTTGATTCGAATTAGTTAGCCATACATATAATTAAATCTACTCACCTGCACTAACTAGGCCAGAAGGGGTTAAGTGAATTACTTGGATTCCAATCAGTTAAGGGCAAACCACAAAATTCATTTGCAGTATTGTGTTTACTGAGGTTCATGTTATTTCATTCATTCTAGAATCAAACACCACACTGTCTGGAAGGGTAGCTGTCAATCAACAACAAGGGGCCAGGTCTACGTGAGGGCCATCACTGGAAGCAGCAGCAGAGGTCACCATTGGGAAGGATGTGAGTCAGCTGTGACTCAATTGAAGTTACTGCCCTGCCCAGTCCAGTGTGTCAGTGGAGGCTACCCTGTGGCATGTTTTCAAGGCATTTTGATTTTTGAACAGTAAAGGAACAAAGAGTGTGTGGTGAGCAGGCAGGTAAGTGGAGCTACATCCATGAAAAGATCAGCCGTGATCTTATTGAATGACATAACAGACTCGATGGGCCAGATGGCCTCCCTCTGCTCCTTTTTCTGATGTTCTTTTGTACTCTCTCCTCAACTTCAGAAAGGTGTGGTTTCAAATACCATTCCCTGAATTGTCTTATGGTTGAAACTTTCAACAATTCTATCTCTTGAAAGAAATCTTAGAGCAAAGGTCCTATCTGCCCTCTGGATAGAAAAGATCCCATGGCACAATTTCCAAGAGGAGTTATCTCATGTGTCCTTATCCCTCAATCCACATTACAAAAGTCTTTATGAGCTAGATATTGCTATTTGTATGAGCTTGGTGTACAAGCGTTTGCTGCCATTTTTCTGACATTATCACAGAGACTGCACTGTCAGGTGCTTTGGGACATTCAGCAAGCATGAACAGTGCTACATAAAAGTAATTCTCCCTTTCTTGAGGAAGAATTGTGATCGGGGTTGGAAAACAGTCTCAGGGTGGCGCAGAACGGTGTGAGAATGGCAGAAGAGGGAGTGAAGCCTGAAAGCAGGAAGATCTGTCATGAGAGTTCATTAAGCAGTGTGGAACTCCACAGCAATGCCTGAAAGAGGACCAGATTATAAGGCAAAGCAGCAGAGGTGAAGCACTGTGAGAGGTATGCGAAGAAAACACCGGGGGCTAACTACTGAAATTGGAATGAGAGCAGCAAAGTGGCTAATGGGAAAAAATAGTCACAATATCTAAGACACAGTGGCCCCAGTGGAGAGCAGCAATGGGTTTGGAAGCCTAAGGTTGAACTTTGACAAAGTATCAGGCTGGAGGGGAAAACATGTACAGGCATGACTTTATATAATTAACAAATCAATTTTTCCAAACTCCATCAACTTGCACAGCTGCCTCCCCAGGCTATGGTAAAACGAATCTTGGTGTGTTGCTTGACTGTGAGCAGAGATTCTTTCCCCACATCCATCCTGTAACTAATGGCATCATCTTCCACCTCTGCTCTTACGTCTCCCCCACAGCCACCAAGCTTCTAACCCATACTTTTATCAACTAAATGGTTGATTTATCTAATGCTCTCCTGGGCAGCCTCTCAATTCCCTCCCTCCATAAACTGTAACTGATTCAGAATCCCCCTGCCGATGTTCTTATTGACTTAGACATGTGTGGATCCATTACCCTGATGTTCACCAGACTTTACTTTCTGCCTGTAAACTGAGGAATCAATTGTTCCCTGACCTTTTCACAATCTCGATTTTAGTCTGGGTTCCTCTCTTTTTCATAAGGTGTAGGCCAAACTGCTATGTTACTTAATGCAATATTTATTAATCATATATACTTGATGGTATTGCAGCTGAACTCCCTGCTCTGAGCTGCACTGGTTCCAGCCTTCTAACACATAACTAGCTCACAGCCTCCTCAGAGACTCATCTTGATGCCATTAAACTCTACATCTATAATCCTCTGTCTCAATTTTTCCTTTCAAAAGATTTCCTTCATCAGCTGGAAATTTCAATCATTCTCCTTTGCACCCCAACCCCACCCCCACCCCTCCCCCAACCAGCTCCCACCCCTCACATTAGACATTCCACCATTCTGTCTCAATTTGCGACTCCTCTTTTTTCGGGAAATCTCTGCTGTGGGATCACAATGTACACGGAAGGAATTAATCAGGAAGGATCCAGTCAGAGTTGATAAGCTGCTCAAGATGATTGGCAATACAACGAACAATGGCAGGGAAAACCCTTTTACACAGCGAGTCACTAGGATCCGGAATGTTCTGCCTTACAGTGCAGAGGAGGAACATTCAACCACAATATGCAAAATAAAGTTGAATCATTATCCAAAAAGATAGGGCAACAGGAAAAGATAGAGACTCAGAGCACTCGGTGAATTGATCTTGCAAAAGTCATTATGGCCCGATGGGATAACTGGCCTCTAATTGTAACCATTCTATGATTTTTAAGTTGTTGCTGTTCCTCAGTAAAGTTTAAAATGTTATGAGGTCTAAAGATATAGGAACATCATTGACCAGAAACTGAATTGAGCCAGCCTTATAATCCAGCGACTCCAAGACCAGATCAGAGGTTAGGAATACTGCGGTGAGTAACTCACCTCCTGACTCCCCAAAGCCTGTCCATCATCTATAAGGCACAAGTCAGGAGTGTGATAGAGTACTCTCCACTTGCCTGGATGGGTGCAGCTCCAACATCACTCAATAAGCTTGACACCATCCAGGTCAATGCAGTCTTGACTGACATCACATCCAACAGCATTCCTTCCACCATCGACATTCAGTAGCCGCAGGGAGTACCATCGACAAGATGCATTATGAAATTCACCAAGGCTCCATAGACAAACCCACAACCAGTTCCATCTAGAAGGACAAGGGCAGCAGATAGGTATTTGGTATGCATTCCTTTATTGGTTAGAGTATTGAGTACAGGGGTTGGGAGGTCATGTTGCAGCTGTACAGGACATTAGTTAGACCACTGTTAGAATATTACATGCAATTCTGGTCTCCTTCCGATCAGAAAGATGGTGTGAAACTTGCAAGGTTTCAGAAAAGATTTATAAGGATGTTGCCAGTGTTGGAGGATTTGAGCTATAGGGAGAGGCTTAAGAGGCTGGGGCTGTTTTCCCTGGAGCGTCAGAGGCTGAGGGGTGACCTTACAGAAGTTTATAAAATCATGAGGGGCATGAATAGGATAAATAGACAAAGTCTTTTCCCTGGGGTGAGGGAGTCCAGAATTAGAGGGCATAGGTTCAGGGTGAGAGGGGAAAGATATAAAAGACACCCAAAGGGGAACTTTTTCATGCAGAGGGTGGTACGTGTATGGAATGAGCTGCCAGAGGAAGTGGTGGAGGCTAGTACAATTGCAACATTTAAAAGGCATCTGGATGGATGTATGAATAAGAAGAGTATAGAGGGGCATGGGCCAGGTTCTGGAAAATGGTTAGGTTAGGATGTCTGGTCAGCATGGACGAGTTGGACCGAAGGGTCTGTTTCCGTGCTGGTTATCTCTATGACTCTGTGAGATACATGACAACATCACCACTAACAGGTTCCCCTCCAAGTCACTTTGCATCCTGATGTGGAAATATACCACTGTTCCTTCACTGTCTCTGGTTCAAAACCCTGGAACTCTGTCCTTAATGACATTGTGGGTCTAGCTATAGCACATGGACCGCAGCGATTCAAGAAGGCAGTTTACATTCACTTCTCAAGGATAACTTTTTCATGCAGAGGATGGTGTGTGTATGAAATGAGGTGCCCAAAGGAAGTGGTGGAGGTTGGTATAATTACAACATTTAAAAGGCATCTGGATGGGTATATGAATAGGAAGGGCTTAGAGGGATATGGGCTAAGTGCTGGCAAATGGGACTAGATTAGTGTAGGATATCCAGTCAGCATGGACGAGTTGAACTGAAGAGTCAGTTTCCATGCTGTATATTTCTATGACTATTATTCTATAACTAGGGACGGATGATAAATGCTGACCAGCCAGCAACACTCATGTCACACAAATGATATTTAAAAAAGTCATCTAGCCCTCGGGTCTGTTTTATCATTCAGTAAGATCACGACTAATCTGTTTGGGACCGCAAATCCACTTTCCTGAAGGTCCCACAATCCACAACTCCTTTGTGAATCAAAAAAAAATCTAACTAATTCTCCATTTCTCCCGGAGAATTCCCAAGACTAAAGACCCTTTGGGAATAGAAATCCCACCTTCGTAGGAAGGAATTGGCTTTCAAAGCAAGAGGATGTAAGTACATTGTAGGATGTCTTGCTAAAATTATACAGGGCTGAACATGTGTTGCTGGAAAAGCGCAGCAGGTCAGGCAGCATCCAAGGAACAGGAGAATCAACGTTTCGGGCATCAGCCCGAAGCTCACAGAGCAGACATATGAAAAAAGACTGGATCAGTTGGGACCATATTTGCTGGAGGTTAGAAGAATGAGGGGGGAACTTGCATAGAACATAAGAAATCAGAGTAGGCAATTCAGCCCCTCAAACCTGCTCTGCCATTTTATTTAATCACTGCTGATCTCATTTAACCCTAACTCCACTTTCCTGCCCACTCTCCATAACCCTTCAACCCATTAATAATTAAACATCTGTCTCCTCCTTCAAATTACTCAAGGTCCCAACATCCACCATATTCCAGAGGAGTGAATTCATAAATTCATGACCCTTTGACAGAAATAATTTCTCCTCATCTGTGTTAAACCTGTCACCTCTTATCCTAAATACTATAACCAATGTAGATTGCCTCTAATGAGGGCACGTCCTTTCTTCACCTATTTTGACAATCCCCTTAGATTCTTACATCTCTCAAATAGATCTTTCTCTTTCTTTTAGTCTCCAGAGAGTACAGATCTAAACCATTTCATCCCTCTTCATATAGATTGCTCTGGTATAACGTGACAGTTGCATTCCTCTGTTACATCGTGCTATAGAAAAATCACGCTATGGAAAACTGCTAGAGAAGATCGCGTTGTCGAAGTTTGCTAATAGAAAATTGCTATTCCCGTTCAGTGGAAAGTATGCATTATCCAAGCAATATCCAAAATTCATCAATCACATTATAGCTAAGTCGCACTGAGGAAGCATGCATTAAAGCAGAACGACCTGTAAGATAAAATCCTTATTTCTGTAATCGATCTTAATGAATCTAGAACTTGTAGAAACCAGGAAAACACAGGATTTTTGGAAGGACTTTTCCAGTAACAAAGAGTCCTGAAACAGGGGTCACAGTCTAAGGATACGGGATGTACCATTTAGAACTGTTCTGAGGGGAAATTTCTTCACCCACGCGGTAGTGGGCCTATGAAATTCTCTACCACAGAAAGCGGTTCAGACCAAGACATTTAGTATTTCCAAGGAGGAGGTAGATAGAGTTCCTAGGGATAAAGGAATCAAAGGATAAGGGGAGAAAGTGGGAACAGGGTACTTCACATGGTGATCAGCCATGATCATATTAAACAGCAGGGCAGACTCAAAAGGGCTGAATGGCCTACTCCTGCTCTTATTTTCTATGTTTCCTCATCTCTCACTTAAATGTAAATAAACATGTTTTTAACTGTGCCTCACCGTTCTAGATTTCCTGACGAGAGGAAACATCCTTTCCAGCATTGATCCTGTCAAGCATCTTCAAAATCTTATATTTTTCAATAACACGCAGCCGTTATGGATGACAAAATGTGCACTGCAAAAACACTTTCCAATAAGAGGGAAGCTGGAAGAGTAACAACACACACACACACAAAAAATCATGTACTTCACATTATGGTCTCTGAGGAGGTGCACACACTTAAATTTCTCATGTATTTTCTATTGCTTTTACTACCCACACATGTGGGCTGTACTGTGACTGCTGCCTAAGCCCTAGAGATTCAGTGAAGTCCATTGGAGTTATGAGCATAGATGTTGACTCAAGCGCACAGATGTAGAATATAAACAGAGACTAAATTGCACCGGAGAATTGGAAGGCAGTGGTTTAGATTATTTGCAGGAATCTGTTGTCAAATTGGTAAATGTCAGGTGATTCAGAGGTTTTGCCATTTCCAAATGGCTTTTAGCTTTTGTATTGCATGCTTTGTACTCAGTCCAGAAAGAAAGACAGCCAGAAAGTATGCTGTTTAGAAATATCATTCAAGACTCTTAGTACTTTTAAAGTGGCTGTGAATGACTTGATCTGTACCATATACAAAATAATATATTCTGATCAAAAAAAACTGAAAGAAAAGCAGAAGCAAAAACAGAAGTTGCTGGAATAGCTCAGCAGGTCTGGCAGCATCTGTGGATAGAAATCAGAGTTAACATTTCAGGTCCACTGACCCTTCAGTTCTGCGGAAGGGTCACTGAGTCCGAAATGTGAAGTCTGATTTCTCTCCACAGGTGTTGCCAGACCCGCTGAGCTTTTCCAGCAATTTCTGGTTTTGTTTCTAATCCATTTTGATGCCTGTTCCAGGGCTTGGAAGAGGGAGTTCCGCAGAACATGCAAAATGACGGGGGTGGTGTTCAGGTCACAGACTCATTGGAAGACCAATAGCAATCATGTCACAAAAGCAGAAATTGCTGGAGAAACTCAGCTCATATGGCAGCATCTGTGAAAAAAAGAGGAACAGTTAATATTTCAGATCCAGTGATCCTTCTCCAGAAGTCAAATGACATAATCGTTGCCCATGCAAGACATGCCAGATTCCCCAATCCCTCCTTCCTAGATTGCCGCTTGGGAGGACTGTTCTGTTTCTATTTGATGTTGATCCTGTGGGTGTTTTCTTCAGACCGAGCAGGAGGAAAGTATAAAGCATTAGCCAAGCTTCTCAATCTCCTCTCTCGATGGACTGGCATTTCCTGACCTCTGATATTAATGACGTGGCAATTTGTGACCTGACCTGACAACGGAATGTGTCAGTGAAAGGAGGCCACCATGGGGTTAAAAGGATTCAGAACATTAGAAGCACAAGGGGGCCATGTTTTCTCTTTCTAACTCTGGTCTTCCCAGTGTGACATAATCATGGTCACTTCCCTCCACTCCAATTCAGTCCTATTCTTTTGAGAAATAAAATTTATATATACATGTAGTTAGCTTCTGTTTTCACTCTTTTGTCACTTTTGTGAAGAAAACATATCTATAGTTGCAGGCCATTACTGGTTTGTATTAAAGAAGGGTTTGACAATAAATCTTGAGTTGTTCGAGCAAGATCTGTCTATAATCTGTCAAGACTGATTCATAAATTTTAGCTTAATGTAAGAATGAGGGTAGAACTATCAATCAAAGGGAATAAGGAATGATTGAAGCAGTTACAGAGGAGATATCAACATGAATATTGCTGTCAGAGATCTATGCAGTTTAAATGTCAAGATGGAAAAGTGATCCAAGACATAATCATTGAAGATGATTATAGTCTTAAGGTTTGTAAAGGTTAGTCTCTGGGACTGAGTGAACAGCACCTTGCAAAATGATGTTCTGCAATGGAGAGATGATGATTGAGATTGATCAAAATTTCAAAAGAATAAGATTTTTTTTAAAAAGCTGTATATACTTCCTTTATAAAACTAACCAGTTATTGTATGAACATAGCAATAACTCAGTAATCTCCCTAAAGTTATAGACTAATTAATATGAGTCTACATTGTGGTCAGCATCACAGATGAATCCCTGTCAGATTTATTGTAATCTAAGGAAGACCTTATTTTAGTAAAAGCAATACAGCTGTTGGAACAGACTGAAATAAACAGAATAGAGCAATACTGAGAGGTGACAGAAAAGTCTTGGATTAGGAAACTTTCAGTGACCATATAGTTCCTTAAGCATAGGGATATAAAGAAAGCATCAGAGAAGATAGAAAATTTTGAACGGAAAATACAAGATTCTATAAAACATACCAGTACCTTTTCACTGAAAAGACTTGTAGGCATGAACAATATCATGCAAATCTAGGAGTATATTTTCTCTACTGAAATAAAATGACCAAATATAAACTTAGGCTGATATAAACTTTCATCTTACAAAGTTCCACAAAAAAATGATTTCGCACATATAGCTTACAACAAAAGTGAAGAATCTCTACCAGACAAAAAAAGTTTTTTTCGATCTGATCAATAACCTCAATCATGCATTCTGAGTGCAAATGTATTTGTTAGCAGATATATCATTAACTTTAAACTGGTTATTGGAATAAAGCTAAAAGAAAGGGAAGGAATGGGAGCAGGTTCATAATTTGAAGGTGTTGAACACAATATTAAGACCAGAAGATTGTAAAGGGTCTAGTCTGAATGTAAGATGTTGTTCCTCCAGTTTGCACTGTGATTCACTGGAGCATTGCAGCGTGCTGAGGACAAACAAGTAGGCATGTGAGCAGGATGTGGTGTTAAAATGACCAGCTACAGGAAGGTCAGGGTCATGCTTGCGCATAGTCCAGAAGTGTTCTGCAAAGTAGTCACCCAGTCTGCCTTTGATTTTTCCAGTTGGTCAGTTAGACACATCAGTGTTCTGCCATTCTCACATCCTGATCACTTAGTCTGTACCCTTTCTCCCCCAGCATAGTCATAGAATGGTAGAGATATACAGCAGGGAAACAGACCCTTCGGTCCAACTCGTCCATGCCGACAAGATATCCCAACCCAATCGAGTCCCACCTGTCAGCACCCGGCCCATATCCCTCCAAACCCTTCCTATTCATATACCCATCCAGATGCCTTTTAAATGTTGCAATTGTACCAGCCTCCAACACTTCCTCTGGCAGCTCATTCCATACATGCACCACCCTCTGCGTGAAAAAGTTGCCTCTTAGGTTTCTTTTATATCTTTCCCCCCCTCAACCTAAACCTATGCCCTCTAGTTCTGGAATCCCCGACTCCAGGGAAAAGACTTTGTCTATTTACGCTATCTGTGCCCTTCATGATTTTATAAACCTCTATATGGTCACCTCTCAGCCTCCGACGCTCCAGGGAAACAGCCCCAGCCTATTCAACTTCTCGCTATAGCTCAAATCCTCGAACCCTGGCAACATCCTTGTAAATCTTTTCTGAACCTTTTTGTGTTTCACAACATCCTTCTGATAGGAAGGAGACTAGAACTGCATGCAATATTCCAAAAGTGGCCTAACCAATGTCCTGTACAGCTGCAACATGACCTCCCAACTCCTATATTCAATGCTCTGACCAATAAAGGAAAGCGTACCAGGAGCCTTCTTCACTATCCTATCTACCTGCGACTCTACTTTCAAGGAGCTATGAACATGCACTCCAAGGTCTCTTTGTTCAACAACACTCCCTAGGACCTTACCATTAATTGTATAAGTCCTGCTAAGATTTGCTTTCCCAAAATGCAATACCTGGCATTTATCTAAATTAAACTCCATCTGCCACTCCTCAGCCCATTGGCCTATCTGATTGGTGTCATCCGTAAACTTACTAACTATACCTCCTAGCTTACATCCAAATCACTTACATAAATGATGAAATGTAGTGGACGCAGCACTGATTCTTGTGGAACTCCACTGGTCACAGGCCTCCAGTCTGAAAAACAATTCTCCACCATCACCCTCTGTCTTCTACCTTCGAGCCAGTTCTGTGTTCAAATGGCTAGTTCTCTCTGTATTCCATAGGATCTAACCTTGCTAATCAGTCTCCATAGGGAACCTTGTTGAACACCTTACTGAAGTCCATATAGATCATGTCCACCATACTGCCCTCATCATTCCTCTTTGTTACTTCTTCAAAAAACTCAATCAAGGATGTGAGACATGATTTTCCACGGTCCAAGATCAGATGGCATCAATGGGGGGGGTGACTTCGATGAGAAGTCAAATTGCTAACAATCTCCGTTTTGAAGATCTTACTTTAATCATTTACAATTTGGTGTAAAGTAAAATGGAGAAAATTTTCCAAACAGCCATGTGAAACCTTTGACAGAGTTTTGAAGTCATATGTCACCTGGGCAACAACTTATTCCGTGGGAATGTTTTGAAGGAAACACCAGAGGGGTTTTAAATTGTACACAAGAGAAAACCTTAACACTTAATAAAACGTTTGAGTTGTCTATTCATTGCCTAGGGCACCATATGAGTAGAAGGAGCCATTAGGTGAACTTTCAATCCCCACCCCATTTTTGTAACCTTGGCTAATCCATGGCATGTCCATTCCAGATTTTAAACGATATCTTGCTATGGTTAATCAGCTGGTAACTGCTGCATATCTAAAAACAAGGTACTGAATTCTGACTTCAAGGTTAACTCTGATTTCTCTCCACAGCTGCTGCCAGACCAGTTGAGCTTTTCCAGCAATTTCTTTTTTGTTACTGAATTCTTAAGACGGCTGTTAACTTAAAGCTCAAGCATGATGTTAGAACGCACAACAGGAGCAGACATTTCAAAGAGGGTTGTTTTCTTTGGCACAGAGTATGTCAAGGATGTCTCCTGACTGAGGTGTATAAGATTATGACGGGAATGAACAGGGTTGGATAGAAAGCAGCTTAGTTGAAGGGTTAAAAACAAGGAAGCCTATTTTTAACATGAAAGACAGGAGCTTTAGTGGTGATTTGAGGAAAGATATTTTCATCCAGAAAGTGGTGGGAGTCGGAAAGCACAACCCAAGAGTATAGTCAAGGCAGGTGGACTCACAACCTTTAAAACGTACTTGGATGAACATTTGAGGTGTCACAACATTCAAGGCTCTGGGTCTAGTGTGGAAAACTGGAACTGGTGCAGTTGGTATAAACTCAATGGGCAGAAGGACCCTTTCTGTGCTGCATGATTGTATGAATCGAGGAAGTGCTGCCATCAGCTCAATAACGGAATATGATTCCGTGAGATACCTGATCAACAGGAGGCAATCCTTTTGCAGACACAAACAGACAGATGTTGCAGTTTAAAGCAAAATAATGCAGATACCAGAAATCTGAAACAGAAAACAGAGAATGCTAGAGAAACACAGCAGGTCTGCCAATAGCTGTGGAGAGAGAAACAGACTTAACATTTCAAGTCTGATATGACTTTTGTTCAGCTCTATGGGCAGTGACACAACATTCGGTGAAGCTTAGGAAACGGACAACAAAACAAAATCAGTCAAACAAGATGATGAGTTTTGACAGATGTTGAAAAACCATTGAAAATTAGTGGTCAATGCGGCAAATCATTTGGGGGTCATGAAGAAGATTAGCATCAATGTTAAGTTTCAAGGACATAAGAAATAATCGGAAAAAAGCTTGCCCTAACATGCCTGCTCATCATTCCTTTCAGCAACAACGTTCAATCTATACTTTTGTTGAATTTACCAAATCCATTTAATCTCCAGTTTAAATTCCAGGAAGATAAAACATGCAACACTCCAGTGTAAGCTGTTACACTGACTGTTGAATTTATCCATTCTTTGCTTCACATGACATATTATCCATGGTTCCAGACGCTTAGGAGCCAATGTGCACATTCTCACACTAAATGAACTCAATGATTCTTATAGCCCTCAACCAAGTGCCTAACCAGGTACATATTCAACTTCTCTTCCCAAAAATAGAGCTCATCCTCAATTGACTTAACTGGACATATACTTCATAAGTTCACAACTTTGTAAAAGAGAGGTGGGCTGGAGTGGGGGCATTAGAAGCATAGAATCCCCACAGTGAGAAAAGAGGCCATTCGGCCCATTGGGTCTGCATCGACCCTCCGAGGACCATCCCGCCCTGAGCCAGCACCACAGCATCAACATGGGGATCTTTTAATGTCAAGTCTTGTTCAAGGTTGTAAACTTTATACTTCTGCCTCCTCCCAATTCTTTTGAAAAGGAATTGTGGAGTGAGATATGACTCACTATGTGCCGAAATTCCTGCTATTGCTGCTCCAACTTCCTTGCTAGGCTCTCCCCACCCCCACCCTTCTCTAGCTTATCTCTCCACCCTTCAGGCTCTCAGCCTTTATTCCTGATGAAGGGCTTTTGCCCGAAACGTCGATTTCGAAGCTCCTTGGATGCTGCCTGAACTGCTGTGCTCTTCCAGCACCACTAATCCAGAATCTGGTTTCCAGCATCTGCAGTCATTGTTTTTACCTCGTTGATTTTAACCCTACTGTGAATCCTCTTGCAAGGATGCCTGCCTTGAAGAAGAAGTTTTCCTCCTCTCTCTACAAGAATCTCAGGGAGTCTCTCTCCCACTGCAACTCCCAGGTCATTTCCTCTGCCCTGAAGCTCTTCAACCATGTCCTGAAACAAACTCGCTACCACAGCACATTTGCTTCCTCAGTGCCTGCCTCCGTAACCAACTCATCCCACACGGACTCCAGACCACCTTTAATCCAGCAGAGTTCGGACCCGAACAGGACAAACAGTACAGACTACAGATTCAAAAACACCAGCAACAGTTCTTCAAGATCCTCCGGTCCACGCTTGCAGCAATGCGCCGGCACCTAACCTCTCTCCAGTCAGCCCTGCCTCAGCTGAGGGCCACACTCTCTCAGAATTGCAAAGGACCCACTCTGTACTACATCCTCAGGAGAATTCATACTCTCAACAAACAGTATTTCAATTCCATCTCAAACATCAAAAACTGTAAGTACAACAAACTTTTATCTACCCACCTCCATAACCAGCGCTCCTGAAACATTCCAGAAGATTCCCCTGGCTCTGGAACTGCTCGGGCGCCATTAGCCATGCTGCTGGTGCAGCTGTCACCCCCACACTGATTGATGATGTCACTTCTGCCCCCATCATGGCCACTCCCACAGCCACTTGTGCCCCTCACAATTCCTCCTGCATCACACGGGACATCACTTCCACCCCTCACATCATCGCTGATGTCACACACTCTGACTTCCGCCACCCCTACTGCTGTGTCTGCCACCACTTCCGCCCCCACCAACGTCACTCACCTGCATTCTGCAGACAAGACCCCTACAGATCCCACTGTCACCATCCCTGCCCCCCCAAGAACCCTGAGGGGAATACCACCCCTGCTCATGACTCCACCCCCATTCCCCCCACCATCACACCCACTCCAGTTACTGGCTCTGGCCCCACTCCCAGCTCCACACCCACACCAGGTCCCAGCTCCCAACCCTGCCGAGTTGTCACCATCCCTCCAGACCTCCCCCTCACTGAGGACTCACGATCAGTCCTCAGCAAAGGACTCCCCTTCATCCCCCTCCGTCCACTCAATGAATTTAATACACACCGTGACGTCGAACACTTCTTCCGCCGCCTCCGCCTCAGAGCTTACTTTCACAATCAGGACTCCCGCCCACCTTCCAAGGACCCCTTTGCCCACCTCCAACACACTGCATCCACCTGGACTCCCCGTGCTGGCCTATTACCTGCCCTCGACCTCTTCATTTCCAACTGTCGCCGGGACATTAACCGCCTCAACCTGTCTACCCCCCTCCCCTACTCCAATCTCTCACCCTCACAATGCGCAGCCCTCCAATCTCTCTGCTCCAATCCTGACCTCACCATCAAGCCAGCGGATAAAGGGGTCACAGTGGTAGTCTGGCACACTGATCTCTACACCGCTGAAGCCAAACACCAACTCGAGGACACCTCTTCCTACCGCCCCCTTGACCATGACCCCACCCCCCCTCATCAAACCATCATCTCCCAGACCATACAGAACCTCATCACCTCAGGAGGTCTCCCACCCACAGCTTCTAACTTCATAGTCCGGGAACCCCACACTGCCCGGTTCTACCTCCTTCCCAAGATCCACAAGCCTGACCACCCTGGCCAACCCATTGTCTCAGCATGCTCCTGCCCCACTCATTTCTACCTACCTCGATACTGTCCTATCCCCCTTGTCCAGGAACTCCCCACATACGTTCGAGACACCACCCACGCCCTCCACCTCCAAGACTTCCGTTTCCCCAGCCCCCAACACCTCATCTTCACCATGGATATCCAATCCCTCTACACCTCCATCCGCCATGACCAGGGCCTCCAAGCCCTCCGTTTTTTCCTCTCCCAACGTCCCCAACAGTACCCTTCCACCGACACTCTCATTCGTTTGGCCAAACTGGTCTTCACCCTTAACAATTTCTCCTTCAAATCCTCCAACTTCCTCCAGACCAAAAGGGTAGCCATGGGCACACGTATGGGCCCCAGCTATGCCGGTCTCTTTGTTGGCTACGTAGAACAGTTGATCTTCTGTAATTACACCGGCACCACTCCCCACCTCTTCCTCCGCTACATTGATGACTGCATTGGCGCCACCTCGTGCTCCCGCGAGGTGGTTGAGCAATTCATCAACTTCACCAACACATTCCACCCTGACCTTAAATTTAACTGGACCATCTCTGATACCTCGCTCCCCTTCCTGGACCTCTCCATCTCCATTAATGACGACCGACTTGACACTGACATTTTTTACATACCCACCAACTCCCACAACTACCTGGATTACACCTCTTCCCACCCTACCTCTTGCAAAAATGCCATCCCATATTCCCAATTCCTCCACCTCCGCCGTATCTGCTTCCAGGAGGACCAGTTCCACCACAGAACACACCAGATGACCTCCTTCTTTAGAGACCACAATTTCCCTTCCCACATGGTTAAAGATGCCCTCCAACGCATCTCGTCCACATCCCGCATCTCCGCCCTCAGACCCTACCCCTCCAACTGTAACAAGGACAGAATGCCCCTGGTGCTCATCTTCCACCCTACCAACCTTCGCATAAACCAAATCATCCACCGACATTTCTGCCACCTCCAAAAAGACCCCACCACCAGGGATATATTTCCCTCCCCACCCCTTTCCACCTTCTGCAAAGACTGTTCCCTCCATGACTACCTGGTCAGGTCCACACCCCCCCCTACAACCCACCCTCCCATCCTGGCACCTTCCCCTGCCACCGCAGGAACTGCAAAACCTGCACCCACACCTCCTCCCTCACCTCCATCCAAGGCCCTAAAGAAGCCTTCCACATCCAAAGTTTTACCTGCACATCCACTAATATCATTTATTATATCCGTTGCTCCCGATGCGGTCTCCTCTACATTGGGGAGACTGGACGCCTCCTAGCAGAGTGCTTTAGGGAACACGTCTGTGACACCCACACCAATCAACCACGCCGCCCTGTGGCCCAACATTTCAACTCCCCCTCCCACTCTGCCGAGGACATGGAGGTCCTGGACCTCCTTCACCGCCGCTCCCTCACCACCAGACACCTGGAGGAAGAACGCCAAATCTTCAGCCTCAGAACACTTCAACCCCAGGACATCAATGTGGACTTCAACAGTTCCCTCATTTCCCCTTCCCCCACCTCAGCCTAGTTCCAAACTTCCAGCTCAATAACTGTCCCCATGACTTGTCCTACCTGCCCATCTCCTTTTCCACCTATCCACTCCACCCTCTCCTCCCTGACCTATCACCTTCATCCTCTCCCCCACTCACCTATTGTACTCTATGCTACTTTCTCCCCACCCCCACCCTCCTCTAGCTTATCTCTCTACCCTTCAGGCTCACTGCCTTTATTCCTGATGAAGGGCTTTTACCCGAAACGTCGATTTTACTGCTCCTCAGATGCTGCCTGAACTGCTGTGCTCTTCCAGCACCACTAATCCAGAATTCCCCTCCAATCAGCTCTGGCCAACTCCTCTCTCATGTCTCTGCACATCCCTTTACTCACCTGTAATTCTGTTCCATTTGATTCCAACTTCTCCCTCTCAAACAGCAGGGTGAATCTATCTTATTATGGTCAATGCCTACTAAGGATTCCTTAACCTTCAGCTCTCTACTCAAATCTGCCACATTACATATGACCAAATCCAGAACTGGCTGTTTACTAGTGGCCTCTACAATAAAGAAAACCTCACAGCCATTCACAAATTCCTTTGCTTGGCATCTGCTATCAACCTGATTTTCCCAGGCCATCGGCAGATTGAAGTTTCTGATGATTATTGTAATAGTGTCTATATTTCATACCTTTGATTTATTTTCTGCCCCATATCCTGACAATTGCTTGGAGGTCTGTACACAACACCCATCAGAGTCTTTTCTCCTGAGGTTCCTCAACTCTACCCACTCAGATTCAACACTTTCTGGTCCAATATCACTCCTAACCATCATAGAGTCAAACAACCATAGAACAGACCCTTCCATCCAACTTGTTTGTACTGACCACGCATTCTGATATGACCTAGTCTCATTTGCCAGCACTTGGCTCATATCTTTCTAAACCTTGTACCCATCCAGATATCTTTTAACTGTTGTAATTACACCCACCTTCACCATTTCTTCTGGCAATTCCTTCTGGATGTGTATCAGCCTGTGCATGAAACCCTCAGATCCTTTTAAAATCTTTCCCTTTCACCTAAAATCTATGTCCTCTAGTTTTGGATTCCCCCACCCTAGGAAAAAGGCCTCATTAATTCACACTATCCATGCCCTTTGAAACATTATAAACCTCTTCAGTCTCCAATGCCCCAGGGAAAAACCCCCAACCTGTTCAGCCTCTCCCTGTAGCACAAATCCTCCAGTGCCAGCAACACTTTTGTAATCTTTCCTGCACCCTCTCAAGTTTAACAACATCCTTCCTAAAGACTGGAATTGCAGTCTTTAAAAAGTGCCCTCACCAATGTCCAGTACATGACCTTCCAAATCCTATACTCAATGTTTTGACCAACGAACGCTTTATTTTCCACCCTGTCTAACTGCGACTCCACTTTCAAGGAACTACACACCTGCACTCCTAGGTCATTTTGTTTGGCAACACTCTCCAGGACCCTAAGGACAGAACGCCCCTGGTGCTCACCTTCCACCCTACAAACCTTCGCATCAACCAAATCATCCACCGACATTTCCGCCACCTCCAAAAAGACCCCACCACCAGGGATATATTTCCCTCCCCACCCCTTTCCGCCTTCCGCAAAGACCGTTCCCTCCGTGACTACCTGGTCAGGTCCACACCCCCCTACGACCCACCCTCCCATTCTGGCACTTGCCCCTGCCACCGCAGGAACTTTAAAACCTGTGCCCACACCTCCTCCCTCACCTCTATCCAAGGCCCTAAAGGAGCCTTCCACATCCATCAAAGTTTCACCTGCACATCCACGATATCATTTATTGTATCCATTGCTCCCGATGTGGTCTCCTCTACATTGGGGAGACTGGGCGCCTCCTAGCAGAGCGCTTTAGGGAACATCTCCGAGGCACCCGCACCAATCAACCAAACCGCCCCGTGGCCCAACATTTCAATTCCCCCTCCCACTCTGCCGAGGACATGGAGGTCCTGGGCCTCCTTCACCACCGCTCCCTCACCACCCGACGCCTGGAGGAAGAACGCCTCATCTTCCGCCTCGGAACACTTCAACCACAGGGCATCAATGTGGACTTCAACAGCTTCCTCATTTCCCCTTCCCCCACCTCATCCTAGTTTCAAACTTGCAGCTCAGTTACTGTCTCCTTGACTTGTCCGACCTGCCTATCTTCTTTTCCACCTATCCACTCCACCCTCTCCTCCTTGACCTATCACCTTCATCTCCTCCCCCACTCACCCATTGTACTCTATGCTACTCTCTCCCCACCCCCACCCTCCTCTAGCTTATCTCTCCACGCTTCAGGCTCACTGCCTTTATTCCTGATGAAGGGCTTTTGCCCGAAACGTTGATTTCGCTGCTCGTTGGATGCTGCCTGAACTGCTGTGCTCTTCCAGCACCACTAATCCAGTATTTGATTTTCAGCATCTGCAGTCATTGTTTTTACCTACCATTATATGTATAAGTCCTGCACTGATTTGCCTTTCCAAAATGCAAAAACCTCACATTTACCAAAATTAAACTCCATCTACCACTGCTCAGCCCATTGACCCAGCGGATCAAGGCCCCATTGTACTCTGAGATAAACTTCTTCACTGTTCAATACACCACCAACTTTGGTGTCATCTGCAAACTTATTAGCCATACCTCCTGTTTGACACCCAAATCATTTATGTATATAATGAAAAGCAGTGGACCCAGCACTGATCCTTGTGGCACACTGCTGGTCACAGGCCTCCAGTCCAAAAAACATCCTTCCACCACCACCTACCTTCTAGCCAATTTTTAATCCAATTGGCTGGCTCCTTCTAGATCTCATGTGATCTAACCTTACTAACCACGCTACCATGCAGAACTTTGTTAAGAGCTTTACTAACCTCCATACAGACATCTATCACTTTGCATTTGTCAATCCTCTTTGTCACTTCTTCAAAAAACTTAATCAAATTAGTGAGACTTGATTTCCTACTCACAAAGCCATGTTGACTCTCCCTAATCAGTCCTTGCCTTACCAAATACATGTAAATCCTGCCCCTCAGAATCCCCTACAACAACATACCCACCACTGGTGTCAAGCTCATCGGTCTATAGTTCCCTGGCTTTTCTATACCACCTTTCTTAAATAGTGGCACCATGTTAACTAATTTCCAATCTTCCGGCATCTTGTTCGTGGTTATCAATGATACGATAGCTCAAAAAGAGGCCCAGTAATCTCTTCCCTAGCTTTCCATAAAGTTCTGGGAACCACTTGATCAGGTCCCATGGATTTACCTATCTATATGTTGTAAAGTATTTCATGTTTCCAGTAAAATAATACAAAGGTTGGCATTGATTAAGGTAAATTATTCTGTGAAAAATTTGACAGTGACGCATCTAGAGTTATGGAACCTCTACAGTGCGGAAAGAGGCCATTTGGCCCATCAAGTTTGCACCAACACACTGAAGAGCATTGCACTCAGACCCAGCCCCTGATCGCATCCCCATAACCCCACTGGTTAGCACTGCTGCCTGATAGCGCCAAGGGCCCGGGTTCAATCCCAGCCTCGGAAGCGACTGTCTGTGTGGAGTTTGCAAGTTCTCCCTGTGTCTGCATCAGTGCTCCAGTTTCCTCCCACAATCCAAAGATGTGCAGGTTAGGTGAATTGGCTATGCTAAATTTCCCATATTGTTTAGGGATGTGTAGGTTAGGTGCATTAATCAAGAGCAAATGTAGGATAATAGGGGAGGGGAATGCATCTGGATAGGTTACTCTTCAGAGGGTCGGTGTGGACTTGTAGGGCCAATGGCCCTGTTTCCCCACTGTAGGGATTCTATGATGGACTTGAAATGTTGTTAACTCATCAATGCTGCCAGACTTGCTGAGTTTATCCAGCATTCTCTGTGTTTGTTTCAGATCTCCACTGTATTTTGCTTTTATTAAAGAATTAATGAGATCGATTGGATGATAGTCACATTACCCTCATCTGCAAAATCCCATCTACATAATACACTCAAAATACCAGAAGGAAGCACCATTGTAGCTTCTGGCACAGCCAGATAATATTGTAATACTTTCTGGTTACCAAGAATCAAACATCCAACTGTACTCTGCCCACAGTGTGGTGCTGCTGCAGTCAAAGTAAACACCGTTCTAAGATCTTATACATCTGTTAAAAATCACACAACGCCAGGTTATGGTCCAACAGATTTATTTGGAAGCACTAGCTTTTGGAGCGCTGCTCCTTCATCAGGTGGTTGGGTGGACAATCACCTGATGAAGGAGCAGCGTTGTGAAAACTAGTGCTTCCAATTAAACCAGTTGGACTATAACCTGGTGTTGTGTGATTTTTAACTTTGTAAACCCCTGTCCAACATCGGCATCTCCAAATCACTTGTGCATCTGGTTCATTCCAAGTCCACTATGGGGCATATTGGCAATATCATAAAGTCATAGAGATGTACAGCACAGAAACAGACCTTCAATCCAACCTGTCCATGCTGACCAGATATCCCAACCTAATCTAGTCCCACCTACCAACACCCGGCCCATATCCCTCCAAACCCTTCCTATTCATATACCCATCCAAATTCCTCTTAAATGTTTCAATTGTACCAGCCTTCACCACTTCCTCTGGCAGCTCTTTCCATACACATACCACCCTCTGCATGAAAAAGTTGCCCCTTAGGTCTCTTTTATATCTTTCCCCTCTCACTCTAAACCTATGCCCTCTAGTTCTGGACTCCTCCACTCCAGGGAAAAGACTTTGTCTATTTATCCTATCCATGTCCCTTGTGATTTTATATTGTTGTTTAGAAATAGATCATACCTTGCTTTGCAGAACTGGCAAATTCCTGGTACCCATCACGTGCAAAATTAAAGTGATGTGTAATTAAATTTTCTCACAGCAGGTTTGATGACATTCCAGTGATTCAACAGATCCTATTGAACAAACTGGGTAAAGAACCTCTGGTGCTGGGGCTGCTCTGCAGATGTCTTAGGTAAAGCTTTATGTTCCTAAATGGACTGTAGTTCTGCTCTGTGTTGTCCATGACTGCATTATCAGTTAGTAATAGTCTCCTCCACACTTACCTCTGGACCTTTCCATGTGCTTGCCACAATCTCCACGAAAAATGTCTTTTCTTTTATTGTGGACTCGAGACTCTGTTCGACCCTGATTCTTAACTGACACCAGAGCTGAACTGTCTCTCAACCTGGGTAAATGCTTTCTCCGAATATAAAAGGTACTCCGCGATTCAGCCAGTCGTACCTATTAAACTGAACACCCAAAAATACTGTGTTTTTCACTCTCTCTAGGGACCAAGAGATAGAATGAGTGGACCAGAAAGTGGAGTTGAGACCAAAGATCAGCCATGATCATACAGAATGCTGGAGCAGACTTGAAAGGTTGAATGGAATTAGCTTTATTGTCACATATACTCACATGAGTGCAGTGAAAAGTTCACAAGGTGCCACTTACTGTGTCATCTTAAGTACAGATACTTTGGTATAAATAGAAAAATTAAGAAATAAGAAGTCCTGTATTGGAAAAAAGTAGAAAAATAAAGAAATACAGTCAGTTCTTCTATAACATGATAGTTGCAATCTTGTGTGACCCCACATTATAGTAAAATGGCGCTTTAGAAACAGCGCTTAAAACAGTAATATAATTATGTTATAGCCAACACGTGTTTTAAAAGTTCACACTTTGGAAAAAGTGCCCCCAATTCGTCAATCCTGTCACAGCAAATTTGCATTAACGTTATAGCAGAACGACCTATAAAAAGAATACAACTTATAGTCCTTCCGTCCCAGTCCACATTGGACCTCACCGCAAGACAACACTGTGGACTCACCTCCAGTCCACGCGCTAACAGCTTTGTGGGAGCACATTCACCCCAAGAGCTGCAGCGATTCAGGAAGGTGAAACCTCATCTTCTCCAATGGAAACTGAGGATTGCCAATATTTACCGGATATATTCAAAGTCCAATGACATCCAGGTTCTAATGAATTGAAAGATCGTGTCAGATTTTCAACGTGATGTTTGGTAGGAGTTTCGTGTCTGCCATCTCCTCTTCAAATATTTGTTTTGAGTCCAGTGACATGTTCTGATGAAGAGTTAAGAAGCTCTCTTTCCACAGGTGCTGCCAGACGTGCTGAGTTTCACCAGCCATTTCTGTTATAAATGGTCTTGTGCTCTTTTCTGCAGAAACCTCCAAATATGCCTCAGAAAATGGAAGTCATTCTGACTATTTGATCATGCTCTGGAGCAGCATTTCTGCTTTTTAACAGCTGCAGCTAAATAGAATTTCCTTTCCCTTGCTGACAACAAACCCCAACTGGAAGGTCCAATCTGGAAGATCACCGTAAATAACTAGTACGGGTGGCCTCAGGAAATTCTGAAAGATTGCTCCTGCACAGTTTCTGCCTCCTGGACTGGTTCTGCCAGTTTAGCAGCAGGATTGCAAAATTTATCATATAATTTTCAAACCAGTCCTCGGTGCATTTAGAGATATCTCCCCAAACGATCATTTTGACTGTGCGCATGATGCAATACTCTGACATTGCTATCACTTCTAATCACGGCGGACATACCTCCTTCTATCTGAGCTCAGAGCTGTTTGAAAGAAAATAAACATCAGCTGATATTGAAAGCTGCTATGATGATTGAGATGCAGCAGAAGCAATTCTCATCCTAATGCAAGTTCTCATCCTAATGCCCTGTGTGCGACACTTATTGAGGGATTAGGATGAGGAAATTGCATAGAAATCTATGATCCCCTATGTTGCATTTGATGTAGACTTTCAAGGGGCCCTGTGTATGGGAGGGATATGTCATTTAATGTCATGAACGAGGTACCATGGGTGAAGGCTTTGAACGGCCAAATTCCTGTAGATCCACAGCAAGGGAAACCTGTCATTTAGGGTTCTGAAAACACTTCTGAAGAAGAAGCTCTTGTTTTCCTCTTTCTGTCTTTTTTACTTGCTGTCTTCCAGACCTCTCCTCTCACTCTTTCTTCTCTCTCAACCAACCCTCCCACCCAACTAGCCCTCCCTTTCCATCCATTTCCCACAGTACCTGGAAGAGGACAGTTAATTTTAGGAGGAGTGGGTGAAGATTTATGACCAATAACAATGAGACCAATTGTAAACCCATTAAAAAAGTACAGAGCTGTGTTTGTTCCTGGCTTGATATGCATGAAAATAGTTTTTGTTTTCAAGTCAATGAGTCCCATTCGAATAAAGCTAAACTTGATAGGTTTGGTTTGCAATTTGAGTGGAAGCCCAAGTAGGAGACAGTCATGTAACAGCAGATTTTTACAAAACATTTAATAGCTCTGAAAGTATTTGAAGTCCTGCATCCAATTTTAAAGCTTTTTCTTTAGCCAGGGCTCATAGTCTGAGGATACTTTTCAATCTTCACTTTCTTTGCCCTTTTGAATAGATTGCTGTCACAGGAAGGCTTAACAAAGTGTGACAAATTCCTCTTTCCACCACTTCAATGAAGGCATGAACGTGTTTACAATGAGTGGATTAACACTTCCTTTGAAGAGGCAGGGATCGGGATACTCAGTGGGAATACATTAACCCTTTGTATTGACAACATTAACAGCAGTCACTTTGGGTCACATTTCAAAATAAAAATTAATTTGAAGTGGGCAGTTGGGAAATGACCTTCTGGGGTACCAGAGTAGGAAAACACTCAACTCTCTGGATTCAGAATCAGTCCAGGTGACAGGATGTAAGGCTTCCTCTTTCTGTTACCCATCTGCTTTGCTTTTTAGAGTTTGAAAGAAATAGATTTTGGCAGTTTTAGCCAAGCTCCGAGTGGGCAGAAGGAAGCAGTCATATTTCTGTAGCAATTTGCAGCTCTCCTGGAGATGTCACGAAGCTAATTGATCCAGGTAATAGAAACATCAATACTGAAACAAAATACTGTGGGTGCTGGAAATCTGAAATAAAAATGTGTCTATAGAGAGAGAAACAGAATTAAAAGGGTGGATATGACAGGGGGACAGATTGTCCATACCCCCAACTCCACCTAAATGTTAGCAGGCAACAGCTTAGTGGCATTGTCACTAGACAATTAACCCAGAGACTCTGGTAATGACCTGAATCCCGTCATGGGCATCCAGTGAAATTTAGATTTAATTAATAACCTGGAATGAAGGGTTTAATGATGAGTGTGAAATCATTGTTGATTGTCAGGAAAACTCATCTGGTTCACTAACATGCTTACAGGATGGAAATCTGCCATCCTTACTTGGTCTGGCCTACATGTGCCTCCAGGCTCACCAAATGGGTTGACCCTTAACTGCCCTCTAGGCAACTAGAGATGGGCAATAAATTCTGGCCTAGTCAGTGACACCCACATCTGTGAATGAGTAAAGAAAAGGTTGCTAATGTGAAATGTAGCTGCCCACAGCAATGATACATGCAGGGTGAACTTCGCTTGTGTCAAGTGCGACATTTACCCTTCAGGGACTGGACGTCCCAACCCTAGAAATCTGGACAATCAGAGTGGTCCACAAATCTGAAGCTTCAGCAACAGCAGGAGACAATAAAGGTCACTGTCAGAATGATCACCAAACTCTAACAAGAACCGAAGAAGTTCCCCAAACTGTGTATGGAGACTTTGCAAGGGCATGGATGGGAGACCCCAGCTGCCGGGCTGCTCCCCTGACTCCAGCCATTCCCCAAGTCAATTGAAAAATTGACACAGACACAGAATGAGATCCTCACCGAGTCATTAACTGGCCATTTAAAGGCCTCACAAGTGTGGGTGGGTGTGCTCCCTGACACCTCACCAGTTCCCCTATCATTTGCAGAGTAGGCGGGATGCCAACAGACTGACTATTTGCTCTATTTTATAGATCACTCATCCTCAAATCCACTGCTGGGTGCTGTCAACTTAACCCATTGGTACCTTCTGGTTGATGCCCTTTATCAAAATAGTCCTCAAAGCTATCTTCCTTTAAACCTGTTTCTTTTGGTGTCACTCCAACCATTGTCATTAAACTGCTGATGAGGGGGACAATGTTTTAGTTGAACCAACCTTGCAGAAGCTGAATGGCAACTCTGACTTCTCCCCCAACCTTGACCAACTTCCCTTTGGACCATGACCTTCATACATTGACATCAACCTGCAGTCCCAATGAGAGAAATATTAATTATTACTAATTAATATGAAATAGTAACTCTGCTTCTTGCTATACAAATACCACCTGACATGCAAACAGTTCAGTGGAGATTCATTTTGCTGATATCTGGGATGAAGGAGTTGTCTTCTGAGAAAGGGTTGAGAAGGTTGGGCCTATACCCATTGGTGTTTAGAAGATTGAGAGGTGATTGTATTGAAATGCAAGGTTCTCAGAGGACTTCCCAGCATAGATGCTCAGAGGATGTTCCACCTCAAAAAGGGAAAATCTTGAGTTGTAAGGTCTTCTTTCAAAATAACCACCACAAGCCACAACCACAAGATGAAGGAGCAGCGTTCCGAAAGCAAGTGCTTCCAAATAAACCTGTTGAACTGTAACCTGCCATTGTAACTTCAAAATAATGGTCTCCTTGGAGTTCAGGAGAAATTTCTTCTCTTAGAAAGCCATCAATATTTGGAATTCTCTTCCCCAGAGAACACTGAAGGATCACTGAATATATTCAAGGCTGAATTAGATAGACATTTCCCCTTCAAGGGAATGAAGTGTTATCGGGTCTATCAGGACCTCATTCTGTTTCTGCCTCAATTTTTCAATTGGCTTGGGGAATGGCTGGAGTCCAGGGAGCAAACCAACAGCTGGGGTCTCCCATCCACGCCCTTGCAAAGTCTCCCAACACAGTCTGTGGAACTTCTTTGGTGATCATTCTGGCCATGACCTATATTATCTCCTGCTGTTGCTGGACCATCAGATTTGTGGGCTACTCTGATTAGATTAGATTACTTACAGTGTGGAAACGGGCCCTGCAGCCCAACAAGTCCACACCGACACACAACCCGTCCCCCTACATTTACTCCTTCACCTAACTCTACAGGCAATTTAGCGTGGCCAATTCACCTAACCTGCACATTTTTTGGACTGTGGGGAAGAAACTGGAGCACCTGGAGGAAACCCACGCAGACAAGGGGAGAATGTGCAAACTCCACACAGACGGTCACCTGAGGCAGGAATTGAACTCGGATCTCTGGTGCTGTGAGGCAGCAGTGCTAACCACTGTGCCACCGTATCGCCCAGCTTTTTAGAGTTTGAGGCCAGAAACAGATCAGTCATGATTCTGTTGAATGGAGGAGCAGGCTTGAAGGCTGAATTTCCAATTCTTCTTCTTATGCTTTTTGTACTGGCAGCAGCTCTGTTTTTATTTCTGTTATACAACTTGTGTTCATGAAGTGACCGCTTTTTTGAGATTTAGGATATTGTTTGGTGCAGCTCAAATAAAAGCTTAATTCCTAATGTGACTTTTTTTTATTATCTTACTGCTAAGCTTCGAGAGATATAATGCAGGATAAAATTAAAACTTGTCTAGTAATGACATGGGTCAGTCACAGTCAGTTTGTATGGATCTATACAGGGTACAAAATGTCTGGCCAGTGTTAATGGGTTTTATAAGGATATAGCAATGATGTTGTGAATATGGATTTTCAAGGTGCCTCAGAAGAAGCTTGTTGATAAAGTTAAGGCATTGGGTATTAAAGGGAACATGGCAGAATGGCTGGGAGGTTGATTAAAAGGCAGAAAACAGAAACGGGAGTTAATGAATGCTTTTCAGACCTTTAGATGAAAGGTTTAATCCTGACAGTAAAATTCTAACAAAAGCAATTTCTTCTTCCTGTAAGCATTTTGCAATTTGTCTGAACAAAGACATGACAGGCTGCATACATTACCAGTTTACCATCTATAAGGGCAGGAACAAAGGAGCTTGTAAAAACATTAATGGACTGTTTCAAATGGATTAATGTTTTAATCTGTACGGTAAGAGAAGGGAGATGATCAGAGTGAAGCTACTCCTGAAATATATCAAGATACAATCAGTAGAGCACAAGATGGTACCAGTGATTCTTTCTTTCTATTGCCCTGCAGCCGTGTGCAGGATTGGAGGGTGTCCACAAATCTTGTTTCTCACAAAAATAAGTTTAAGAGCTTTTACGCGATCATCTATATTATTAGTGTCAGGCAACAAGATCATCTCTCCTTTCCCTGATGTGAGCATTTAAATCCTTTAGTCATTTTTATCTGAGGCTCTGTTTAGGTGTATAGCATAAAGCCTCAGGAACAAAATATAAAATTTAATATCTGGCTTCCCATTAATTATACACTGTTCAAATTGCTGATACAGACATACTTCTATATCCCATTTTAGAAGTTATTCACCAGAGAGGCAGCAGCACTAGCAATGGTATAATTCAAACATCCAAGCTGTAAAAATAAACAGGACAGAACCAGTAACTGGTACATCAACACAAATACAATCGAAATTTCAAAGCTTCACGATCTCGATTATAAGAATAAGGGAGCCGTGTATGGCTTCCAGAGTTTAGACAGCATTAATACAGGCGTTTTCAGAGCAACATAAAGTGACAATGTGTAGGGTGGCATCACTATTTCCTCCTGTTGGCTCCCACGTGAGCTGCTTTGTAAGCCTTTCAAAATGATCAACATATATTTTCAAACATAAAACAAAATTACTTAATGTGGAATCTCATTGTATGAAATTATTTGAACTCTTAGCAGAAGTGTTAATTCGAATGAATTAACATTATCACTGAAATATTGGAAAGGAAATCTAATATGAATATGAATTTTATTTATAATTTTATTTACCTACTGATTCAGTGACGTTGTTAACCTAATTATTTTATATCAGTTAACAGTCTGTTGACAATCAAATTTTATGTAAACTTCTTAAAATTTTGTGTAACATATCACGATAAAATTTTCTTTATGTTAATTTACAGGATGTCAGCATCACCGACAATATACACATTTAACACCCATCTGTAACTGCTCTTAAGAATGATTTGGAGATGCTGGTGTTGGACTGGGGTGTACATGTTGGACTTTAACCTGGTGTTGTGTGATTTTTAACTTTGCTCTTAAGAAAGCCAAGACAAAAATCACTGCAACCGTAGCAATTCGGTCCAACTCAGCGGTTTGCTCGGCCTTTTCAAAGGTGAGTGAAGTGTCCATCACATTGGTGCAGTTAGATCATAAAACCATAAGAAATAGGAACAGGAATACATTATTCAGTCCCTCAAGCCTGCCCTGCTATTCAATAGGATCATGCTCATGAAATTCCTTATATCCACTTTCCTGACCTTTCCCCCAAACTCTTGATTCCCCAACCGATCAACTATCCATCCATCAAAGCCTTAAATATCCACAAGGACTCTGCCCCCACAGCTCTCTGTGGCAAGGAATTCCAAAGACCCTCAACCCTCAGAAGAAGAAATTTCTCCTCATCTCAGTCTTAAATTGGTGCCCCTTTATTCAGAGACTGTGCTCTCTGGTCCTAGATTCTCCCATGAGGGGAAACATCCTCTGAGCACTTACCCTGTTAAAGCCGTTAACAATCCAATATCTTTCAATGAGATCAGCTCTCATTCTTCTAAACTCTGAGTAGAATCCCAAACTATTTAACCTTTGCTCATGAGACATGTCCTCCATACCGGGGATCATCCTAGTGAACCTTCTCTGAACTGTCTCCCATGGCATCTTCCCTTAACTAAGGTAGCTGAAAATGTGTTGCTGGAAAAGCGCAGCAGGTCAGGCAACATCCAAGGAACAGGAGAATCGACGTTTCGGGCATAAGCCCTTCTTCAGGAATGAGGAAAGTGTGTCCAGCAGGCTAAGATAAAAGGTAGGGAGGAGGGACTTGAGGGAAGGGCATTGGGAATGCGATAGGTGGAGGGAGGGCAAGGTGAGCGTGATAGGCTGGAGTGGGGTGGGGGCGGAGAGATCAGGAAGAAGATTGCAGGTTAGGAAGGCGGTGCTGAGTTCGAGGGATTTGACTGAGACAAGGTGGGGGGAGGGGAAATGAGGAAACTGGAGAAATCTGAGTTCAACCCTTGTGGTTGGAGGGTTCCCAGGAAGAAGATGAGGCACTCTTCCTCCAACCGTCGTGTTGCCATGGTCTGGCGATGGAGGAGTCCAAGGACCTGCATGTCCTTGGTGGAGTGGGAGGGGGAGTTGAAGTGTTGGGCTACGGGGTGGTTGGGTTGGTTGGTGCGGGTGTCCCAGAGGTGTTCTCTGAAACGTTCCGCAAGTAGGCGGCCTATCTCCCCAATATAGAGGAGGCCACATCGGGTGCAGCAGATGCAGTAAATGATGTGTGTGGAGGTGCAGGTGAATTTGTGATGGATATGGAAGGATCCCTTAGGGCCTTGGAGAGAAGTAAGGGGGGAGGTGTGGGCGCAAGTTTTGCATTTCTTGCAGTTGCAGGGGAAGGTGTCGGGAGTGGAGGTTGGGTTGGTGGGGGGTGTGGACCTGATGAGGGAGTCACGGAGGGAGTGGTCTTTTTGGAACACTAATAGGGGAGGGGAGGGGCGAGAAATATGTCCCTGGTGGTGGGGTCCGTTTGGAGGTGGCGGAAATGATGGCGGATGATACGCTGGACATGGAGGTTGGTGGGGTGGTAGGTGAGGACCAGTGGGTTCTGGCCTGGTGGCGGTTGGAGGGGCGGGGCTCAAGGGCTGGGGAGCGGGAAGTGGAAGAGATGCGATGGAGGGTATCGTCGACTATGTCTGGGGGGAAATTGCGGTCCTTGAAGAAGGAGGCCATCTGGGTGGTACGGTTTTGGAACTGGTCCACACACATCATCTATTGCATCCGCTGCACCCAATGTGGCCTCCTCTATATTAGGGAGACAGGCCACCTACTTGAGGAACGTTTCAGAGAACACCTCTGGGACACCCGCACCAACCAACCCAACCTACCCGTAGCCCAACACTTCAATTCCCCCTCCCACTCCACCAAGGACATGCAGGTCCTTGGACTCCTCCATCGCCAGACCATGGCAACACGACGGTTGGAGGAAGAGTGCCTCATCTTCCGCCTGGGAACCCTCCAACCACAAGGGATGAACTCAGATTTCTCCAGTTTCTTCATTTCCCCTCCCCCCACCTTGTCTCAGTCAAATCCCTCAAACTCAGCACCACCTTCCTAACCTGAAATCTTCTTCCTGACCTCTCCGCCCCCACCCCACTCCGGCCTATCACCCTCACCTTGACCACCCTCCACCTATCGCATTCCCAACGCCCCTTCCCCAAGTCCCTCCTCCCTACCTTTTATCTTAGTCTGCTGGACACACTTTCCTCATTCCTGAAGAAGGGCTTATGCCCAAAACGTCGATTCTCCTGTTCCTTGGATGCTGCCTGACCTGCTGCACTTTTCCAGCAACACATTTTCAGCTCTGATCTCCAGCATCTGCAGTCCTCACTTTTCTCCTTAACTAAGGTAACCTAGACTGCTCACAGTTCTCCCGCTGATAAGGATGGGAGATTTTCTTTTCCTAAATGACGTTAGTGGACAACCCAACAGTTTCTTTGCCACCATTACCAATATTATTAGCATTTTTCTGAAGGAGGGTCACCAAATTTGAAACATTGACTCTGTTTTCTCTCCACAGATGCTGCCAGACCTGTTGAGTTTCTCCAGCAGTTTCTGTTTTTGCTAGCATTGTTTATAAGATTGGTGTTAGTGTATTAGAGTTCACTCAGGAAATATGAGGTACAATGGCAACACATTGACAAAGGTGCAAAAACAAAGTCTGGCGCTATAGATAGTGATGGTAAGGCTCCAATATTCTTTCCTTCGTATGGTTGATTAGGAATCTCTGCTGCTCTTAAACCCTAGCATTGACATGTGTTAGAAAGTTTGGAGATTGGTACTCAACCAGTCAGGTCATGTTATAAACAAGTCTGGGGCTATCAGTTGTTTTTACTCATTCACCGTCTGGGTGGGTATCACTAGCTAGGCCAGCATTTATTGCCCATCCCTAATTACCCAGAGGACAGTTAATCGTCAACCACATTGCTGTGGATCTGGAGTCCCATGTAGGCCAGACCACGTAAGAACAGCAGTTTCCTTCCCGAAAGGACACAAGGTGAACCAAAAAGGTTTTTTTTTGGACAATGGACAATAACTTCATGGTCAAGGTTAGAGTGGTATTGGAAAAGCACAGCACATCAGGCAGCATCCGAGGAGCAGGAAAATCGACGTTTCAAGCAGGAGCCCTTCATCAGGATTCTTGATTCCAGCACCACTCTAATCTCCAGCATCTGCAGTCCTCACTTTTGCTTAATAATTTCATGGTCACCATTACACTTCCAATGCTGAAAACGTGTTGCTGGAAAAGCGCAGTAGGTCAGGCAGCATCCAAGGAGCAGGAGAATCGACGTTTCGGGCATGAGCCCTTCTTCAGGACTGAAACGTCGATTCAGGCTCAAGCCCAAAACGTCGATTCTCCTGCTCCTTGGATGGTGCCTGACCTGCTGTGCTTTTCCAGCAACACAGTTTCAGCTCTGATCTCCAGCATCTGCAGTCCTCACTGTCTCCTTTTACACTTCCAATCCCAGATACTTATATTGAATTAAAATTCCACATCTGCCACGGTAGGATTTGAACCCAAGTCCCCAGAACATTACCAGGGGGGTCACTGGATTAATTGTCTAGTGATAATACTACTAGGCTATCACCTTTCCAAAGTGACTGATTCTGAGGTAAGACTTAAATCCAGAGGTACTGATTCATTGGCAGGTACAGAACCCATTGTGACATATGACCTCTTCAAATGTATTTACTTTAATTGTTCCAAATGCCACAATGGCATTTAAACTTGTGATTCCCAGTTATTAGACCTGACCTCTGGATTATATCCAGTGATACAACACTGTGCTATCATTCCAGATATTAAATTAACAATAAATAAGAGATGACAAGAAAGATGGCATCTCAATAGAGTAGTCATGGTTTAATTTGTCATTTTGAACTCCCATACGGGCATCAAATAATGTAACGAATATCTGTGTTCAGGACTGAAACACAAAGGTACTTTTTTTCAAGTGGTGGTATTATTTAATGAATGCTTAAACATCCATCCTAAGTTCCTTTGTCCTTTTCTGAAAGATTACTTTTGCCCTCCAAGATTTAAAAGCAACCTCTGCTGCTTAAGTGTAATTTTTTCCCTATTTCCAGTCAGTGAGATAGGCCAAATTGTATTTAATAGAAAGAGGAGATTGTCATCCGATCAATCTGGTGTGGATTTGAAGTCATTTCTCCAAGACGACAGTGAATTTAATGCTGGTTCCCACTTGGGCAAGGTTAGACAGTTAAGTATTGCCTAAATCTTTTGCATTTGAACAAATGATTCTTTCGAAGCAGAGATGTAAGAATTAAACTGTTCCTGAAGATAAAGTCTGTGTATTTATAAGTGGGACAATGAACGTGCTGATGTATTTAACCATATACAATGTGGGAGGCTGCAGGAGTTTATTTCGGGCTCTGACAAATACCATCATAAGATGCAGAAGAATTAGGCCATTTAGCCCATAATGTCAAATCTGCCATTCAATGGTGGCTAATATGTTTCCCCATCACATTCTCCTGCCTTCTCCCCATAATCCTTGATCTCCTTTCTCATCAAGAACCTACGTATCTCTGTCTTAAATACACACATTGACTCAACCTCCATACCTTTCTGCAGTGATGAGTTGCACTACCCACCGACTGAAGAAATTCCTCCTTATCTCAGTTCTAAAGGTCGTCCCTTCACGGAGGCTATTCGCTTGGGTCCCAGTTCTCTCCTACTAATGGAAACATCTTCTCCCCATCCACTCTATCCATGTCTCTCAGTATTCTGTAAATTTCAAATCAGTCAGCCCTGCCAGATTTGGAAGGACAGTAAATGGAATGGGTGGGGTGGGGTGGGGAGGAGGGGGTCTACAGGAGAGATACCATTGTTTTGCTATTCTCACATTCCAATCACTTAATCTGAACTATCAACACCTTTTCTCCATCAGCACCCCACACCCACTACCCCCACCCCATCCCCCAACGCTATTGTGTAAACGCTGCCCCAGCTCCGATGAAGAGTCATCCAGACTCGAAACGTTAGCTTGCTTTCTCTCCATGGATGCTGTCTGAACCGCTGTGATCTGCAGCATTTGTTGTTTTCAGTAGAATAACAGTCTGCTGCATATATCAAATGTGGGCTTGCAGTAATCAGCATGGAGCAAATGTTGGTTAACAATATGCATTAAATAGCAGATGTGGGCATGCAAACTGTAGCATGTATCAGAATTTGACAACACAGTATGCAGCCTATAGAAAATGTAAGAATGCAGCATGGACCTTGTAGCAAATGTGGGAACATAGCATACAGCACATAGGAAATGTAGGATAACAGTAAAGATTCAGCATTATGTTCACAAATATCTGTATTCTACTGACCACAAATACTGCTAGGTAATAAAAGCAGGACCTGTCAGCACTGACCACATTCAATGAATGAATACAAGAGAAATTGACAAAATATTTTCTAGAAGACACTACGTTATGTGATATCCAAAACGTTAATGTTTGTATTAGATAGAAATATTAAAAGAACCAAATTAACAAATCCACTGAAATAGCAGCTAGGAGGAACACATCCACTTGTATTAGATTTACATGACTGTTATATAGTAATGCTGTTTTATGAATTGATACCTTTGTTAAGAAATTCATGTTATGTTATTCAATGGGATTCTTCATGAAGAGAGTTAATTTTTTTTCATTACATGTACATTTGGTGAATAAGTCGCCCGAGTCTTAAGGGACCATAGGGCTGTGTTCTCACTTCAGACACAGAGGGACAGAGAAAGAGAGAAAGGCATTAGAACATGTGATATGCCCACATTGAACAAGATGAGGCACTATGCTGGGCATTAAGGGAAAGCGTAACACCCCCTTAGACAGGGTACAACATAGTATAACACTAATGGTGGGTAGCATGTCTAATTTAACTCTATACCTGTAGTGACAACATACAGGTGATCATTGTAAAGTAGTAGTATATTTATGAAAGTGAGATTCTCTTTCCAATGAGGTGTCATCTAAAGCACCAATATGTCTTCCGCGTCTTTTTCTGTTTCCCTCCTGTTCTACAGATAGTGAAGGATGATTGATGGCAGCCAGTGATCGAGCTGGTGCACAGCTGGGTTTTCAATATGGTGCTGGTGGCGGAAGGTGCCAGCCGTGACGAGTACTGCGCCAGTAGTGAGCACACAATAGTGCGAGCATGAAGCTGTAGTGCTGCAGAACAGACATAATGAGGTGAGCAGTGTAGAATTACGTGACATAACTTGCTGGAGCTCATGGAAGAATCCCTGCACGAAATTCCCCCAAATTGACACTCTGCTGATTCTTGATCAGTTTCAGCCCCATGTTGCAGGCTCTTACATTTGGAAACTGGCCATTGCGACATTGTACTGGTGTTGGCAAAGATCAGGCGTGTGCTGAGATGCCTCACCATCTTGCATTTTTTGCAGCAGCCTTTGTTTAAAGTAAAGTGTTACTTGTTTCAATGCAATTGTGAGATCATGGTGAAATCTCCCGAGAATTGATGGCTACTTCAGCAAACTGTGAGAGGGCAACATGGCCATCTGTCATACCTCGAATGGCCTCAGCTTTTCAGTTGGCCACAATCAATTGACAAAGCTCATGCTCTATCTAAAAATCAACTGACTGTGTCCTGTCAGAGACTAGTGAACTGAGCCAGAGGACATGTGAAACTGCTGAAATGCCAGACTGTTAAAATCAACTGTCTGTGTCCTGTTGAGGGAATAATGCTGGCTGGTGGACAAGCAGGGATTGCAATGAGATCAAATTATTACAACCTGTTGTTTAACAGGCAAATAGACGCACTCTCATGTCTAAGGTCCATTCAACAAGCTTTTTTTTTATTGGGAATTGTGGAATTTTGATGCTAGCAGTCAGAAAACAAATTTGAAAAATATGTCCATGCGCAAGTGCCCAAGGCTGGGGAGGCTGTAGTGTCAGTAGCAGCTTGGCACACCACAGAGTTGTCAGTTTTGTAAAATAATAACACCCTTACAAAGCAATGCTGGGACCACAGCCATTTCCGTTGCCGGTGATTGCCAAATGGCCAATAATCAAACAAAAAAAACCGAATTGGATGAACTATTGAGACCAAAGCAACCCTTCATTTAAAATCCGTCCCATTCCTTCTTTTCAAACCAGCTGTGTTTTTAATGTGATTTCCTGCAGTTTTTTTAACAAAAAGACTTTTGTTAGGTTGTACCTGAAGAAGTCTTGTCAAACACTACAGATGACCACATCCTCAGTAGAAAAGTAATCTCCCTTGAGCATCCCACTTCAGCACTGTTCATCTGCATCAGTCTTTCACCTTGTTGTTCATTTGTACCCCATTTAGTTTAGTTCCAGCTTGCCTGGAAAATAATTCTTCAATAGTCCTCACAAAGCTTCTGCAATTGACTGGTGACAACTTTAGAAAGCTAGGTGAAAAGAAACCTTTGTGAAAACCATATGCATTCATGATAATCTAGTAGGTACTCAAAATGTGCAAACCAAGATTCCTCACTCCCTGAGGACAATTATTGAATTACAGCAGCAAAAGATGAAAATAGGTACCATTTCTAATGCTAATAGAATGTCACTCCATATACATGTCCTTGGTGAGTATTTAATGTCACTCACAGACGACAAGATTTAAAATAAATCAGCTAACGAGTGGTGGGCCTGTGAAATTCATTGCCACAGAGTGCAGTGGAGGTCGGGACATTGGGTATCTTCAAGGCAGAGATTGATAACTTCTTGATCTCGCAAGACATTAAGGGCTACGGGGAGAGTGTGGGTAAGTGGAATTGAAATGCATATCAGCTATGATTAAAGGGCAGAGTGGACCCGAAGGGCCGAATGGCCTTGTTTCCACTTCTATGTATTATGGTCTTCTGGTCTAAAATGGTCAGGTCCCTCAGCTTTGCTTATTACAATTATGACAGTGCAATGATTATTATATTTTGAGACTGTAACTTTCAATTAAGAGGAATGAATGGGAGCATGTAACATATTCTGAAGTCTCCCTGATAGTGAATCTTGGTGGTTTGATTGTTAAAGGTCAAAGTAAGGTCTGGACTGCTTTGCTGAGATGGAATTGAAGTATATGTGTGCTTAGTGATTCACAATAGCAACAACATCTGTGTTTGCGATGACTAGACTCCAAAGCCACAGAGAGTGTTTAAAAGTACCAGGTTGTAAATCATGCTGTCAGCTGTCTATTTCCTTCAAACTTTCATGATGGTCTGAAATGGCTAATTAGCATTTCTACACAGATACAAGGTTGATGTGTTTAACATTGGCATGGATTGAAGGGAGATGAAGATATTTTTGAGATCAGTTAACAGGCTTCCCTACAAATCAATGAATAACCCAGTAAGAGAGGAACTCTGTAGTCAGTGGAGAAAATTAGCTTTTTGACTGTGAGCTTCTATTGCAGATTGTGGAAGGAAAGAGACTCCTTAGTTGAAGAGATCCTGAGAGATTTCTCCTGATATGGCTGGGAGGAAGAGAGTCATCAGAATAGATTTTACTCGATATAATGAACATTATAAAACCCAAGGAAAACACCTGTAGATGGTCACTCAAAATTACTACTGAGTGAAATGAAGCATTGGAAACCCACTGAAAGCTGGGAGCAACTGTGGACTAAAGAGACACAGAGTCATAGAGATGTACAACACTGTTTCGACATTCAGTTTCCCTCACTTGATAGGACCAGATCCTTTGGTCCAACTCATCCATGTCGACCAGATATCCTAACCTAACTTAGTCCCATTTGCCAGCATTTGGCCCCTATCTCTCCAAACCTTTCCTATTCATATACCCATCCTGATGCCTTTTAAATGTTGGAATTGTAACAGCCTTCACTACTTCGTCCGGCAGCTCATTCCATATACACGCCATCCTCTGTGAGAAACAGTTGCCCCATATGTCTATTTTATATCTTTCCCCTCTCACCCTAAATGTATGCCCTCTAGTTCCGGACTCCCTCATCCCAGGGAAAGGACCTTGTTGACTTACCCTATCCATGCCCCTCATGATTTTATAAACCTCTAGAAGATCACCTCTCAGTCTCTAACACTTCAGGGAAACCAGCTCCAACCTATTCAGCCTCTCCCTGTAGCTCAAACCCTCCAACCCTGGCAACAACCTTGTAAATCTTCTCCGAATTCTTTCAAGTTTCACACCATCCTTCCAATAGGATGGAGACCAGAATTGCACACAATATTCCAACAATAGTCTAACCAATGTTCTGTACAGCCGCAACATGCCCTTCTAACTACAATACTCAATGGTCTGACCAATAAATGAAAGCATACCAAACGCCTTCTTCATTATTCTATCTACCTTCGACTCTACTTTCAATGAACTATGAACTGACAGTCTAGGGTCCCTAAGATTTGCTTTCAAAATGTAGCACCTTGCATTTATCTAAATTAAACTCCATCTGCCACTCCTCAGCCCAATGGCCCATCTGATCAAGATCCTGTTGTACTCTGAGGTAACCTTCTTCGCTGTCCACTACACCTCCACTTTTGGTGTCATCTGCAAACATACTAACTATAAATAATCCAAATTATTTATATAAATGATGAAAAGTAGAGGACCCAGCACCAATCCTTGTGGCACTCCACTGGTTACAGGTCTCCAGTCTGAAAAGCAACCGTCCACCACCACCCACTGTCTTCTACCTTTGAGCCAGTTCTCTATTCAAATGGAGAAATCTGTACTTCCACAGAAAGTGTGATATGTGAAAAGTATGAAAAGAGAATGTCTTTCTGAATAGTTTAAAGAATAACTTGCTGATAAAAAGGAAACAAGTGTTTTGTCATACATTGTAATACAAGTTTAAAAATACGAAATCTATCTCATTCTGCTAGCAAGCAGAAGTTTGAATCCATTTTTAGAAGTAATCGGTTTCTATGGGGTTTTATAACAAATTAAGAATTATACAGTTCAAAATCAGAAAGATTCTGCCTAGGCAGAAAGTCTCTTTAATTCATCCCTTATCACCACTTTTTCATAAAGTAAATAATAGTATTAGTCTCTTTTAGGCTGAATCTGAATCTAAAACGAATTCCCGAATCCAGTTAGTGATTTCTACACATTGCAACATCATCGTCAATCAATTTCCTAACGAAATGCAATTCTTCGCCTCCCACAACAAACATTTTCAACATAAAAAAGATCTCTCCTACTCCTAACTTTGTTTTTCATAAATAAAGCCTTGAGATTTATAAATTTGACACATGATGATGTTCAGGTGAACTGACAGATGGAAGTTGCTAATATATCATGTCCTCAAAATTTCTGTGTAATGGTGAAAAATCATTGACCTAAATAATTAACTCTTGTTTCTTTCTCTTTCCAGAAGCTGCTGGACCCAAGGAGTATTTGCAGACTTGCTGTTGTTATTTCCCATTTTCGACATCCATGTTATTTTGAATTTGTGATGGAGTTGAGGTTCTGTTTCCCTCACTTGGTATTCAGGACCACCCTCAGATGTTGTGCAACAGGCCATCTGGTTTTATCTGGTGTGAATGTAACTCTTATTAGGAAGCCAAACTGAAGTGACATAACTGTACTGAGTTCACTGGCCAAACCAAGAACAAACAGTATTGTGGTCATTTCACTGGCCTAAAAATCTCTATCCTGGTAATTGAATTTGAATTCCACCATAGCAGATTGCAAGTCTAAATTCAATAGAAAAGAAAAGCCTTGGATTAAAAGTTAATCTATTGGCTAATAATCTTTGCAAATACCCACTTGGCTCACTAATTTCCTTTAAGGAAGGAAACCTGCAGCCCTTACTGGTTCTGGCCGATAAGTGTGACCTCAGACCTATCACAATATGGTTGACTCTTTGCTCTGAGTTGGCCTAATGAGCCTCTCTGTTTAGCATCCATTGGAGATGGTCAATAAGTGCTGTTCCAGCCAGCAAAGTCCACTTCCAATAAATGAATAATAGAAAATGCAAATATGGTCAAAAGATCACATGGTCCATCTTAACTTAGATCCCCTGAAGCATGACTCATTGCACACATTGGAAACAGGAATAATGCTCTTGTGGTGCAATGCTAGTGTCCTTATCTCTAAACCAGAAGGTCTGTGGTTCAAGTCCTACCTGCTCCGGCAGTTTATTACAGCACATCTTAATGAATTGGTTACATATGCTAAACTTCAGGGACCATCCATGTACAAATATCATTCTTGTTCCAATCATTCATAGGCCAATCCTGATGGATGGAAATCCTGCAGAAATAGGCCACATCTTCAGAAAGTAAAGCATTTCCTTCCAAATATTCCCTCATCGACATCACTACAACTCATTATCATGTAACAAACTTCTATTAGTAGAAGTGTGTGAATCGAGTACCATTTTTTCTAAGAAAGCAACACTTCAAAGTATTTCATTGAGTGAAACATACTTTGGGATGTCTTGAAGTTGTGAAAGATTGCGTATAAATTTAAGTTGCTCTTTGATTTTGTGTATCTCCACTTCCAAGCTAAATAGGAGACAAGTGCCTTTCTTCTCATTTGTGTTAATTCCACCAGTGTGCATACATGGTTTTGATTTGCTTACAAAACATAGACCTTTTTAGTGATTGAATGTCGAGATATAATGCCTTTCCTGTTTCTTCAGCTCATCAATTGCTATCTGGTGACCCCAGAAAAACTCAAATGCAAAGAGATTTTACAGCATGGAAAAAGGCCTTTCAACCAGTCATGTGAATTCTGGTAATCAGACATCTCTCTATTCCAATCCCATTTCCCAGTTCTTGGCCTTAGCCTTGTGTTTTGGCATTTCATGCATTCACTAGATCAGTTTTAAATATCTTGAGGGTCGCTAACTCCAACACCTTTTTTGTCAGTGAGACTGATGCCCACCACTCCTCTGGGTAAAGAAAAGACTTTCTTTGATTCTTTCTAAACTTTCTGCTCCTTACTTTTAAAAAAGTGCCGCATGATTATTGACACTCTCCCAACTCAGGGGAGAGATTACTCCCGATCTCCAATCAATGTTATTGCTTTTTCTAGTTAGTTCTCCCAAAATGCATCACCTCAGACTTTTCAGGAATAAATTCCATTTGCTCATGTTCAGCCTACATGACCAGCCAACCTTATCATTCTGTACTCCTCACTGGTTATCGATTGACCAATTTTTGTGTCATTTCCAAATTTACTGACCACACTTCCATCATTCATGTCTAGATTATTAATGTACAATACTAGCAGGAGACCAAGCACTGAGTTATTTGGTACACACCTGAATACAAGCTTTCAGTCACAAAAACACTTTTCAACCATCACCCTCTGCTTTCTACCAAATGGCCAATTTTGGATCCAATTTGCCAAATTGACCCGAACCCCACGGGCTCTGAGCTCCTTAAGCATCCTGCCACGCAAGACCTTATTGAAAGCTATAGTGATGTAGTCCATGTGGACTACATCAACTGCTCTACCCTCACCTATACCCCTTAACACTTACTCAAAAACAAACACAATTAAATTTGTTAGACATGATCCCTTATGGATTTGTTAGACATGGCCCTTATAAGGCCACCCTGACTATTCTTGATCAATCCTTGCCCTCTAATTGGAGATTCAGTCTGTCCTTCAGAACCATTTCTAATAGTTCCCCTCTGACTGGTGTCAGACTCACTGGCCTGAAGTTTCCTCAATTATTCCTACCATCCTTCTTGAGTAATGGTACCACATGAGCTCTCCTCCAGTCCTCTGGCATCCTTTTGTGGCTAGAGTGGATTTGAAGATGAACCAGTTGAAGACAGGGCTAGGATCAGCAATCTAGCAGGAGGCAATTTTGAGCTCTCGAATGGAGATCAATAATCCCATTCAGCTGTATTGTTTTGCATGAAATCCCATTACCCAGTTACAAGAATGGAGAGAGGGAAGTGGAGAGAAAATTACTGGAGAAAAAAAGGTGAAATTAAGTTTAAAAGTCGATCCAATAGCTCAGGTTTAATTTATACCCTCTTTGAATAGTGATGCACTTCAAAAATAGACTACTTAAGAATGGCCTAATTTATAAGATTTTCTAGCTTGTGATGAGATACAAAAAAATCAAATTACAAGCTCAGTACAATAAAATCTTTATCTATCCAATTCAGCAAGCCATAGTAATTCAACACTAAACAAGTTCTTTCAATTCTGAAAATATTGGTCCAACTCCTTCTCCCATTCAATGAACACTGTTATATTTGATTGCTTGGGAGATCCTGTTAGCCTCGTAAGCATTGCAATTCACTTACAATTTCACCTTTCCAATGTTTATGGAGAGAATCAATTGTGTTAAAAGATAGATGATTTAAAACTCCAGAAGATCTCTCATTTCCAAATGACTCAGCAGCTGATCTTAAGGGGTCACATGTAAAAAAACTACAAATCTGTCACAGAGCAATCCTGATTTTTCAGAATGTGGAAGGTATCATAAACATTAGCAATTTACTTTTCATCCTCTCATCAAGGGAGTAAGTCATGCTGGGAATCCAGTTCAATGAACACCCATTTAGTAACTCTCTTAAATCACTGTTCTTTGCATAGGAGCCTAGATAAATAGCATGGGCAGGTGGGCGATATTGGGAATCTCTATAAAGACTCATCTGCCCTCACTCAGATTTCCCAGTTTGCATCATTGGATAGTGGCCAGGAGCAGAGATCACTCCTTGGTTTGCTCCCCTGTTGGACCCCAGGACAAGAAGATCAATTGCTGTGCTTCTACTGCTTGCCCAATATACCTAGGTAATTGTTCAGCCTGGAGATCCAAACATGGATCTTTCTGATCTGTGCAATATATTTATTCTTTGTACTAAAATTAAATATTTGATCAGTTGCTCACTTTACTTGCCTTTGGCTGCTTTATCATTTTGCAACCAATTGCTTACCACAGCTGAAATTTAATATTTCCATTTTCAGTTATCTGTTATTGCTGCAAGGAATTATTAGTTGTTATGGAAACAGGAGTATTTGTTCTGCACAGGACATTTTTTTATAAATCCTTATACGAACATGATATTTGAGTGGATTACTTTCCTTGAGATTATGATCCACAAAATCTAGTTTTAAAGTAGATAGTTCAAATTCTGTTCTTTTTCATTTATAAGACATTACAGCTTTTTTCTTGCAGAATTAAAGCTGTGTGAAGTTTATCACTTGCTACTCCTAAAAGGCTAAATATGTTGATACTTCCATAATAAAAAAATAATCTGATTTCTATCTCCATCACATCCCCCACAAGCAGATGTTATCACCGCACCACAACTAACAAGCATGCTTTAATTTACAAAATACAAAACATAGATATAAACTATTTAACTGAAGTCACAGGTATCAAGAAAACATATTGAATCTCAATGCTTAATTTGAAGCATGTTAAACTTCAAAGCAATTTTAATCAATTTGTCTCTTTTCATTCAGGCTTTACAGATTTTTTTACCCCTTAAGATGGAAAAACTGTTTTTTAAAGGTTATTGTTAGTGAACTGCCTGGAGAAGGATGCTTCTATTCATAACATTTCTAAACATTCATTATAAAACATTCCCACTTGAAAATTACACAAAGTGCAACCGGTCTTTATTCAGCATGTTCCATTCTTGGGCACTTCATTGCAACTGTAATTGTCTTAACATTTACCAAATACACTCCATGTCAGGTACACAGCCCAAGGGCAAACGTTTCAAATTGAAAATTACAGAATGCCCACAGAAATAAATGTTTCCCCAAGCACCATCATCCACTGTATCTTCCACAATAATCCTTAAGACCGGTACTCTATAAGGCTACGTACTAAGCCCCTTACTATACTCTTGATACACTCATGAATGTGTGGCCAAATTTGGTCTAACTCTATTTCCATGTTCGCTGATGAACCCCCACCCCCCATTGCATGCCAGATCTCAAACAATGATGAGAGAGAAACAGAAAGAAACAGAATACAAATGCTTGGTGACCTGGTACAAAGATAACAATCTTTCCCTCCCACCCCGGATATAATTTCTTCCAACCTCTTCCCGTTGGACAGAAGATACAAAAGCCTAAACACACATCAACAGATTCAAGAACAGCTTCTTCCCCGCTGTTATTAGACCATGTTCCCGAACTAAACTAGCCCCAGGTGCCTGAACTTGGCCCATATCCCACCATATCTTTTCTATGCATGTACTAATCTTTTAAATGTTGTAACAGTCACTGGCTTCACCACTTCTTCTGGCAGTTCATTCCACACAAAATACTCCCTGTGTACACAAAGTTGCCCCTCATGTCCTTTTTAAATCTTTCTCCTCTCACCTTAAAAATATACCCCCTAGTTTTGAAGTCCCCTACCCTAGGTAAAAGACCTTTGCCATTCACTTTATCAATGCCCCTTATGATTTTATAAACCTCCACAAGGTCACCCCTCAATCTCCTACTGTCCAGTGAAAAAGTTTCCAGTCTTTTCAGTCTATTTTTATATCTCAGGCCATCCATTCCAGGCAACATCCTGGTAAATCTTTTCTGAACCCTCCCCATCTTCATAATATCCTTCCTATAACAGAGGAGCCAGAACTGCACATAGTACTCTAGAAGAGATCTCACCAACTTCCCGGACAAACTCAACATAATGTCCCAACTCATATACTCAATGGTATGAGCAATGAAAGCAAGCATGCTACACACCTTCTTAACCATCCTGTCTACCCGTGATGCAAACTTCAAAGAATTATGTACCTAAATCCCCAGATCTCTCTGATCTACAATACTACCCAGGGCCTAACTATTAATTGTATAAGGTGAAAGTGAGGACTGCAGATGCTGGAGATCAGAGTCAAGAGTGTAATGCTGGAAAAGCACAGCGGGTCAGGCAGCATGCCAGTAGCAGGAGAATTGACGTTTCGGGCATAGGCCCTTCATCAGGAAGAGCTTATGCCTGAAATGTCGATTCTCCTGCTCCTCAGCTGCTGCCTGACCTACTGTGTTTTTCCAGCACCGCACTCTCGACTATTAATTGTATAAGTCTTGTCCTTGTTTGTATTACTGCTATGAAGGTGTAGAGGTATACTGTATCTTTAAGAGAGTTGAAGGACTTAGCAAGCACACAGAGTGCTGGAGAATTTACAATGTAACATTTGGTCCAGCAGCTAGCCGTACTTGGGTTGCTATGTGACAAAAAAAAAATTTGAATTCGGCCAATCAGTTTAAATTATACCCCAACATACTAAACTCCAATCAAGTTTGAATTTGGTATTTTGACAATATTAAAACCAATGAAACGATCCGATGCTTTGGGGAATAAAACCAGAAAAAAATTGAAACGATGGAGAAGAACTGCCAAGCCACTGACATATGCAGACTGCCTGGAGAATAGCTCTCTTAAAGGTACCTTTATCTATCAATGACCAGTGAAACAGAAATCCATAAGAAGAAGAAGACAGAAGAAGATGCAAAAAGAAGATTTGACAGCTAGCTGGTTTTGAAATTTGAACTTATTGGTAAATCTTTATCGGGGGTTTTATCAGAAGAGTATTGGAGAAGGGAAAGTAAAAGATAGGTTAGAGAAAGGAGTTGTAAATAGTTGTTGGTTAATATTCTATGTTGGACTTAACGAATAAAGTTCTTAAATTTTTTAGTGACTTTTGGGATAGTTCTTGGCCTCTCAAATTTTAACAGATTACGGTACAGGTTAAATAACTTTCATGTTGCAGGTTTAAATTAGCAGGGGGGTTTACTCTGTGTTGTAACAATGACCAAAATGCAACACCTCGCTTTTATCCAAATTAAACTCCATCTACCACTCCTCAGCCCATTGACCCAATTGATCAAGATAATAGACAATAGGTGCAGGAGTAGGCCATTCTGCCCTTCGAGCCTGCATGACCATTCAATATGATCATGGCTGATCATCCTTAATCAGTATCCTGTTCCTGCCTTATCTCCATAACCCTTGATTCCACTATCCTTGAGAGCTCTATCCAACTCTTTCTTAACTGAATCCAGAGAGTGGGCCTCCACTGCCCTCTGGGGCAGAGCATTCCACACAGCCACCACTCTCTGGGTGAAGACGTTTCTCCTCATCTCTGTCCTAAATGGTCTACCCCGTATTTTTAAGGTGTGTCCTCTGGTTCGGGACTCACCCATCAGCAGAAACATGTTTTCTGCCTCCAGTGTCCAATCCTTTAATAATCTTATATGTCTCAATCAGATCCCCTCTCAGTCTTCTAAACTCAAGGGTACGCAAGCCCAATTGCTCCAGTCTTTCAGCTTAAAGTAGTCCCGCCATTCCAGGAATTGACCTCGTGAACCTGCGCTGCACTCCTTCAATAGCCAGAATGTCTTTCCTCAAATTTGGAGACCAGAACTGCACACAATACTCCAGGTGTGGTCTCACCAGGGCCCTGTACAGCTGCAGAAGAACCTCTTTGCTTCCATATTCAATCCCTCTTGTTATGAAGGCCAGCATGCTATTAGCCTTCTTCACTACCTGCTGTACCTGCATGCTTACCTTCATTGACTGGTGTACAAGAACACCCAGATTTCTTTGTACTGCCCCTTTACCTAACTTGGATTCCATTTAGGTAGTAATCTGCCTTCCTGTTCTTGCCACCAAAGTGGATAACCATACGTTTATCCACATTACACTGCATCTGCCATGCATCTGTTCACTCACCTAACCTGTCCAGGTCACCCTGTAATCTCCTAACATCCTCCTCACATTTCACCCTGCCACTCAGCTTAGTATCATCAGCAAATTTGCTAATATTATTACTAATACCATCTTCTATATCATTAATATATATTGTAAAAAGCTGCGGTCCCAGCACTGATCCCTGCGGTACCCCACTGGTCACTGTCTGCCATTCCGAAATGGAGCCGTTTATCACTACTCTTTGTTTCCTGTCAGCCAACCAACTTTCAATCCAAGTTAGTACTTTGCCCCCAATACCATGCCCCCTAATTTTGCTCACTAACCTCCTATTTGGGACTTTAACAAAAGCTTTCTGAAAGTCCAGGTACACTACATCCACTGGATCTCCCTCGTCCATCTTCAGAGTTACATCCTCAAAAAATTCCAGAAGATTAGTCAAGCATGATTTCCCCTTCATAAATCCATGCTCACTCTGACCTATCCTGTTACTACTATCCAGATGTGTCGTAATGTCATCCTTTATAATAGACTCCAGCATCTTTCCCACCACTGAGGTCAGACTAACTGGTCTATAATTTCCTGCTTTCTCTCTCCCACCTTTCTTAAAAAGTGGTACAACATTAGCCACCCTCCAATCCGCAGGAACTGATCCCGAATCTATCAAACTCTGGAAAATAATCACCAACGCATCCACGATTTCTCGAGCCACCTCCTTCAGTACCCTAGGATGTAGACTATCAGGCCCCAGGGACTTATCAACCTTCAGACCTAACAGTCTCTCCAACACCAATTCCTGGCAAATATAAATTCCCTTCAGTTCAGGTCCTTCAGCTCCTGTTACCTCAGGGAGATTGCTTGTGTCTTCTCCAGTGAACACAGATCTGAAGTACCAATTCAATTCTCCTGCCATTTCTTTGTTCCCCGTAATATATTCCCCTGTTTCTGTCTTCAAGGGCCCAATTTTAGTCTTAATCATTTTTTTGCCTTTCACATACCTAAAAAAGCTTTTACTATCCCCTTTATATGTTTGGCCAGTTTACCTTCGTACCTCTTTTTTTCTGCATATTTCCTACTTAGTAATCCTCTGTTGTTCTTTACAAGCTTCCCAGTCCTTAGTTTTCCCACTTATCTTTGCTATGTTATACTTATTATCTTTTAACTTTATATGTTTCTTGACTTCCCTCGTCAGCCACGGCCACCCATGCCTATCCTAGGATCTTTCTTCCTTTTTGGAATGAACTAATCCTGCATCTTTCTGCATTATACACAGAAATATCTGCCATTGTTCCTCCACTGTTATCCCTGCTAAGGTATTGCACCATTGAACTTTGGCCAGCTCCTCCCTCATAGCTCCATAGTTCCCTTTATTCAACTGAAATATTGTCACTTCCGATTGTACCCTCTCCCTCTCAAATTGCAGATTGAAGCTTATTGTATTATGGTCACTACTTCCTAATGGCTCCTTCACTTCGAGGTCCCTGAGCAATTCTGGTTCGTTGCACAATACCAGATCCAGAATTGCCTTCTCCCTGGTCGGCTCCAGCACCAGCTGTTCTAAGAATCTATCTCAGAGGCACTCCACTAAATCTCTTTCTTGAGGTCCAATACCATCCTGATTCTCCTCGTCTACCTGCATGTTGAAATCCCCCATAACAATTGTAGTAACATCTTTGCAATAAGCCAATTTCAGCTCCTGATTTAACTTACATCTGACATCCAGACTACTGATTGGGGTCCTGTACGTAACTCCCAAGAGGGTCTTTTTACCCTTAGAATTTCTCAGCTCTATCCACACTGACTCTACATCCCCTGATTCTAGGTCCCCCCGCGCAAGGGACGGAATATCATCCCTTACCAACATGGCCACCCCACCCCCTCTGCCAGTCAGTCTGTCCTTACGATAGCACGTGTAGCCTTGAATATTGATTTCCCAGGCCCTGTCCACTTGAAGCCACGTCTCAGTTATCCCCACAATATCGTATCTGCCAATTTCCAAAAGAGCCTCAAGCTTATCCATCTTATTTCTAATGCTTCGTGCATTAGGGTTACTGCTCTCACCCTTCCTATCAACTCCTATTTCACTCAACCATACGGCATGATCCTTTTTTGAGCTTTCTGCTTCAATGATACAGTTGTCTTTCTTGACTTCCCTTATTCTAACTTTCCCTTCAATTTCCTTCTTAAACTTCCAGTTTGTCCCCTCCCCCCCACTACTTAGTTTAAATATAGCTGTGTTGCAGTAGCAAACCTGCCTGCCAGAATGCCGGTCCCCAACCTATTAAGGTGCAAACCGTCTCTCTTGTAGAATTTATGCTTACCACAAAACATATCCCAGTGATCCAAGAATTTAAATCCTTGTTTCCTGCACCAATTCCCCAGCCACACGTTCAAGTCCATTATCTCCCTGTTTCTGGCCTCACCAGCCCGAGGAACTGGAAGCAAACCGGAGATAACCACCTTGGACGTCCTGCTTTTCAGCCTTCTTCCTAGTTCTCCGAAGTCCCGCTGTAGTATGTTCCTCCTCTTCTTCCTGACATCATTTGTGCCGACATGTACCACCACCTCTGGCTCTTCACCTTCGTCCTTGAGGATTTCCTGATTTCCTGCACTCTGTCTGTGATGTCTTTAACCCTGGCACCAGGAAGGCAACATACCATCCTTAAGTCCCGTCTGCTGCCACAAAAACCCCGGTCAGTTCCTCTCACTATGGAATCCCCTATTACCACGGCTCTGTGCGATGTCCAACTCTTCCACTCTGCCTCTGCGCCAACTTTTGATTGACAGACATGGCTGCCTCGCGGACTGGCAATGTCATCTGTCTCTACTGTTTCCAAAAGATTCAACTTGTTCCTGACAGGCACTTCCCCTGGGGTCTCTTGCACCTGTCTCCTCTCTGCCTTCCTCATCGTCTGCTCTCTTCTTATATGGTCAGTGTAATAACCTCGCTGAAGGTCTTGTCCAGAAAGCCTAAGGTCCTCGAGTTCTTTCATCAGTGCTGCAAAATGCTCTGTCAGTAGCTGAACATGCTCACACTTTCCACACTTATACAAGCCAGACACACCAGAGTCGTTGACCTCCCACATCAAGCATGTAGCACACTGAACCAGATCTCTTGGTAATCTTAGATAACCTTCGTCACTGTCCACTGTACCAGCAATTTTGGTGTCATCTGCAAGCTTACTAACCATGTCTCCTATATTCTCATACAAAACACTTATATACATGACAAACAAAATTGGACTGAGTACCGATCCCTGCGGAACACTGCTGGTACAGTCCCACAGTCCAAAAAATAATCTTCCACCACCACCCTCTGTCTCCTACCATAAAGCCAATTTTGTATCCAAGTGGCAAGCTCACTCTGAATCCCATGTGATCTAACTTCACTAATTAGTCTACCATGTGAAGTATTGTCAAAGGTTTTCCTAAAGTCCAAGTCAACAATGTCCACTGCTCTGCCTTCAATCAACCTTTTTGCTTGCTTCATTAAAAAATTTAATCAAGTTTGAGAGACGTGATTTTCCTCATACAAAACCAGGCTGACTATCCCTAATCAGTCCTTGCCTCTCTGATAGGATTTAAATCCTATCTTTCAGAATCACCTCCAACAACTTACCCACCACCGATGTCAGACTCAAGTCTGTAGTTTCCAGGCTTCTCCTTAAGCCTTTTTTATATAGTAACTCAACATTATCCAGCCTCCAGCCCTGCAGTACTTCACTGATGTTTATAAATGATACAAATATTTCTGCTACAGGCTCCGCCATTTCCTCCCTAACTCCCCACAACAACCTGGGATACATTTGATCAGGTCTTGGAGATTTATCTATCTTTATGTTTTCTGAGACCTCCAGCACTTCCTCTTTTGTTATGCGAACTGTTTTCAAAACATCAATATTTATTTCCCTGAGTTCTCTAGCCTCAATTTCTTTTTCAACAGTAAAACTGATGTGAAATCATCATGTAATATCTCTCCCATTAATATCTCTCCCAATTCAACACAAATAAGGCCTCATTGATCTTACATTCTTTGTACTTTTCAAGAGATTCAGTTGATCCTAGATGCCTATTTATAATATATGATTCATTTTTTATTCTGGACTAGAATCTCAACATCTTTATTCATCCATTGTTCCCTAATCTTACCAGCCTTGCCTTTCACTCCAATGGGAAGATAATGCCTCCGAACTCTCGTTACCACATGTTTGAAGGCCTCCCACTTGTTCAGTCTATTCCAATCAACTTTTGAAAGTCATTGTTTCATGCCCTTAAACTTCGTTTTATTCCAATTAAACATAGAAAAAAGGCCATTTAGCCCTTTGAGCCTGCACTACCATTCAATATGATCATGGCTGATTGCACAATCTCAGTATCTCACTCCACTTTCTCTCCATACCCCTTGAACCTTTCAGCCACAAGGGCCACATTCAGCTTCCTCTTGAATATATATCTAACAAACTGGCCCCAACAGCTTCCTGTGGGAGAGAGTTCACAACTCTGAGTGAAGAAATTCTTCATCATAGAATCATAGAATCCCTATAGTGTGGAAGGAGGCCATTTGGCCCATCAAGTCCACATCACCTTTCTGAACTACATTCCACTCAGACCCATCCTCTCTATCCTGTCCCTGAAGCCCGGCATTTCCCATGGCTAACCCACCCAGCCTGTACACCCCTGAACACTATGGACAACTTAGCATGGCCAATTCACCTAACCTACACATCTTTAGACTGTGAGATGAAACCAGAGCACCTGGAGGAAACCTACACAGTTACCTGAACCCAGATCTATTGGCAGTATGAGGCAGCAGTGCTAACCACTGAGCCTTCATGCTGCTCTCGTTCTGTACAATCTTAAAATTAACTATTCCTTTGATCAGACAATGAACATCTTAAGCAAGTAATTAACAAGAATGTCATTTAGTGATAGATATTCAGCGGCAATGTAAAAGAGAAGGCTCAAGCATTAGCATTCACCTACAACCAGAAGTGCTGAGTGGATGAATTATATCAGCATCCTCCTGAAGTTCCAGTATCACAGACACCAGCTCCAGCCAATTCTATTCATTTCCATTTGATAACAAGAAATGGCTAAAATACTACAAAGGCAAAGACTTCAAAACTAGCTAGCAGTGTGGCAGCAGTGTGGACCATCTACATTAAGTGGGTGGCATGGTGGCACAGTGGTTAGCACTGCTGCCTCACAGCACCAGAGACCTGGGTTCAATTCCCGCCTCTGGCGACTCTCCGTGTGGAGTTTGCACATTCTCCCTGTGTATGTGTGGGTTCCCTCCTGGTGCTCCGCTTTCCTCCCACAATCCAAAAATGTGCAGGTTAGGTGAATTGGCCATGCTAAATTGCCCATAGTGTTAGGTGAAGAGGTAAATGTAGGGGAATGGGTCTGGGTGGGTTGCGTGTCAGTGTGGACTTGTTGGGCTGAAGGGCCTGTTTCCACGCTGTAAGTAATCTAATCTAATTATGCATTGCAGTAACTCACCCAGGCCCTTCCTAGTCCTGAATGGTCTACCCCTTATTCTTAGACTGTCCCCTAGTTCTGGACTTCCCTAACATCGGGAACATTCTTCTCGTATCTAGCCTGTCCAGTCCCAATAACTATAACATCCCAACCTCATGCTCCCATACATGCCCTAAGTTCTTCAGACTTACTTGTAAGACCTGTTGCATTGAAATAAATGCAGTTTAATTCTTCAGAGTTACTTTATCCTCTGACTTGCTCTTGTCTACATTTTCTAATTAATTTATTCCTTTCTGATTCAGAACTATCCTTATCTTTCTTTTTATTTTCACTGTTACTTAGGAACCTCTCTAAAAAAGGTTATAAAATCAGAAGTCACATGACACCAAGTTATAGTCCAACAGGTTGATTTGAAATCACAAGCTTTCGAGGTGCGCCGCCTTTGTCAGGTGAAGTTCCTCGTGATTTCAAATCAAACTGTTGGACTATAACCTGGCGTCATGTGACTTCTGACTTTGACAACCTCAGTCCAACACCAACACCTCCACATCGTGTCGAATCACCTCCCAAAATAGAACTAGCAAATCTCTCCACCAGAATATTGGTCCCTTTCCAGTTCAGGTGAAACCCATCCTTTTTGAACAGGTCTTTTCTGTTCCAGAAGCGATCCCCTGCACACTTCACCGTCTCTTCAGCGATTTGATTTAACTCGCCTATCCTTTTACTCCTTCCCTCATTAGAACTTGGCGCCGGTAGTAAACCAGTGATAACCACTTTTGATGTTCTGTTTTTTAATCTTTGACCTAACCTCTTATATTCACTCTGCAAAGTCTTAACCCTTTCCTGAATTATGCCATTCCCATCAACGTATACAGCAATTTCTGGCGTCTTACTCTCCCCTTTGACAATGTGTTTCAAATGCTTCGGGACATCCTTAACACTAGAAAAGCAATATATTATCCTAGATTCACACTTACTGCCACAGAATCTTCTGTCTGTGCCTCTGACTCAAAAATCCCCAAGAACAATTATTCTTTCAAATCTTGACATACTCTGTTTATCATAAGATTCATTCTTAGTGCCCAAGATCTAACTACCTCGTCTATTTTCCTCTGAGGGACACTCTCTTTCAACAGTATACAAAATGGAATATTTGAGAGAGGAATAGTCACAGGAGACTTCTAAACTACCTTTTTTTACCTTTCCTGACAGTCAACTATCTCTCTGACTGAAGCTGCTGTGTATTCCCTTCTCTAATTCTACTAGTCATCACACCCAGCGTCTCCTGAATGCCCTCAGTGACGTTAAACCTAAAAAGAAGCTCTCGATAGTATATAAAAATATGCTGCCTTTCTTGACCCACAAATTTATTAAACATGCAAAAATTGAAAAAAATTAAACATAAATATTAAAAAGAAATCAAACACTTAGCTGAACAAATGAAAAAATGACTCCTTCTTAAGTTATCCAACATTCAGCTTTCAATCTCCAGACTTAAAACAACACTCTCCAGAGCTGTGCACCTGTAGGCTTCTCCACAAGCTCCGAACATAAACAATCTCTCCTTCTTTGCATTTGTATTTTGTAAATTCTTTTGACAAAAAACAAAAAAAATTACTCCGCAGATCAAAACTTGACAAGCACAAACCTCAATCAGAAACAAACTGTTGAAAAAAATCTCTCCTCCAAGATTGTAAAAAAACCTCTCCTTTTTTTGTTTCCTTTATTTTTTTAAATGTATATTTTTGGAAGTGTAAAATTTTAAAACTGGGAAAAAAGAAAAAAAAATGCTTTACCAATCAATACTTGGCAAACACATGAAGTCGCCTCCCACACAAACTCAGTTTTAAAAACATCTCCACTTCTTTTTTTTGTAATTACCTCGACTACAAGAATTCCAAAATGATTCAAAATAAAACTCTTATGATTCTGAAATATAAATACTCTAAGAATTATGGCTGCACAGTGGCTCAGTGGTTAGCCCTGCTGCCTCACAACACCAGGGACCTGGGTTCAATTCCCATCTCGGGCAACTGTCTATGTGGAGTTTGCACATTCTCCACGTGTCTATGTGGGTTTCCTCCCACAGTCCAAACATGTGCAAGTTAGGTGAATTGGCCATGCTAAATTGCCCGCAGTGCTAGGTACATTAGTCAGGAGTGAATGTAGGAGAATGGATCAGGGTGGGCTGCTCTTCGGAGGATTGGTGTGGACTTGTTGGGCCGAAGGGCCTGTTTCCACACTGTAGAGAATCTAATCTAATCTATACAGGAAAGTCCTCAACTCAGAGCAGCTACAATATCCATTCTACTCACTTTTTTATTACAAGGCCAGTGCCTGGGAATTAGGTTCTGGCAAGTCTGGAGGAGACCCTGTGTTCAAGCAGATGGTAATTGTTGACTAGTAAGTAAGACCTCGGGAAATAGATGATCAGGCTTTTGGGGCTGAACTAGATTTGGACTTGTTTTTTGGTACTGCTTTTTCTGGGAGATGTGTTTGGCTGCTGATGACACAACATGAAGATTTGAAAGCTCCCTGCCTAATCCCCCACACTAGCTTTCAAAGAGAGTGGAAAGTAGAGTCAGACATATTGTGAATGAATTGAAAGGTGACCCTGATCTATGTTTCCAGAAAAGCAACCAAGAAGTCCACATCTTTGCCTGTGAAACAACGCATCCTGAAAACTATTTATATAATCTGGTCAGTTGTGTTATTTGCTTTTATTTATCTCTCAACTGTGTTTGTGTGTCTGTCTTTTGTGTGAATGGGGTCTGAAACAAATGCTTCAGGTTTAATGCTCGGACATTAATCAGCTTAACGTATTGTTTAATTTTTCTCTGCTAAAATCATTGTGTATTTAAAAAATTGTTAAATCTTTTATTTAAGATTATTCACAAAGGTTGTAATAAGTGATTCAAGTGTCTGGTTAGAAATGATTGGAGTAGCTATTGGAGGGATTTGATGGTTTTAAATTCGTTGCGTTGTGAATACAGAGATGGAAAGGCTATCTGTCCCTGTGTTATAACAATAGCAGCACCATAAACATTTGCTTTTTGAGGTCGTTTAGGGAACAACTCTTAGAAAGTACTTCAAGTATTTCCTCCCCCTATCCATGGTAAAACACAGGTTTCAATTTCATGCATTACAACAATGAGCATATGTCTAAAGAAATTCATTGACTGTAAAACTCTACAGGGTGTCCTAAGATCGTGAAATGCATTTTCTAATGGAAGTTTGCTCCTTAAGGATGGAATATCAATAAAACAGGTCTGACTGTAGAAGGATGGATATTTAGTTCAAACTTCAATGGGGGAGTGCAGCTCAACCTAGAGAGGCAGTCAAGAACCTACAACATGAACCAACTAAAACGACTAATGGAAGAACTGAATATAGGTGAATATGAATTATTGCCACTGTGAGAAAAAATGAGTGAGATACATTCTTCTTCAATAGTTGCAAACACCTAAGAGTGAAGCTGAAATAAATTTATGTTTATATATCTCTCAGCTTCAGCTTTATCTATTTCAGCAGAATTCATGTTCTAAGTATGTATCTACTTTTCTTATATATTTTTTAAATATTTGTGTTTAGCTACAAGAATTAAGATTGAACTAAATAACCAGGCCAAGGGAAAACAAGCTGGGAGACAGACTGAGAATATCTGAGCTAAGGAATGCAGGCAAATTGCAGTCCCCAGTTTTAATATTACATTCTGTCCTTATTTTTAAAATTCTGTAATTCGTTCTTAACTCAACATTTATAAGAAGTCACTGTGTAATTACATCATCCAACCAGTGGTGGCAGTGCAACAACTTCACCAGGAAAGGGAGGATCCACAATAGAAAGCGATATTATATACATCAATTTATATTGGAAACTGGTTAGAAATTGTGCATTGAAATGCTTTTCTAGTATGAAATGAATTTTAATTTTGGTAACTCTTCTATTTTTCTCAAATAAAGGCAAAGTTCTGGAGATCTGAAATAGAAACAGATGTCTAGAGAAACTCAGCATTTGTGGAAAAAGAAAGTGTTAATGTTTTGAATCTGATTTTAAGTCTTCTTCTAAAGTTTTCCTGCTTCTAGATTACATGCAAGTAGCATTGAAGGATAAACTGGCTAATAGATCCATTGAGCAGTAAGTCCAATCTCTCTCTCAGGGGAGAAGTTGGGTACATTTTGTTGCCAAAGATTGCTTTGAAATTTCTTGGAATGAATAACACAAGGCATGAATTAATAATTTCGATATCCAAAATTCAAATCCCAACATGACATTTTACAATTTGATGGCAGATTTTTAAAAAATCTGCCAATAGCTAATTAGACACCGCCACCAGATTATTGGAAGATCCAACCAGTTTAGTTTGTCTTGCAAATCTCAGTGAAGTTTTGGGAGTCTGCATCCATGATTCAAGCTCATCTATATATTCAGGAGCACAAGACACTCCAGGCATATTATTTGCTCTAGACCTCCATTAATCAGGAAGTAGGCATCGGAGGTCCATTCATCTCTTGGTGAAGATTTTGGTTTGGAGTTATATTGGCAGATCATTTCTCCACATATTACTTCTGTAGGTTTTCAACTGATATCTTTAGACAAACTAACTTTAGTTAATGAAATTATACGTTTCATTGTGTGCATCTGATAGAAATAGACAAAAGTGATGAAGGGCTTTTGCCCGAAACGTCAATTTTCCTGCTCCTCGGATACTGCCTGACCAGCTGTGCTTTTCCAGCACCATTCAAATCTAATCTGATAGAAATATGCCAGTTATTTAGAGAATAAAGTGAAATAAAGGAAAGATTACTGTGAAAAGAATATTAAATTTCAGACCAAAGTGCAGTGCCCCACATACTCACTGGGCAAAGTTCTCAAATTAAGTTGCCTGGGTTCCCTAAATTGGACAAAATGACAAAGATAGATGACAATATGACAAAGTGGAAGCTGATAAATGGACCCAAATGTGCATGTGTTGAGTCCAGGAAGCATGTTGAATGTTGCCTGATGTGGCTCCCCATCAACATTCTGTGTTCCTAAGGAACCTCTCTAAAAAGATGATAACATCATGATTGTCGCACTGCATGCTGGGTAGCTGAACATTTCATTATGATCCCTGAAGGGAAACCGTACATCAAAATAATCAAAGTTACTGAATGCCTTCCATACGAATAAACTGCCAACAAGGTTCCTTTTTTGTAGCTTTTATTTTAAAGTGAATCAGAACCAATGAAAATTACACATGAACCAATAGGCAAAAGAAACATCAAATCAATGGTTAAGTTCACTTGAAATAGTTGATACATCAATTACAATCTGCTAAGGAGAGCTGTGACACGTCTCCCCTCATTTTCCACTCCTCATTTGGCTGTAACAGTTTTATGTTTAAAGATATGTTCGCCAATTCAGTGGGTGTTTAATTTATTTATATACTGAGACTATAGAAGACATAAACAGATGGGCTTGCTCAAGCTTTTGAAATGAAGGGAGGACAATATTGTTGGACCCAACCCAGTTTGAGTAAATAAATAAAATTGGTCCAACATTTCGATATGCACAATCTCGAGTTCTTACGTACAGAAATAGATTACAAAGTGGGAGGATAGATGAAGTGATATTTTTGTAAGTCCAATAAAGATAGCCCAGGCTGAGCTTGGAGATCCTGCTGGTTTCAACAACGAGGTGGTGTAAAGTTGCAGAAGAACAATCTATCTGTTCTTCCAGAGAAAACAGCTTCTGAGTTCCTACAGCACATGGATACTCACAAACAGAAGGTGATGTTCAGGCTTGTAAAAATAGGAGAGGCCCTTTCATTTCTCACTGGCTATTTTCCCAGCTTGGAGTAAGTAAAATTTATTACTTGAAGTCAAATTCAATCACATGACTGACCATCTGATTAAGTTGGAAGCCATTGCAACACATGGGGGGAAGGGAATTAACAAATGAACTAGGTCTGCTGAATTGGTTCTTCTCTTTGTTAAGAGATCAGAGACAGTGAATCTGGATGTGCATAGATACTGTGTTTTTTTGTAGACCCAGAGAAGGTGTGGATTCTTCAGATGGTTTGGTTCCAATGTGTCCATTTCTCAGAGAGCACCCCATCCAGTTCAACCAATTGAGAGCATTTAATAGAAATTTGAGTATTCTGAATGTGCCAGAAAAGTCAATTGACTCTCCAAAACTATCTTAACAGTTTTCTGTTTCTAAAGCAGAAGTTAAAACTTCCTCAGTAGCTTCCAGTCGGTAAACACAGCCTTTCTTCAAAAGAAGTATGCACTCAGAAAAATGATGATACGTCTACACAACCACCAGCATTCACTTCACTCCCTGTGCAAATGTGGCACCACAGTTCCACAGTACAGAGGAACTTCGATTATCCAGCATTCGATTATCCGGACAGGATTGCAAGGTCCCAATGCTTGGCTAAACTGTTATCTGGCATTCAATCATCTGAACATTTGAATATCCAAACAAAATACTCCCCACCCATGTTGTATGGATAATGGAGGTTGCCCTGTGCACTACATACTCCTTATTCACACAGGACAGTTTTGCAGGTCAATATGATATCAGACTTCACCATTGGAGGTTGCAGGTAAAATTATAGTCAACAAAGCATATTTCTATGAATGTGGTCTCCCTCAGATCATATTAGTCTTGATGGTGTTAGCTTCCCAAAGTTTCTTTACTGCCAACCAATCGATAACATTATGATTTGGCGACTTCTGGGAAAACACACAGTCTTTTAGTGTCTGAGCCATTTGTACAGCGTTCCAGGTTCTCATCCCTCTTTGGCCAACTTGCACAGTGCCCAGGAACTCCTGTCTTTTTATGCCAACTTCTTTCAAAACTGCAATGAAAAATATCACTTGAGCAAACCAAGTGTTTGAATATAACTTGCCTTCTCACTTCATAGTGTCTGCTCAGAGTAACAAAATCATTTCTTTTGTTCCCTCAAGTTATTTTAAGAAGGGATTTTAAATGCAGTAGGGTTTATTTTGCAGATGGGGTTTGGAAAATGAATAGAACTCTTTCAAAATCAGCCTTTTGCAACATTCTTTTTTTTAAAAAATCAATATATAGTAAAAGAAAGTTACACTGATAGCAGAGAAACCTCAGAGATTTACATTCTCATGCTAAGTAAGGTAAGAGATCCATCAGATATTGCACATTTCTCAAAGCAGCCTATCTTATCCAAGAAATGTGCATGCAGTGTAAGACTTGGATTTGTCACCTTCCTATCACAATGCTGTGAGTGCAACAATTGGAAAGCCACTTGAGGAGAAGCATCTCACTGAATAGAACGAGCAGAGTTCAGAATAAAAGAACTTCCACACGCCAACAATCTGTGAAGCTCAATCTGATTTTGAATAATTGAGTTTCCTCACTTGAGTATTAAAAATTGACTCAACGCAAAAGAAAATTATTCCTGTCACCAATGTCAGATTAGTTCAACTGCTCACATTACAATACTCCATGAAAAGGTCAAAGGTTGAATTCTTGCTGCAGAGCATCCTGACTGAAAACTGTGGCAATCCTCTTGGAGTTCTCTTTAATACTGAAATTTCTCCATTTCCTTTCTCACACAATGATGAATCTCATTATACACTGACTGACATTGAATTTGTGTCCTTCACTCTATAATCATACACACATATATATAATATGAATGTACAATATACCTTCTTCACAAAGAAATGGAAACTAATTTATTGTGGTGATTGGTGAATGATTGTTCACAGCTTCATGTCTGTTCATCATTATCAATGTAAACAGGGGCAGGGGCGCGGGGGGGGTACCTGTGTCATTGCTGGGTAATAAGCTCTAGGTTTTGATTGTGTGATTGGGCCCTGAGAGATGTGATCACAGAGCAACCTCTGCAGTAGCCTCCAAGTTATGTGAATCATAGAATCCCTACAGTGTGGAAACAGGCCATTCAGCCCAAGTCCACATCAACTCTCCAAACAGCATCCAACCCAGATTCACCACTATGCACTGTCCCCGTAACCCTACAGTTACCATGGCTAATCCACCGAACTTACACATGCATGCACACTGTTGGCAATTTAGTGTGACCAACCCACCTAATCTTTGGACTATGGAAAGAAACCAGGGCACCCACACAGATATACAGAGAATGTGCAAACGCCACAGTCACCAGAGGGTGGAATTAAACCTGGGTCCCTGGTGCGGTGAGACAGCAGTGTTAACCACTGAGCCACCGTGCCACTCTAACTCAGGGGCTGGTTTGTACGTGCCATTGTAGTAGGTCTGTCACATGGCTTCTGGCCTCAGTTCAGTGTGAGTGCACAGAGAAAAGGGACCACTCTGCCTCCAACATATCACTGAGGTCAGAAGGTCAACCAGGATCATCTCCAAGTGGGCTGCCAGCAAGCCCATGGGAAAACCTAGGGACCAGAATCTGCTGTCAGCCTTATGTAGTGGATGGCAGGGTGGCTCAGTGGTTAGCACTGCTGCCTCACAGCACCAGTGACCCAGGTTTGATTCTAGCCTCCAACTGTCTGTGTGGAGTTTGCACATTCTCCCAGTGTCTGTGTGGATTTCCTCCGGTGTTCTGGTTTCCTCCCACGATCCAAAGATGTGCAGGTTAGGTGAATTGGCCATGTTAAATTGCCTATAGTGTTCAGAGATGTGTAGGTTAGATGCATTAGTCAGGGGTAAATATAGAGTAATAGGGTAGGGGAATGGGTCTTGATGGGTTACTCTTCAGAGGTTTGATGTGGACTTGTTGGGCCAAATGACCTGCTTCCACACTGTAGTGATTCTATGTGTCATTGTCAATTAACTTGTATGTTTTAACTGCATTTCAGGGTGCAATAGAATTGGATTATATAGTTTGCGTATTTGCTTTACAGATTCAAGGGTGGACTCTTGTCCCCTTGGTCATGGTGGACATACCTGAATCCAGCTTCTTGATCATCTCTTCCAGAATTAGGTCAGAGGAAGGAAGGTCCACAGTCAGAGTTCATTTCCACCCCCACTGCCAACTGAGGTCCTTAAGTGGTCAATTCATGACCATTTTAGGGCCTCATCCCAGCAGCAAGTGAGCCTGTCAGCATCTGACATGCGGGAAGAGGTAAAGCTATATGACCAACTTGTCAGCTCCTGGTGGCTGGGAAGAGTGCCTCAATCAAAGGCATTCAATGCCAGATTGAAGGGTTCAACATTCGGAGAGAGACCCTCATTTCAAGCCTTCTTGTCCCCCTCCTCCCTAATTTGCTGATGACCCCGCTACACCTTGCCCCCACCCTCTGAAACCACTCTTGATATCACTTCCACATGGCATGGGCCGTCCCATGATCCAGGGAATCCAGTCTCTTGATGTTCTGGCAACCGCCAGATGATGCTGCAGAGCTTAAAAGATTGGCTGGAAGTTCACTGTGTATGGAGCACTCTTGGGGTCCTGATCCTGATGAAAGACCTGTCAGTGGTCCTGGCATTGCCTACTTGGCTCATGCCATCACAAGAAGAGGCAACTTAAATGTTGCACCAGCTCTCCACCTGATAGGCAAGCCAGCGATTAGATTAGATTCCCTACAGTGTGGAAACAGGCCCTTCAGCCCAACCAGTCCACACCGACCCTCCGAAGAGTAAGCCACCCAGACCCATTTCTCTCTGACTAATGCATCTAGCACTATGGGCAATTTAGCCTGGCCAATTCACCTGACCTGCACATCTTTGGACTGTGGGAGGAAAGTGGAGGAAACCCACACAGACACGGGAAGAATGAGCAAACTCCACAGTTGCCCAAGGTTGGAATCGAACCTGGGACCCTAGTGCTGTGAGGCAGCAGTGCTAACCACTGAGCCACCATGCCACCCTCACCGTGATGTGCTGACAAGATTCTGTGTCAAGCCTCAGTGGCTTGGATGGACTAAAACGCCAAATAGTCCACCATTCTACTCAGCCAAAAGTGAATCCAGCCAGATAATAATGTGTGACATCAATGTCTAGGCTTTAAAACTGCCTTTTCTGTTAATTACAGATCTTTTCTCAGGCTTGCATTCATTCTTACTCAATAAAATCTCACAATAATGTGAAGGTTTGCTCAGATAAAAGGTGGAAATGTAATCAGAAAGGACAGACAAAGTAAGTCCATTCGAGGTGACATTATTCAAACTCTGCACAGAGGGTATTAACATGAGATGGATGATTCATTTTCTTTTTGTTTTCCCTCTTCTCCTGTCTCTTCCAAATGACTCATCCTGCTTTGCAGTTCCAACGGTATTGGCAGCCTTCAGCAGAATGGGCAGAGGTCATTTATAATGCACATTCCTTGATTAAAGTCTCTCTAGAGGTTTATTGATAATGTAATGTTACAGGACAAATCATGCCACTCTCCGTTTTTAGATGCAATAAATATAGCTCTTCAGATGAAAGCAGCAGCATTTGAAAAAGCTGAATAGGAAACTGTGATAGCTATCTCATCAACACATCTTTTAAAGAAAAAACTGGTTAGATTTTCATTGTGCTAAATAAATTAAAAATGGTAAAATTGTCGAGAGCTTGACATGGTGGGAATGCACACTAAAACGTGGATTGCAGGCTTTTCTGTTAACTTTAATGGATGGAATGTCAGGTACACTGACCCCTGCACTTGAAAGATGTGCTTCCATTTCCCAATGGTCTAAGGCAGCAGGAGTTATTCGTGAAATTACAGCTTCAACTCTACCTAAAAGTAGCATAAGCTGATTACAATTTCAATTATCCTTGTAAGTGCATTATATCAAAATAGAGCAGTCCTCACTAAAACCTAAAAGGGAAATCCAGTTCTAATTGTGTTCAAAACTGCGCTGAGAGGCTTTTGTTAGTCTTGGTTTCTGTGCTGGGCTTTGCACACTTTTGCTGATCCAGTCTATGTATAAATCAATTCACTTGTGCTGAGGGTAACGCTGCACTGCCATAATTTCCCCTTCAGATGCATGACTTAACTTAATCAGGGGGCAGGGAGTTGGATTAATTCCATTTTGTCACACAAAACAAAACAAACTAGCTTAATTGTTAGCTACACCTGTCCTCAATTATATGTCTATGATTAATCTATACTAATAATGATGTTTTTAATTAATTAATTAATATGGAGTCATTGAGGCATACAGCACGGAAACAGACCCTTCAGTCCAAATCGTCCATGCCACCCAGATATTCTAACCTAATCTAGTCCCATCTGCCAGATCTTGGGCCCCTTTCCCTCTAAGCCCATCCAGATCCTCTTAAATGCTGTAATTGTACCAACCTCCACCACATCTTCTGGCAGCTCATTTCATACACACACCACCTTCTGCATTAAAACAGTTGGCCCTTCGATCCCTTTTATATCTTTCCCCTCTCATCCTAAACCTATGCCCTCTAGTTCTGGACTCCCCGACCCCAGGGAGAAGACCTTGGGTCTTTATCCTATCCATGCCCCTCATGATAATGTCCTGAAACATTAGCTCTCCCTCTCTCTCCGCAAATGTGACCAGATCTGCCGAGTATGGTCATTATTTTCTGGTAGTGATAGTAGCCATGATGTGGAGGTGCTGGTGTTGGCAGACAAAGTCAGACGTCACACAACACCAGGTTATAGTCCAGCAGGTTTACTTGAAATCACAAGCTTCCAGAGGGCTGCCCCTTCATCAGGTATTATTTTCTGAGATAAAAATAATAAGTGCTGGAGAAATTCAGAGAGATGTGGAGAGAGATACAGAGTTAACTACAGAGTTAACATTTCAAATTCAATGACACTTCTTCACAAGCCTTCTTCGGACTCGGAAACATAAACTCCATTTCTCTCTTCACAGATATTTCCAGACCTGCTGAATTTTTCCGGCACTTATTGTTTTTATTTCAGATTTCCAGCATCTGCGGTACCTTGCATTTATTGTTATGTTGAGGAGAAATGTTGTCATGTCATGAGTTGGTGGTAATTACGAATATACTGCCTGGAAGGTTGATGAAAGCAGCCCTGTGATAACTTTCGAAAGGCCATTGGATATACAGGGCTATAGAAAAAGTACAGGGAACTAGGAGCGTTTGGATAACTCTGTCCAGTGCACGAACCCTTCAGCACTGTAAGGATCTGTGGAATTAAAAATTGAAGGAAGCCATAAATATAAGTCTTTATTTATTTTTTTAAAATATTGTTCGCAAAACGTTATTGCATTGACAGTTGTATGTGCTAATGCTGTGAGTATCATGGGACAGGAGCAGATTTCAGGATTTTAGTGTCTAGCAGTCGGCATAAACACAAAAGAACAAGGAACAGGAGTAGGCCATTTGACCCCTCAAGCCTTCTCTTTCAGTCAGTAGGATCATATCTGATCTGATAGGGTCTTAATGGCACTTACCTGCCCGTCCCCTAAAAAACTTGACTCCCTTGCACAATTTTAACACCACTGCATTCCTGTTGTATTATGCTGTGCAAACATAACAATGAGCAATGCTGTCGTCATCTTAAATTTACAGTGTTCCTTTCTAGTTTTGAAATTAGGAGAAATGTTGGTACCATGAGTCAAGAAATATTGAATGAAAGGCAAATAGAATATGATAAAAGCTAAAGCAATCAGGGAACTTTGAAATACTGCTGCCAACCTGCTTTACCCTGTGAAGCCAGTGTAGGTAGAAGCAAGATTTGATACAGGGCTGGCACTTCAGGCTGGTACCAATCAATTACACAGTTATTGTGGAAAGGAGAAATCTAAAGCTCAATGGGGGTGTTTTCTGTTGTAGCTGCAGTGAATCACTAGTTGAGATGAATGTTAGGAATGAAGGACAAATGAAATTGCCACTCTTTGTCCCCTCCTCTTTTAGCACTGCAAGAAAGGGGAACGGAAATTCCTAATTACTTATTTTGCTAAATCTGCTGTTGCTTGCTCAAGACTATTATGAAATGTTTAGGGAACAATGCTGCAATTTTATACTGAAAGAAATTAATACAAGCAGATAAGAATTAATTTGCCTGTTAAATAGGAGCTTATTCATCCATGGAACAACCAAATCCTTTCAAATCAATATAGATTTTCCTGCAATTACAAAACTAACTGGTTCAATCTTGCTGTGGGAGGGGAAAACCTGCCCATCATCACAAGCTCCACCAGGGACAAAACTCCCATATCACCAATTACAACTGGCTTTTAAAATGTTTGCTGAACTGTATATGCAGGCACATTGAATGTTTTAGTAGTTATTGCCTCAGAGTTCCTGTTAAAAGGCAAACAGCAAACTGTTCACCACGTCTTAGTGCTAAAGAAGGCTTCCTTCCAACCAAGGCCAGAATTGCAAACAAGAACTAAACCAGATTGTACTGCAGTTGTATGTGTACCATTAGGATGTTGACTCAATTTACTTACGGAGCAGATGAGGAAAGGTGAATCAGGTACCTTATTTTACAACACCCTCAGTTGGTCACAACAACTCATCATGTTCTTTCCAGGGCTAGGCTGCACCACTCTCCAGTGAAATTAACTGTGTTAAGAGTGTGTTGCTGGAAAGGCACAGCAGGTCAGGCAACATCCGAGGAGCAGGAAAATCGATGTTTCGGGCCTGAGCCCTTCATCAGGCCTGAAACGTCAATTTTCCTGCTCCCTGGATGCTGCCTGACCTGCTGTGCTTTTCCAGCAACACACTCTCAACTCTGATCCCCAGACATCTTCAGACCTCACGGTCTCCAATGAAATTAACTAGTTCATCAGAAATGACAGGAGTCAATTACAAGTCTACTTGATTAAAAGAAAGAGGACTTTTACCATGTGCTCACCCCAAAGAGTTTTATTATCTGTAACCCCAAGTAAAATGATGAAGTTGTTTTTCTTTTTATTTACTCACAGGAGGTAGGTGTCATTGGGTGGGTGAGCATTTATTGCCTGTCCCCTGCTGCCCTTGAGAAGGTGGTAGTGAGCTGCCCTCTTGAACTGGTGCATTTGTAGAAGGTGAACCCACAATGACGTCCCCTCCCACTCTCTCTACCCCTCCTCCGCCTTTGATGGCTTGCGTTGCCCTTAACAGACTTTGCACATAAATTATTCAGTTGGAAACAGGAGTGATTTACTGGTGGGGGTCAATGTGGCAAAAAAATATCAGAGGTTAATTGGTGATGGGAGAAAAACTGTTTAGTGTGTCACAGCACGATGTTACAGAAGAAATTCCAGGATTTTTAAATCCAACATATATGACAAGGGATAAAGGAATTCAAAAGGAAGATAAAAAAATATAAGTTACAGTCCTTAAAGTGTTAGATTTTTAACCTGAGATCACGATCATGTAATTGACATCCTGTGTCCTTGTCAATCGCAAATATTTCAGCCACCTTACAAGTTCTCAAAGTTCTGAGATTACTTTTCAATCAGCTGTATCACTTTCCTTCGTGAAAGGCTGACAGACAGAGAACTTTCATTACAATCACAAATCCATTCTCCTCTGCCAAAAGTAGTGCCCTGAATTACAGTTAGTTTGATTATTACAATATTTGAGTTCCTTGACTCTAAGCTTGATCAGTGTGCACTTGTCTGTCACCTCCAGTGTATGGAACTTATCAGACAAGTTTACATCAAAATAGAAGATGAGGATTTCTTCATTCTTGACTAGCTTCTGTGTCTTTTGACAAAACTGTTAATTTTAATACAGGCAATCTGGTTTATTCCATCTTTGTTCATGAAAATAGGCTCAAATGTGGTCAGCTGATTCTTCTGACCATTTTAGGTTAGAGATTTTGATTAGATTAGATTCCCTACAGTGTAGAAACAGGCCCTTCAGCCCAACAAGTCCACACTGACCCTCTGAAGAGTAACCCACCCAGACCCATCTCCCTCTGAAACACTATGGGCAATTTAGCATGGCCAATTCACGTGACCTGCGCACCCTTGGACTGAGGGAGGAAACCCACACACACAGAGAATGTGCAAACTCCACACAGACAGTTGCCAGAGGCTGGAATTGAAACTGGATCCCTGGCGCCGTGAGGCAACAGTGCTAACCACTGAGGCACCGTGCCACCCCATAGTTCTATCCTTTTGAAAACTATTTCACTCCGTAAAGATCCTGGGACAACCCATAGGTCCAGCACTTGCATACATCTTTTTTGAATTGCATGAGAAATGTGTCTTTGATGGAATGTACCTAACCCCTAACCCCTTGAATATCTCCGATATATAGATGACTTATTTGCTATGAACCCACAGCTAAATGTAAAAATGTCCTTATATAGCTAAATAGGTTTCACCCTACACTCAAATTCACATTTGAAATGGAATTATTAAATGTGATTTCATCAATGTGCTAGTTGAGAAATAGGTTAGCTGATTGTCTACCTCTGATTATCATGAATCAAGCTTCACTGCTCTGTGTACCACACTGGGATCCCAACAGTTCTATGTGCTACAAGAATGGCCTCATAACCCTCATAAACAAGATCCGAGATATTTGTTCACCCTGCTGAAATATGGTGCATCAAAGCCGTATTGCGGGAAATGGCAAACCTCATCAGGTCATCTTTTGCTGCCTATCATGCAAACTCACGTAGGCCCCAGGACAGTCACTCTTGGTCCTGAAAACTCATGGTCTCTCTCCAGTTAAAGAGAAAGTACCTCCATCGTTTGAGCAGGCAGATGAAGTTGATGCTGTGGAATTGAAGTAGCAGCGTCACACATGCAAAATAGTTCTGAGGAGAGTTCATACCAGATTCGAAACATTAACTTTTTTTTCTTTCTCCACAGATGCTGCCAAATCTGTTGAGTTTCTCCAGCATTCTGTGTTTTTAACAATATAATACAATGACTTCATGGCAATCTGCAACCAGTTGGACCATACATACTGCTATAGTGACTGATTGACTGACAGGTTGTTTGATCTACTTTTGGCATATCTACTGACAATAGAATGAAAGCGAGAGGTTGATGAGGAAACATGGGACTCTGAAAAACAGCAGCTTCCTCTATGTCTAATGCAATCATATTTAAGCACACAAGGCAATTGACTTGGTTAGGATAAATAGAAATCTGTAAAATGTTTAAGATTGCAGAAATTCCAGAAGTTGGTTTAGAAGAAGCAACTAACATAGAAGATGGACTGCTGAGAGAGACAATAGAGACAGGTGTTAGTGAAAATATGTAAAGCAACATTGGTTACTTATGAGGCAGTGCATAATTGAGAAGTATTGGCTTTTGTAATCTACAGGATGGTATGCAGAGGCTCTCTTGTTGTATAAGACTTGGTTAGAGACAAAAAAAACCAGCAGATACTGGAATCCAAAGTAGACAGGCAAGAGGCTGGAAGAGCACAGCAAGCCAGGCAGCATCAGGAGGTGGAAAAATCAATGTTTTGGGTGTAACCCTCTCTACCTCCTGATGCTGCCTGGCTTGCTGTGCTCTTCCAGCCTCCTGCATGTCTACTCCTGTTGTAAAAGAGGGAGTTACTGAAAGGGTTAAATGCCATCACGTGATAGGTTCCAACCATCAAGCTGTAAAAGACTTTTGTGGGGCAATGGTAGTGCCTATTTCTCTGAACCTGAAGACCAGGTACAAACCACACCTGTTCTCGAAGTGTGTAATAATATCCCTGAACAGGTTTATTCAGAAACTATGCGTAAAAAGACTCTACATGAGAGGAGTTAACCAGTTCTGCGTTTTGGCCAATGCTGTGTAAAAACAGTTTCATTGTAGTATTGTGAAATTACTCTCAAATTGAAAATGATGTCTCACATAGGACCACCATGAACCTTAGATGTAATGCTAAATGTTTAACAGATGTAGCTGTTAAAGACTATATAATAAACGTAATCTGTTTAACAGAGGCCAAGAGCACAACAGGTCAGGCAGCATCCGAGAAGGAGAATTGACGTTTCGGGCAAAAGCCCTTCGTCAGGAATTCCTGACGAAGGGCTTTTGCCCGAAACATCGATTCTCCTGCTCTTCAAATGCTGCCTGACCTGCTGTGCTTTTCCAGCACCACATTCTTAACACTAATCTCCAGCATCTGCAGTCCTCACTTTTGCTTAACTGAGACCATGTCTACCTTGTGTCTAAATCTTCACTTGGGCATTCTTCTCCTTATGATATCAGCAACTTTCACTAATAGCAGCAGGAAGGATTGATGATTGGGAATGTACCCAAGAAATGCCAGATAGTTCAGCCAGATGACCATAACAATGTAAGATCTCCTCGGTTCCATTGATACAGATCGAGAACAATCTCGAACAATCTTTCCAAATCTGGAACTGGCCACATTAATGAATTGTGTAGGTTTACTGCCTTGCTTAATTTTTGACATTTTTCTAGATCTTCTAAACTGAATTAACATCTTCACCTCTTACTTGGTTGTTAATTTGTTGCTGTTATGCCTGTGGGAGATACCATTATTACCATCACATGCTGAATGCCTGCCTGAGTCTCAGTTAAGCTGATAAAGCCCTCGGCAGTAAACTTACTCAGGTAAGACTGAAATAATAATCATATCTATTCATTGACATTTAAATAAATAAAATCACAATGTTACCTAGTTGTAAAAACAGAAAATGCCCCCTATGTACCTGGTAGATTACAGACACTCATCATTCTATAAATATGATGTCTCATGATAAGTTAATTAATTATTCTTCATACGGTCTCAGAATACATTTGAGTGAGGATGACTGTTCTGCCCATCCAGAACTTTCCTTCTCTGTTGGTGAATCAATGGCGTGAGTAATGTATATGATATGACACTTAAAATTGACTCCGAATTCAGCAGAATATTTACACCACCCACCTTTTTCTTCTTTTGTGCAATATTTTAGATGTATCCATATTAAACTTCATCTTAGCGAGGTTTGAGAAGATTCGTAGTTCAAGTTGAGGTTCTGCTTGTAGGTTTGCTCACTCAGCTGGAAGGTTCACTTCCAGACGTTTCATTACCCTACTAGCTAACATCTTCAGTGGGCCTCCTGGCAAAGCACTGTTTATAACTCCTGCTTTCTATTTAAATATTTGTGTTTCTTTGGGTTGGTGATGTCATTTCCTGTGTGACGTCATTTCCTGTGGTGATGTCATTTCCTGTTCTTTTTCTCAGGGGGTGGTAGATGGGGTCTAACACAATACTGGGACAACATATCCGTTCTAGGACAAGCCAAACAGATGGTATTCCCACTGGAATTCTATCAACAAACACATCGAGTTAGTGGTGAGCTGCCTTCTTGAACCCTTACAGTCCATCTGAGGTTGGTTAACCCAGTCGGTTCTGCTATAACACATGTTTCTTCAACACGAATTGACCACAACATGATTGAAGAATTTAGACCATTATTTGTAGAATGCAAACTTTCCTTACCAGTATTGGCTTTAATGTGATTTTTGTCCCATTGGTTTAAATGGTGCTGCTATTACGTGATCGTCTTATAAGGCGGGATTGCACAGGAACGGAACTATCGCATTATATCAGAACCGATTGCACAGCGTTCTTCGGAAGGCAATTCATTGTAGGAGTTCATTGCTTGTTTGTCAAAGGCCCATTCCTTATCACTAACGTTTCTCAAGGCCAGTCATGGCCTATGTGTAAGATAGAATGCTAAGACACTGGTCTGTAAATGTGCATCTCTACACTGTGAGCTTTTCATCTCAACTGCTCTTTTGTGTGCAATTGACAGATGAAGGCTATATCCCTGCAGTAATAAAATAAACTATTGGACTCATAGCTGTCTCAAATGTTGGATGTGAATGGGATTCTTTCTTTTAGTGTATAGTAGGTACAATAGCACCTGTCTCCTTTTGCAGGGGAGCTGGGAAAACAGAAGCAACTGCACTGCTTTTCATTCCAATCAATATTGCACAGTGAGCAAAACTGAGAGTTCAAAGCAAGAACAGCACGGAGCAGTAGGCCTACCAAGGGCCACAGGTTAAAGGAAGGATGGCCACGTATATTCCCTGGGGCATACTATAAATACAATGGCTTCAAAGTCACAAAATGACAGCAACTCTCTTTTTCTTTGGCATTGCACTATAGGAAACACACAATAGTTTCTAAGGTTTGTGTCAGGAACGGTTCACCATTTGATGAATTGTACATTATATATACAATTAAACACACCTAAGACAATATAACACAAAAGGAATTAAGGGATCTATTTAATAACAGAACTCAGGAACATACGTAATGATAATTTTGTATTTTTTAATCTACATTTCCAGTTCTTGCCATAAGTGTCTAACAACCTAAGTCCATTCTAAAAGAAATTGCAATAAGTATGAAGATTTTCATAGAAGATAGTGCACTGCAACAGAATGATCACTGCATTAAACCAAAAGAGGTTTAAGGGGAAAACAAAAGCTATAGGAGTATACGCCTTGTCAGACTAGCTTTGTAGAAAACTGACCATCTGAGGGCAAGGCTGTATGTGAGGTACCTCCCAGAGACTGGTTATTTGGCCATTGGAAACCAGACTAGCTCGAGGCTGTAGGTTCTGGGGATGAAGATTTAGAGAAAAGAATGCAGAAGAAATAAAGACGTCAAAACACAAATACTTAAAATATTCCTGTAAGAACAACAACAAAAAGAGTTTCAAAATTACTTTTCATAAAACACTTTTATAGCTTTCAGTGATAAGATGGTTAATATAGAATGATAGAATTGTAGAATGATATAGCACAGAGACCAATTGCCCCAATATGTCTGTCAGCTTTTTCATAAAACGTTACAATTAACTCACTTCCCTGTTCTTTCCCATTGTCATTTCTTATTTTACTTTCTTCAATTATTTATCCAATTATCTTTTGAATGCTACTTTAAAATCTATATCTTAAAGGCAAATCTAAATCTAGTAGTTTTAAGAGACTCATCACTTCAAGATGCCAGGCCTAACTTTCTGTATCAGTGCGCTCTGAATGATATGGATCCAAACCACTGATTTCACACAATACATTTTCTGCAGTCTACAGTTCTACAGATGAACTCAACAACAAATGCACTGTAAGTATTGCTAACAGCTACTTTTGCACTCCAAATGTTAAACTCCACAGGTTTTGATTTGGCAGTGTAGTAAAACTTTTAAATGTTTAATTACTACAAAGAGTTGACAGTTTACTTATAAATCAATATTAATTGAGTTCTGATTCATCTAAACAGCTCAGTGGCAGTGAGCTTCCAAATGCCAGCTGTCACTTCAAAATAAAAAAGAATTTTGTCGCTTATTAGCATTTCCAGAGGTTTTACAAAGAAAGTTCAGCAATATTTTGTGTTATATATTTATTAAATTGTCCTCAAAGAGTAACTGCTAATGAAACATCAGCAGTCATAAATCATACATGTGTGACGGCACTTTATATCTGAATATCTCATTGACTGTTCAGAATGTTAATAGTCCGATTCATCTTCCTTTAGTGTAATGAGGTTCAGGATGTAGCAGTAATGGACTGCATGTGAATTAAAGTGCCAAAGCATGAGAACTTCCACCAATGTCATGCTACAGAATGGATACACTGATGAAGTTTAGACCCGAAGATGTTTTGAGTGTAATTAACGCTTATTAATAAAACCTTGCATTGAACTTGCCTGACCCCATTGGTATGATTTAATAACGACATTCTTGAGTGAGCAACGTTATCGAAGTAACGTCACTTATACATAGTTCTCAGCAATGTTCCATTGATTGTGTCACACTAGCAAATCAGATTTGTATTTAAAATGAAGCAACTACATACAAAAAAAGTTTGTACTTCAGTGAAATCACGTTGAGTCAAATTTGGATAATCCAAAACTCTGGTTGTGGCAAAGTCACCAGCCATTTCTGCTATCAGAATAAGGAATGCAGTAGAAGGAGAGGAACATAGGAACAGGAGTAAAGCATTCAGGCCCTTTGAGATCTCTCTGCCATTCAAAACCATCATCGCTGGTCATCCCTTTGGCCCACGATATTGTGCCAAGCTTTAATTCTAATGTGAAATATAGTAACCTGACCTACGCACCCCTCAACTCACTGCTATTCACTTGCATGTCCAGCAGTTGCTTAAACGTCCCCAGTGGCTCTGCTTCCACCACCACAGCTGGCAACGCATTCCACGCGTTCACAACTCTCTGCCTTCCTGGTACTCTCACACGACCTGGCATCATTCATGCCCTTGGCTGGTATGCCCCCCACCTGTAGTGAGCCCAGGTCCATCAAAGATGGTACCAAAAAGCTGTCACTTCTTGTGAAAGGAAAGTCCAAACGATCACGTTGTTTTGCGAATGTCAAGGTGCTACCTGTGCAGTATGAGCCTAACCAAACCACCTGGATGACCTCTAGCAATTTTGGAGCCATCGATTGCAAAAGTGATTTATGAGGCATCTGATGAATGCCCACTCACTCTCCCACTTATTTCCCTAGCTATAGCTGAAAAGGCCACAAAGATACTCCAGGATTTCATTCTGCATCACAACAACACAGAAAACATTTTTGACTTCATAATGCCATGGCAGACCATAACACAGTCCCTGAAGACAGCACACTCAATAGAAATGAATTACTGACCTTTCCAAATTTTAAATCTCAACATTTCTCAATGCTTTTTACTGTACACTGTCAAACCATTATAAGACATAAACCAATTGAAAAGTAGACATTTTTCATATCCTTATTTAATCACCGTGATCTACTTTGTGTTTTTTGGCACAAAGCTCTGCATTTGTAGTTTTATAGTTTTATAGGGGCTTCTGTGGCTTTTCAAAACTCACTTAGAATGAATTTGTGAGCAGGTCCTCTACTATTTGACTTCTAGTGGTTTCACTGTATTAGGAAACAATAGAGAAAGTGCAAAAATGATGTACAAGACTGATGCCAGAATTGAGGAAGTGCATATAACAGGGAAGATTGAAAATGCTTGTGGTTCTTTCTTTTAGAAAAGCAAAAGATAATTACATGTTGCTCTGCTATAACATGCATTTCGTCAACGCAAATTCACTGTAATACAATTGATGAATTGGGGACGCTGTTTCTAAAGCATGACCTTTTAAAACATGTGTTGGCTGTAACACCATTACATTGCCAACACTTTAAGTGCTATTTCTAAAGCACGATTTTTGTATCACGGGGGTTGCATAAGGACGCAACCTTTGTGTTATAGAAGAACTGATTTAGTAGGAATCTCATCACAACATTAAAACACTGCAATGTCATCATTTCATAATGTGCAGATGTCACTCTGTCCATGGCAATGGCACGAACAGATTGTGCAGACAATGCACTGAACGCAAGTGTATTCCTAGTTTTGTAAAACAAAAGCATGTATCTTTTATGTTGATCAATCATTGTACCATCCTGGAAGCCTAATTCCACAAATATCAAATGATTTTCTAAAATTGCATACAGCTATGAAATAGGATAAATGTTTTGTTCAAAATCTGTTATGATTTGGATTTAAATCCAGTCCAGACTGTTGGGGGATGTCTGTCTTTGTGTCTGACACTAATGGTTATGAAAACCCTAAGTGAAACCAGTTTAGCTTGTCTCAGTCCAGCTGCTGCTGACCACAAACTCATAAAGTGATCCGTAACATTGCATTCATTGGCAGCAGTTGGTAGTTAAGGAGGAGAGAGGCCACGTGAACACTGTGAGTAATTAATGAAGATAGAAATGCTGTGAATGCACAACTGAATCAGAACATAAACATAACCATGAAGTAAAAGTGAGATGTATACATTAAAAACATGAACTCCAAAGCAAATTGGTCAGAAATTCTACAAAGCAAAGACCTCATTTAGGAATTTGTGAACATGTTAACAATAATGGTCAGGACAATGCTCTCTGTTCTACCCAGTCTCTTCCATACAATTGGAATACCTTGTGTGTTATACCTTAAGAATTATGCAAATAATATGTTTAAGATTTGTGATGTGCAAACTCTCATTTTTGTCTCCGAAAGCTAGTGTGCTTCCAATTAAACCTGTTGGACTATAACCTGGTGTTGTGTGATTTTTAACTTTGTACATTCTTCAAATAATGTGAGCACTGTAAACCTATGCATTATGAAGACATCCTGCCTGCTCTCTGACATGTGTAATTGTGGTTTTGTGATTAAATACTATTGCATAGTAATTAAACACGTGTCTTTTCTGTTTGCAATTGTGTGGGGCATGTATCCGTGACTGCATGGGTAGCCATTACAATACTCCATGCACGAGGGGAATGTGATGATTGTGTTCTGTTTGGCTGATGTCCTTCCCAGGGGAAAGCTGATGAAAATGCTTGACTTGTGAGCATAGTTTCCAAAGCTATTTGGCACAGAGGTGCTTTTCAAACTGCCTGATGTAGCAGACATGTACTGCTGATGGACTGCAAGGATGCTGTGGCATGCCAGTTTTGTGCTGTGGTGATCTTTCCTTCAATGAGTAGCGCTATCTGTGTTTCAGACATTATCTGCACATTATTCTGCAGCAGATGGTAGAACCCTGTAGGCATGTCCAGATTTATTAGCAGATATACCTCAATGGCAATGGGTGGAGATCAACACTGCTGGAGCTTTCACAGCCTTCACTTGCTGCTCTCATGCACAAAATAAAAAGCATGCCTTCGCCACCTTGTAACATGTGATTTAATAACCAGAGGACCATTTCTGAGGTTAGTCGGTATTAGTTGAAGAAAGACACATCTTGCCAAATCATTTTGCCTTGCAATCATCAGGACAATTTGCAAGAACTACCAAAGAAAGGGCAATTACACTTATGTCATGTGAGAGGAGAGTGCTGATTGGTTAGCATGCGGTCTCTGACTGGTAGACGTGTTGCCTGGGAGAATCATGACCCAACCAGACTGCACTTGTAAAACTCATAACACAGTGTTCAACATTAGATGTGATTCCACATTTGAACAACATGGCTCTACTGTAATGAAAGGTATGTCAGGTTCCAAATGATCAGTTATGATAGGGGACTTTCTAGTCAGGGGCACAGACAGACATTTCTGCAGCTCACAGTGAGATTTCAGAATGGTATGTTGCCTCCCTGGTGCCAGGATCAAGGGTGTCTCTGAGAGGGTGCAGAATATTCTCAAAGGAGAGGGTGACCTGCAGATACTGAGAAAAGAGATAAGTCTGAGGCTGGTACGGTAGAAAAAAAGAACAAGTTAAATTGTCAAGTTAGGCAAGACCAAAGTAGAGAATGAGGTAAGACTGATGAATTAAACTGCATATATTTCAATGCAAGAGGCCTGAAAGGTAAGGCAGATGAACTCAGGGCATGATTGGGAACTTGGAACTGGGATATCTTAGCAATTACAGAGACATGGCTCAGGGACAGAGAAGTTTGGCAGCTTAATGTTCCAAAGTATAGATGTTATAGGAAGGATAGAAAGGGGGACCACCAAGGAGGGGGAGTGGCATTTTGGTTAAGGATAACATTATGGCTGTACTTATGGAGGATAGTCCCTGGGAGAATGTCTGGTGAAGCTACATGGGTGGAACTGAGAAATAAAAAAGGGATGAGCACCTTTTTGGGATTGTACTATAGGCATCCCAATAGTCAGCAGGAACTTGAGAAGCAAATATGTAAGGAGAATAATAGGGTTGTAATGGTAAGGGATTTTAACTTTCCAAACAAAGACTGGCACTGCCCTAGTGTTAAGGGCTTGGATGGAGAGGAATTTGTTAAGTGTGTACAAAAAAAACTTTCTTATTCAGTATGTGGATGTACCTACGAGAGAAGGAGCAAAACTTGACCTTCTCTTAAAATACGGAAATAAGACAGGGCAAGTGACTGAAGTGTCAGTGGGGAGCCAGTGACCATAATTCTATCCATTTTAAAATACTAGTGGAAAAGCTTAGACCTGGTCTAAAAGTTAAAGTTCTAAATTGGAGTAAGGCAAGTTTTGTCAGTATTAGGCAAGAACTTTCAAAAGTTGATTGAAGAGGCTATTCACAAGTAAGGGGATGGTTGAAAAGTCTGAGGTCATTAAAATGAGATATCAAAAGTTCAGAGATGATCTATTCCTGTTTATGCAAAGGGATTGCTAGTAGATGTAAAGTATACTGGATGACAAGAGAAAGTGAGGCTCTGGTCAAGAAAAAGAATGAAGCATATGTCAGGTAGAGATAACTGGGATCAAGTGAATCCCTAGAAGGGTATAAGGGCAGCAGGAGTATACTCAAGAAGGTAAAAAAGGAGACATGAGATATCTTTGGTAAATAGGGTTAATTGAATTGAATTGAATTTATTGTCACGTGTACCAAGGCACAGTGAAAAGCTTTGTCATGCGAACAATACAGACAGATCACAGAGTTAAGTAGCATAGAGAAGTAAATAATAGGTAAACAGTGGTAAAAACAAAAACCCAGCTACAGGTGAATGTTAAGAGTTTCTGAGTCCATTCAGTATTCTAACAACATTAGGGTAGAAACTGTTATGAAACTAACTTGTGCATGTGTTCAGGCATCTGTACGTTCTCCCGATGGTAGAAGTTGTAGAAAAACCTTGCCAGGGTGGGATGGATCTTTGAGAATGCTGGCGGCCTTTACTTGATGGCGGGCCTGGTTAAGGAGAATCCAAAGAGACTCTACGAAATACGTTAAGGGAAAAAGAGTAATAGGCACTCTTAAAGATCAACAAGGCTGAATATGTGTGCAACCACAAGACACGGGTAAGATATTTTGCATCAATATCTATTGTGGAGAAGGATAAGGAAGTTAAAGAACTTGAGGAAGTAATGATAATTGAAAAGTGTCCATATTACAGAAAAGGAGATGCTAAGCTTCTTAAAACACATAAAGGTGGATAATTCCCAGGGACATGATCAGGTGTATCCCAAAACATTGTAGGAAGCTAGGGAAGTGATTGATGGGCCTGTTGTTGAGATATTTGTATCAATGATAGCCATGGGTGAGCTGCCATTATTTAAAAAAGGTGGTAACACCCAGAGTCTGAGATATCATATCCAATATAAATAGTTTTTAATAAACTTCAAGATATTTGTCTTAGTAAGAACCTAGTCCTTCTTGTATAAAATCATCATAGACCAAAAGGCTGCTCTCTCATTGGAGACAACTGATGGCAGCAGTTCAACTTGAGGGTTACCATGGCTTAGATGAGGGGCAAGGTGGAGAAGGTGGAGGGGCGGGGGGGAGGGTAGATATCCATCCCTAGGGGTGAATTATAAAGAAATAAACTTGGGAGAGCTTCCTGATGTCAGCTCTGGTGGGCACAGCTCTACCTTTAGTCAGGTACAACTTCCAGCCTTGTGTGTGATTCCTTATAAAATTTCACTTGTTAAATAAGATGGGTTAGACAGCAGCAGAAGCACAATTGCAAAATATCACAGAAAGGCACAAGCAAATACACAGTAAGACTTTCATCATTCATCACATTAAATCTGTGACCTGAATAATTGTTTTTTTTCCCATCTTACATCACAATGACAACCATAGCTGTCAGGAAAATGAACTGGAACGGCTTACTGAAGCAATTAGGAAGCAGCAAAATTTGGGCAGTGGGGGGGGGGGGGGTTTGGCAGATAGTGCAGGTTTGAAAAATGTGTTGCTGGAAAAGCGCAGCAGGTCAGGCAGCATCCAAGGAACAGGAGAATCGACGTTTCGGGCATAAGCCCTTCTGCAGGTGGCAAGGTTGGTTCATAGTCTGTGTAACGTTGGCAGAGACGGCAAAGTTCAACATGTGACGAACAACTTGCTTGTTTCACAATTAACTTAAAATGCCATCAGCCCTATTAGAATAATTCCTGGTACTTGGAAAATGTATTACGTTTGATGAAGTGTGTTACCCTGAGTCAAAACTTTTATGCCACATTGGGGAACAGAAATCCTTTTCAAGTGGCCTTATACCAATTTTATGCATAGGTTTGTCATATAAAATAGCTAGCAGAACAGCGAGATGGGACAATTCTCAGTCCAATCCAGTCCAAATTCAATGCCACTGTTAATAGAGTCACAGAGCATGAAAACAGACGTTTCGGTTCAAGTAGTGCACACTGACCCTGCTTCCAAGATAAACTAATCCCACCTGCCTGCGCTTGGCCCATGTCCTTCTGAATCTTTCCAATTCATATACTTATACAAATGCTTTTTCAAAGTTGTAACTGTACCTACATGCACCACTTTTTCTGGCAGTTCATTCCACACACGACCCACTCTCCGTGTAAAAAAGTTGCCCCTCATGTCCTTTTTAAATCCTTCTCCTCTCACCTTAAAAATATGCCCTGTTGTTTTAAATTCTTCCACCTTAGGGAAAAGATCTTCGCTATTCACCTTATGTACGACTCCAATGATTTTATAAACTTCTTTAAGGTCACTGTTTGACCTCCTACACTCCAGTGAACAAAAGGTCCCAGCCTGGGGCAGCACAGTGGCGAGAGCAGCATGGTGGCTTCGTGGTTAGCACTGCTGCCTTACAGTGCCAGGTTTGATTCCAGCCTCGGGCAACTGTCTGTGTGGAGTTTGCACATTCTCCCCGTGTCTGCGTGGGTTTCCTCTGGGTGCTCTGGTTTCCTCCCACAATCCAAAGATGTGTAGGTCAGGTGAACTGGCCATGCTAAATTGCCCACAGTGTTAGGTGCATTAGTCAGAGGGAAATGGGTCTGGGTGATTACTCTTCAGAGGGTCAGGGTGGACTGGTTGGGCTGAAGGACCTGTTTCCACACTGTAGGGAATCTAATCTATTCAGCCTCCCCTTATAACTCAACCGTGCCATTCCCAGTAACATCCTAGTAAATCTTTTCTGAACTCTGAAGTTGAAAAATGTGGTGCTGGAAAAACACAGCAGGCCAGGCAGCATCTGAGGAGCAGGAGAATCGACGTTTTGGGCATAAGCCCTTCTTCATGAATGAGACTGGTGTGCCAAGCGGGCTGAGATAAAAGGTAGAGAGGAGGGAATTTGGGGGAGGGGCGCTGGTAATACGATAGGTGGAAGGAGGTGAGGGTGAGGGCGATAGGCCGGAGAGGGGGTGGGGGCGGAGAGGTTGGGAAGAAGCTTGCAGGTCAAGAGGGCGGTGCTGAATCCGAGAGCTGGGACTGAGATAAGGTGGGGGGAGGGGAAATGAGGAAGCTGGAGAAATCTACATTCATCCCTTGTGGTTGGAGGATTCCTAGGCGGAAGATGAGGCGCTCTTCCTCCAGGCGTCGTGTGGCCAGGGTCTGCCGATGGAGGAGGCCAAGAACCTGCATGTCATTGGCAGAGTGGGAGGGGGAGTTAAAGTGTTCAGCTATGGGACGGTTGGGTTGGTTGGTGCGGGTGTCCTAGAGGTGTTCCTTGAAACGTTCCGCAAGTAGGCGGCCTGTCTCCCCAATATAGAGGAGGCCACATTGGGTGCAGCAGATACAGTAAATGATGTGTGTGGAGGTGCAGGTGAATTTGCGATGGACTCTGAACTCTGTCTGGTTTAATAATATCCTTCCTATAACTGGAGGACCAGAACTGCACACAGTACTCCAGAAGAGACCTCACCAATATCCGGTATAACCTCAATATGACATGCCAACTCCTTTACTCAAAGGTCTGAGCAATGAAGGCAAGCCAACCTGTCAACCTGCGATGCAAATTTCAAAGAATTATATACGTGAAGCCCTTGGTCTCTCTGATCTACAACACTACCCAGGGCCCTACCATTAACTGTATAAGTCCTGTCCATGTTTGTTTTCCCAAAATTCAATACCTTGCATTTATCCAAATTAAACTCCATCTGCTACTCTTCACCCCACTGACCCAATCGATCAGGATCACTTTGTAATCTTCGATAACCTTCTTCTCTGACCACTATACTACCGATTTTTATGTCATCTGCAAACTTACTAACCATGCCTCAACTTTTATATCACATTTTGTGAGGGCGCTGTACTGTGATTTAAATAGTTTGTACTTACCAAAAATCAAATGGTAAGCATCTTGCAATCATAAAATGGTCATCAGGTGGTAGTAAGGGACATGTGTGTTGTCGAAGGCAGTTACAGATCAGAAACTGCAGTGCCATATTAAATGACACTGCCAGCAATTATCATTGCAATACTGCGACCACTGGGATACTGCGTCAATTGAGAATATCCATTTTTGAGCCAGCTTGACTTTGCTGGCAACATTTTAGTTTCTGTCTGAAAGCTTATGAGTTTAAACTGCATATCAGGACTTGGGTGCATAATTTCGACTGGATACATCAAGGTATAACTGAGGCAATGGTGACGTTAGCCTTTGAAATGGACATCAAGAGAAGATGTTGGATGGTTTTTACACGTCTCATAGGGCCACTTATTTTGTTCATCATCAAAATGAATTGATCAACTTGCAATTTGTTCATCAATGTGTTCTTATATTGTATTACGCACATAAATTGCCATCACATTCACCTCTGTAAATCCACAGTTTGTGGGAAGCATGATGAACACTTTGTAAATGTAAGATTTTTCTTCAAACAATTGCACAATGAAGAGCATGTTAAAAAGTCACAATTTTGTCCATTAATTTGTATGCACATTTAGTTGCAAAAAGGTTTTCTTCTCTGAAAACACAACCATACATTTATCACTGTATAGCCTAGCTGTCACTTCCATTAAGCTCCAAACACTGATGAGTTTTTCACACTGTACTTACTGTTATCACCTTCTCTCACACCCCTTCAGAATGCGCTCCATGCAGCATGTTCGCAAAGCCATTTTTTTCTCACCTCCAGCTAGCTGTTTTCCAATTAGATGGATACAGCTGGATTCTACCTCATCTAAACCTTAGGTGTGATCCATGTAATACCATTAGATTAGATTCCCTACAGTATGGAAACAGACCCTTCAGCCCAATAAGTCAACACTGACCCTCCGAAGAGTAACCCACCCAGACCCATTCCCCTACCCTATATTTACCTCTGAGTAACGCACCTAACAGTTTAGCATGGCCAATTCACCAAACTACACATCTTTGGATTGTGGGAGGAAACCGGAGTATTCCCAGACAGACACAGGGAGAATGGGCAACTCTACACAAACAGTCGCCCAACGTGGGACTCGAATCCGGATCCCTGGCGCTCTGAGGCAGCAGCGCTAACCACTGAGCCACCATGCTGACCCACAATGCCATTAGTTTTGTAAAGAGATTTTGGCATTGCAGTATTTGAATATTGTTGATTTTTGTCGTGGCAATCAATGGAATTTAATATCAACCACTTTTTAAGCAGATGAACAATCTAGTATTGTGTGTTTTGCACCACAATCCAAAGTATTTTCAATCCAATAATCTATATAATAACCTGATTCAAGTGTATGAAATGACTTTAAAATGATTCCTTTGTAAGGAAATATGCACATCGTATGAACCTGCCCCAAGTCCCATGCCACTTCTTCAACAACTCCTACTCTTGGATCTTTGTTCCCTTGGAAATATATCTCAGTTCATCTTATCCCAAAGGAAGGTGACCTCTCCAACTTTATGAACAAGCTTCCTTTAGCAATGCCCCTACTGACAAATTAAAATTGTCATAAAGCATAAAGGTGAAGTGTAGTTACGACCTTTACTACAGAAGGGAGTCACCATCCTTCCAATGGTGCTCTGGCTCTTCTGAAAATTAGCGCAATAGACAATCCTTGGCTGAATGGTGGAAACAAGAAATGGCAGGCCTCAGCCAATAGTGGAGAGACAAGGGACCAAGCTACTGGCATCAGCAATGCTACTGATAAGAATTGGTGCAAAATTGAGCTCACTAAAATGGGAGCTGAAATAAAATAGCTCCCATAAATAGACAAGGTGATCATAATACACAAGGTGAACAGGCAGGTCATCTTTCTACTGTTTGCTAATTTACATGCTTTCTCTATGTAGCCAGCACTAAACACACCAATGAATATCTGTATGTATCAACAGAGAAGCCCAATTTTTACTTGCTAGCACAACTTAATAACAACCTGCACCTCTCAAATGGTCCTTTATGGTTGGCGAAAAGTACCCTGGGTGTCCGATTTACAAATGTCCAACTTAACGAACATTCATACTTATGATTGCTATCCCAAACATGCTTTCATTTTGAAAGACCTGATTATGAACATTTCCTGTACTTAAAAATGGCTTCTTTCCATTGTCCTACATTGTCTGACTTGTGAACAAATGGGCATGTGAATGGACCCGAGAACAGAACCCATTTGCATCTTGTAAGGGATCAACATTGTCATGAAGCAGCTTCCCACAGGGAAAACAAGCTCAGTGTGGCTGGAATTGGAAAGTAGACAAATCGAAGATAGGCAATCGATAGAATTCAGCCAAGTCTCTTAATAAGGTTAAAAAATTTGGAATCTTTGTGTCCTCACGTTACCATGTATAGTTGCATATCGTGTTTGCATACAGTAAATAAAGTTTGACAGAAGTTTAAGGTTAAAAGCAGTTCTTGGCTTAACTTTTCCCTTGACCAGTCTGTCTTGAATTCCAACCAAGCTATGGCGTAAAAACCACATTATAAAGGAAGCAGACGTTGTGTAGGAACTCAACTTAATTTGGGAAAGACCTGAGAGAGAATACAGCAGGTTTTCTGGTGCTGCACTAGGGTTGGGGGGTCATCATGGAGAAGGTTCAAGGATGAGAGGGGGTCCTGTAGCCACAGAGGACCAGGAGGACCTGATAGCCTTCAATTAAAGGATGTGGGAAGCAGATAGTGATGGAGTTTAATGGCAGGAGTCAAATCCAACAGACTGGAAGAACAAGAGTTTAATGACTGCACAGGAGGGTCAAAACCAGCAAATGCCTCTTTAAATGCCACATCCTTCCAACTGCTCCAGTAACCCCAGCTGCTACTGCAATCACATATGCCAGTCACTCACCTACCAACAAACTCTATCAATCAAAAAGGCAACCAAACATTCATCTCCTTCACCTCACCCTCACACATTTAGCACTGTCACAAATCTCACACCCACATCTCACAGCCTGAGCACATGCCAGCAACTGAAACATGACAGTCACATTGTGCAAACAAGTTCCTCAGGACTAGCTGACACACCACTCTGTCTCATGCTTGCAAAGGAATTGTCAGAGGTTATAGGAGTTAACCTGGCAGAGGAGAGGCCCACTCCCATACTTAACTAGCCCACTAGTTTTTGTGCCAGTAACTAGGGAGGGTCACAATTTCAAGACTGTCAGCAAGAGAGCATGCAGTGAGATTTCTTTAATCAGAGAGTTGTTCAGAATTGGAATGCGCTGCCTGGGAGAGTGGTGGAGGTAGATTGCATATGAGGTTTCAAAGATTTAAAGGTGATGAATTTAGAGAGCTGTGGGGATCTGACTGGAGAATGGGACGAGCTGGGTAGCCTGTACAGATCCGATGGGTGGAATGGCCTCCTTCTATAGTGTAAAACTCTATGATTTTACTGACTGATGGAAGAGACTGTGCTGATCAGCCAATACTGAGCCTGTGACTAACAGAGAGGTTGTAACCTACTGCCAATGATTGTATCCTCACAATAGATCCTCTTTCTCACATTATTTTCCTTTTATATTCTTTTCTAAACTTTCTTTTGACTTACACGCTACTAGATGGTGTAAGCATGCACATTCCTCCTTCCCTCAATACAACTTTTTCCTTGTGCCTTTCAAATCTGCAAGAATATCGAGGTGTGGAAGACCAGAGAGATAGTGATGATGAAGAAACACTGTCACACTCAAAGCTGCCAATTCTGATTCTTAGGAAGTGGACCTTGGCTAGGATAGAGTTGGAAATTTTTGAGGGGAGTAGAGGTGTAAAGGTGGCTCTTTCCTCTTGTATATTGCATGCTCAGCCAAGGAAGGGTAAAGCTGATGCATTGAGCTCCAAACTGGCATAACTCTCATCGAATTAATACCTACAACATGGTCTACCTGCTCTGCCATATACATTTGTACCTATTCCACATAGTGACTGCGAACACACACCATTTTGGCAGTTGTAAAAGCAGCATAGTGCCCCAAAAGGGACACCGTCAGGAGCAGTTTATCATTCAAAGTTTCTGGAAGTACAGCTCATCTTTACTGAAGACAATAACTGAATTGCTGGGGGGCTAACCTGACACCTTCTCTTTGGGATCAGAAGAAAAATCATAAATCATTCAGAACAAAAACAGAAATTGCAGGAGAAACCTTGGCAGGTCTGACAGCATTCGTGGAGAGAAAAAACAGAGTAAATGTTTTGAGTCCAGTGACCTGTTGTGAGAACTGTTCTGACTGTTCACTCTGTTTTCCTCTCCACAGTTCCTGGCAGCCCTGCTGAGTTTCTCCAGCAATTCTTGCTTTTGTTTCAGATTTTCAGCATCCACAGTTCTTTGATTTATTACATAAATCGTGCACATTCTGATAACTCTGAATGGTTATAGTATTTTCATTGCCATAGCTGATATGAATAAAAATAGCTTTGACTGGCTAAGAGCAAACGTGAAATCACACAGTAAACACACAATTTCACTCAAACTTGGATTCTTCCACAGCTTGTACTGGGGATGCTGCTATGAAATCTATGCAATAACAAGACAACAAAGAACATTTCAAATGTTATTAATAACAAAAAAAACTCACAGTCCGAAACTTAAGGGCAGCAATGAACTCAAATGTCTCTGCTCAATTTAGTTTTTGAAATATCTGCGTCATAGCCTCTTTTCTCTGCCATAAAAACCTCTATTGAGCTAAGAGACAATCATCATTCTACTTTATTAACACTTGATTGCATTTAGAGTGATCTCTTTGAAGAATAACATGTGAATCAACCGTTTGAAAATAAATTCATTCATGTGCAGTTTCCTTATTACTGTAACAAAAATTGGTTCTTTCAAGCTCTGCATTATTTTGTATCATTGATCCATGGTACAATAAACCTCAGCTCCTCTTATCTCGCTGAGATTTTAGCTCTTTTATTGACTATAGTGGAACTCCTGACAGGGTCTGAGAGCAGGCACAGGATTGTTTTAATGGGGTCACTATTGAGACAAGGTTTGACTGTTGTGGGTTTAGGTATAACACAGAGAAGTCAGTCAATGTGATTTTCTTTTCACTGTCACATTCATGCTTAAAAGGATGAGATCAGACAGAAAATAGAAAATGGATTGACTGTTCATTTTGCTTCTTACTGCTGCTTTATCATTTTTCTCATTTTCTAGAGAAACTTATAGTTAATGATCCAGATTTCTACCTTTAGCAGGTGGAAACTGGGCTCTTGTAGTGTGGTGGTAGTGTCTCTGCCTCTGGGAGAGGAGAACATTACATATAAGAGCATAAGATCTAGGAGCAGAAGTAGGCAATTCAGCCCTCAAGACTGCTCCATCACTCCATTTATTCTTGACCAATATATTCTCAGCCTCAACCTTCCATAACACTTCAATTTGTTACTAACGAAAAATCTATCTCCTCCTTAAATTTATTCAATATCCCATCAACTCCTGCCTTAATTAGAATGAGAATCACTACAGTGTGGAAACATGCCCTTCGGCCCAACAAGTCCACACTGCCCCCCTGAAGAATAACCCACCCAGACCCATTTCCCCAGACTAATGCACCTAACCCACACACCCCTGAACACTATGAACAATTAAGTTTGGCTAATTCACCTAACCTGCACATCTGTGGACTATGGGAAGAAACCAGAGCACCTGGATGCAACCTGCATAGGTGCAGGGAGAATGTGCAAACTCCACACATACAGTCACCTGAAGCTGGAACTGAACCTGGATCCATGGTGCTGTTAGGCAGTAGTGCTAACCACTGAGCCACCATGCCACCCTCTGGGGATGCCACAGATTCAGGGCCCTTTGAGAAGTAACTTCTCCTCATCTCTGTTTTAAATCTGCTACCCAAATCTTAAAACTCTGACCTCTCATTCTAGATTGCCCTATTCAAGGAAACATCTTCTCTACATCTACTTTGTCAATCCCCTTTAACATCTTATATACCTCAATTAGATCTCCTCTTACTTTTCTAAATTCTGAAAGTATAAGTTTAAAATGCTCAATCTCTCCTCCCAAGACAAATCCCTCATTTCTGGAGCCAATCCAATGAACCCCCTCTGAACTTCCTCCAATTCAACTACATTCCTCTTCAAATAAAGGGTCTAAAATTGCACACAATGCTTCAGGTGTGGTCTCACTATTGCCTTGTACACTCCCTACTTTTAGAATCCATTCCTTTTGCAATAAATGCCAACATCCCATTTGTTTTCCTTCTAACTGCATACTAGCTTTCTGCAATTCATGCACAAGGATACACAGACCCCTTTGCACCAAAGCACTCTGAAGTTTCCTCTCCATTTAAGTAATAAGTTGCCTTTCTACTCCTCTAACCAAAATGGGTGCTTTCATGTTTATCCGCAATATACACATAGGCGGCACGGTGGCACAGTGGTTAGCACTGTTGCATCACACCACCAGAGACCCGGGTTCAATCCCTACCTCAGGCGACTGTCTCTGTGGAGTTTGCACATTCTCCCTATGTCGGCGTGGGTTTGCTCCGGTTTCCTCCCACAGTCCAAAAATGTGCAGGTTAGGTGAATTGGCCATGCTAAATTGCCCGTAGCATTGGGTGAAATGTAGGGGAATGGGTCTGGGTGGGTTGGTGTGGACTTGTTGGCCTGTTTCCACACTGTAAGTAATCCAAAATCATTTGCCAAATTTTGGCTTTATCTCCTAATCTATCCATATCCACATAGAAATTTCTTACTTATTTATTGCAACTTATTTTCCCACCTATTTACTGTCACCTGCTAATTTGGCTACAGTATTTCCTATCCCTGTAACCAAGTTATTAATGTAGAGTGTTAGCAGTTACTGCCCCAGCATCCTACTAGTTACATCATGCCAACTAGAAAATGACCCATTTATTCTAACTCTCAGCTTTCTCTTGGTTTACCAAGTCTTTGTCCAAGCTAATAAATTACCCCAACCGCATGTGACCTTACTTTGTATATTAGCTTTTTGTGCGACCCCTTATTAAATGTCTTCTGGAAGTCCAGATGTATTAGATCTACATAATTTCTATTGTCTATTTTGCTTGTCATATCTTCAAAGAACAAATTAGTTAAACATGATTTACCCTTCATAAAACCATGCTGACTCAGATGGATTGTATTTTGAATCCCCAAATTTTATGTCACTACTTCCTTAATAATGGATTTTAACAATTTTCCAATAACTACTGTTAAACTAACTTGTCTATAGTTTCCTACTTTCTGCCTCAATTCTCTTTTAATTAAGGATGTTATATTAGCAATTTTCCAACCTCATATATTTTGCGTGTTCATGATTTTTCTTTCATGATTTACCCTTGCTCTTTTTATTACTTTTATCATAATCCTTTGTTGATCTTTAGGTGTTTTTTCCAGTGTACTATTCGCCTTTGCAATATGGTATGCCATAGATTTTATTTTTATGTTATCTTTAATTTCTTTGCTTAGTTATAGATGTCTCTCCCCCTCTTACAATCTTTTGTCCCTTCTGGACTATATTTTATGTGGATGGAATTGAAAATCTCCTTAAACATCTGCCACTAATCATCAACTGGCCTATTTTTTGGTCTTCCTGTCTTGTCCACTGGGGCTGGATCTGTCCTCATGCCTATGTTTAACTCCAGAATGCTAGTATAGGACTTCAGTTTATTACTTTCAAACTGAATTTGAAATTCTAGCATGCTATGTTCACTCTTCCCTACAGAATCCTTTATGATGAGATCATCAATTAATCCCACCTCATTACTTCATACCAAATCCAGATTGGCCTGCTCCCTGATTGGTTCCCCAACATATTGCTCTAAGAAGCAATCTCTAATACATGAAATGAACTCTCTCTTGAATCTACCCGTACCAATTTGATTAATCCTGTCTATTCATATTAATATCATCCACAATCATTGCTGTACCTTTCTTACAAACCCCTATATATCTTGCCTTCTCCTGTGCCCCATTGCAGAACGACTACATGGAAACCTATAGATTACTCCTCGCAGGGATTTCTTTCCTGTGCTATTTCTTAATTCTATCCAGACTGAATCTATGTCTTGATCTCTGGTGCCTTTCTTCTCATGATACAACTGATCTAGTCCTTTACTAACAAAGCTACACCACCTCCTTTCCCTTCCTACCCATCCTTAGGTGAAAACCCTTGGATATTCAATCCCCAAATTGGTCTCCCTGCAACCACATCTCTGTAATTGCCACAAATGTAGAAGGTCTGGGTTCATGTACCACCTTCGCTGGAGGTGCATTATAACATGTCTGAACAGGTTGACTCAAAATAATTCAACTGAGGTTTACGAGGAGTCGTTCATATCCCAATGCCATTTTTCACTTATTCCCACATCAACAGGCCCTGGGATAGATATTGTGAACATAGTTGAGAGGAATTTAAAGTTGCTCGGAAGTAAAGCTGGATGAGACATTACACTGAAGCTCTGCCTGCCCTTTTATTTGGGAATTAAAGACCTTTGGCTTTCTTTCCAGAAGAGCAGAGAGGCTTCAACCCAGTGTTCTGGGCAATAGTTAACCTCGAAGAATTAACAGTCACCATCACAAGAAGAGGTCTGACTGTCTACGAGGACATCAGTCAGTCCCACTTCCCTGCCCATTCACAAACGCCCTGCATTTCTTTTTAAAGCATCTAATCCAGTTCCATTTTGAAAATCCCAATTGTATCAGCCTGTATGACACTGTGAAGCTAATGCATTCCAGATTCTAACCGGCCACTATGTAAAATAAACAATTCTTCCTGTTTTCCCTTGGTTCTGGTTACCAATCACCTTAGATATATGTCCTTTTCCTGGAAGAGAAATGAACAATGCAATACCCATCTTCAAATACACAACTTATCAATAGTTACACATTCATCGGCACAGCCACAGTGTAATTTCAACACATCAGCTAGCAAAACTAAATTAAATTCATTAGTGACTAACACTTGTTTTAAATCACTCTCAAGTAAGAAAACCAACAACTAACAGCTCGGGTTTTTTTGAGAACATCTGGTGTACAGCTCAGTAAAGCAGAGTCCGCGGAGTGCGATTTCAACACTAAGATATGACAGTACCTTGAGGATGGACAGGTTAGAGAAAGGTCACCTATTGCAGCTGTTCCTGATTCTAAGGAGTGGTGCCAATCTCCAAAACAAAACTGGTCTCGCCGTGTAAAGGGAAATGACTGGGCTGTGGTAAACATTGTCAGGACTTACACCGTGAGGGGCCACCTACCCCATGTGGCCAAAGTAAAGGAGGTGAATCTGAGGCCAGGTTTTCCTTCATCAGCTGAAACTGTCAAAGCAATTAGAAATTTTCCCTTGCCCATGCCCCGGCTCCCCATTATAATTTTGCAAAAGCATTCCCCTGCTGCCAATTTCAATTTGGGTCCATTAAGCAGGTTACTCAGTCTTAGCCAGCACCTCACACGTCTGATTAATCGTGACAGCAATCTTTTGAATCTGGTCAGGCGGGAGGCAGAGAGAAAATTAAAGTTCACATTGATAGGACAGTATTTTTGGGAGGGAAGAGGTACAATGTGGGCTCAATTAAATGAAAAACCTTCCATATTATTTTTATACACCCAGCCCACTGTCCCACCATATTGTAACTTCACACTGTTTTATGATGTCCCAACAATATATGGGCCAAATGCAGACAAGAGGGACTAGTTTAGTTTGGGAAACTTAGTCAGATTGGATGAGTTGGACCAAAGGATCTGTCTCTGTGCTGTATGACCCTACAATATACTCAGCCAATTTTGATTGGCATTTATTAAAGCTTTCTTAGGTCGGAGCGCCAGATCTTTCAGTAATAAATAAAATGAATGGAAATGTTTTCAGTAACGCAAAACAAATGTTATGAAATCTAAAGAAAACTGAATAAACAATGTACCATTACTTTAAAGGAGGCCAACAAGTAAGTGAATGATTTGCTAATTTCCTGTCATGCTGTCACATCTCCTGTGGCAGTGCTATGATTTATAATGGCAGGAGCATTTTAACACGTAACATACAGCTATTACTCCTCTGCAATCCTACAGATGGATAGTTGTGGCCTATACCTTTAACATCAAAAAGCCTAAATGCCACAAACATCCTGATGATATGGCTGCTTGTGTATAAATAGGTTGGCACATGCACGTAAATTTCAGATTCCTGGTCAAAATAAAGAATGAAACACTTATCTTTAATTGTGTAATACGTTTGATGTTTTGAAGAATGATTCCACATATGATGGACTCATCACCTTATGGTTTAAAAAGAACAATTTGTAGCCGCATAATTTGCGATGGAAATTATGTCAGAGAGCCTGAAATTTATCGTTTGAGGAAAGCACACGGATTAATTTCCATCTCTCTCATAATTAGCAACCCATTAGTTTAACTCAGGGCATACAAATCTTCAAAACGTGAGATTTCTGAGAATGCATTTTTATTAAAAGGTCATTAATTACAGTCATGCTCCACATTGCATTAAGCAGAACACCAGCCGTGTTGGAGGAAGTCATTAGATAGGCCATCAATATACAAATATTATCGAAATGCTTTGCCATTTTTCAACGTTGACACTTTTTAAATGCGATGGCAATAGTTGAAAAATTTCATAATTATTTTCCAAACCATTTCAAAACTTATGATGAGGTGGCATAAATTAGCTATACATTCTGCATTGTCATTATGCTAAATGTCCTCATGAAAAAGCTATATGTTGAATCTTATGTTTTTCTCGTTAAGTTCAAATTGTGTCGAGTGTTTCGGAGGGTTTATTTTGCCACAAGGCCAAGCTGATTTCTTCGCCATATCTTACTAACCTTGTCATATTAATCATCTACCATGCCCCTGCGGCATCGCTTATGTCTGATTTCCATCCTATCTTACCACACACCATGTTCAGAACAACTTACCAAGATCAGCAGCCCTTCAGCCAGTGCTATTGTTTCTAAGGTGTCCCCCTCAGATCCCTAAGACGTAGGGCAATGAATACATGCTGTGAGCATGCAGGTAGACACTAACTGTTCAATTGCTAAGACAGCAAACCCATGAACATCATAGCAATTCTGAGATGCATCATGTTCCAATGCATGAACTGGGTGCCTTTCCCCATGCACAAAATGTCTCTGCTACAACTTTCCAATATTAGTTATGGATGCACTCTGCAATACAAGTCTCTGTTTTTTCAGCAACTAGGAGAAAGTGAGGACTGCAGATGCTCAAGACAGATTCAAAGAGTGTGGCGCTGAAAAAGCACAGCAGGTCAGGCAGCATCTGAGGTGCAGGAGAATCAACATTTCAGCCTTAAGCCCTTCATCAGATTCCAATGTCTGTGGACCAGGGTGCGTGGCTGGTGGTGGTGGATTGTGCCCTGGGCTGCATTTGAATTGAGAACAACATGGAGATAGTTTGAAGCAAGGAGCTGAATCCACCAGCTGCTTGCTCCAGTTTCTGTGTGGAATTTGCCAATGAGCTTTTTTTTTATTGAGTTTGGTCTGCAAGAAGGCTGAATATTTTCAGGCGAGCTGTGCTGGCAACAAGGTGCTTAACAAGCAATGATCACTATCAAATGGTAACTCATCATTACCTTGCAAGAAACTCACTGTACCGTTTGTAAAAAGCATTTAAGATGGTGCTCCTGAGATCGGTCGCACCAGACTTCTTGTCCAACTCTGCCATATGTCTTACCACAACTCACATCACTCAGACCCCCAAATGATTTCACAATGTATTTTTGTTTTACTTACATGTAACAGAATTATATAAAGTGCACAGAAGCACATCTGAACTAAAGGCCTGAATTTCACCAGAAATTGACTAAGTATCATTCTTGCCAGGTTTCATTCAGAGTTTCTCTCCACCAGGCTGAGTGATTTCATTCGCACTGTCTTGAACACATCAATATTAACTGTGTCCCATTGTCACCCTATTAGTCTGATCCTAGCCCAATTCTGTCACTCACTCTACATGGAAGTATTTGGTCCTTGCTGTAACATTGCAATGAGAATGCTGTTGTGCTCTAACATGCAACTTTGGTGATATATTGTAAGCAAATTGGAGATAAGCCACAATGATGTGGTGAGGCTGGTACGTGTCGGACCTCAAGGTCTGTGGATGATATGGTGCATGTGCTCACTGCCCATGAAATGTGCCTTGAAATGTTTGGGTCCAGTGTCCAAGATGCAAATCCAAACAATCAAGCAGCAAACTGGAATCTCCAGGTTACCGCTCTGACCTCCAAGTCAGGAATGCTCAGCATCTAGTTTCTATTTGGCACACAGAAGAATGGGAAATCAATTATTAACAAAGTGGGATGAAGTAATAATGAACGGATCTCACCGCTCACTAGTAAGAATCTTGTCTCACCATTCAACACTTGGTTGGAAAATTGAACTTTGATGTCGAGACACTTGTCACTGGACTTCTCACAGGAGTTTACCAACTTTCTTGCCATTGCCCAAGTCATTCCGAGTCTGGGAAGAATCCACCCAAAATATTCATGTGGTGACTAGATTGATAAATCAGCCGACAATGTTGTTGTTCAGACCAAACTATTGACCGAGTTAATGGTTCACGTGGACTTTGCATTAAAACTAAATGTCAGGCTATCAGTGCCCACCATTAATGTAGAATAAGTCAAACTGCAACTTCTTACGTCTGCAGCTAAGCATGGAAATCATTGGGATCTGATTTATTGAGGTCCCACCACAAAGTTCTCCAGCTCTGTACCTCACTCAGAGATTCAGATTAAGTGCATGATGAGCACAAATTTGCTGTAAGTTGCTGTTATCCATTTAACAGACCAGAGAAGGTCAGACCTAGCATGTTTAGACATAAGCACATTTTTAATTACAAGATCAGACTTTATTACTCCCAAAGAAACTCTCTAGCCCTGAAAATTAATGTTTACAAGTATGGAGCATCATTCCTTCAGATCTTTATTTTTGTTAGAGTTTTTAAAAAATTAAGTATTAAAGTTTTTTTTCAATTTTTAAATTTCTGCTCTTTTATCTCTATCTTAATTCTACAGTTCGCATTCATATTACTCTGTTTTGGGCGGACTCTTCCCAGACTTGGAATTACTTGGGCAATGGCAATAAAGTTGGAAAACTCCCGTGAGAAATCCAGTGAGGCACTGCTCAACATCAAGGGCAAAAAGTTCAATTTTCCAACCAAGTGTTTAATGGTGAGACAAGACTCTCACTACTGAGCAGTGAGATCTGTTCATTAATGCCTTTATCATTACTTCATCCCACTTCATTAATAACTGATTTCCCATTCTTCTGTGTGCCAAGTAGAAACTGGATGCTGAGTATTCCTGACTTGGAGGTCAGAGCGGTAATCTGGAGATTCCAGCTTGCCACTTGATCCTCTGGACCTGTATCTTGGACACTGGGCATACTTCATGGGCAGTGAGCACATGGGCCATACCATCCATGGATTAAATATACAGAAAGTGGATTGAGATGAGCAAAATCTCATTGGATTAAATTTCTACAATCGAGTTTGGATTATGTAGTTTAGTGAGGATCCATCAATAGTTGAACTGACATGTCGTTGCTTGTCCTGCTCATATAGATCTCTGCTTTTCTGAATGACGTCAGGCTAAAATTGATCTTTTGGAACCATAAGTTGCTGTACAAAGCCTATGAAAGATCTATGGATGGCTGTCAATGCATGAACAGTGAGCACTGTTCCTTCAACACTGGCCATGTCTTCTGAGTCAATATTTAACCCTCTGAGCTATTGGATTATTGAAAAGGCACAAGTGTCACTTGATTTTCATTACCTCATCATCATCTAGTGACCTCAGCTGGAAGGTATGAATGCATGGACAAAATCAGCTAAAGTGCCATCATGGTATGATAGAATGAACACGCTGACCATCTAGAATGATGCTTAAGGCTTGTGGAAACAGACCTTGGCAGGAGCAATTGTATACAAGACTGAACAGGAAATTTTTTTAAATACTGGACTCATCAGAATTTTGCTTGCTTGTTGTTATGAAGGTTTCACATTAATAATTTTTTGTGGACATGAATTTGAAGGATTAGAGTCATAAAATTGTAGAGATGTACAGCACGGAAACAGACCCTTCGGTCCAACTCGTCCATGCCAACCAGATATCCCAACCTAATCTAGTCCCACCTGCCTGCACCTGGCCCATATCCCTCCAAACCCTTCCTATTCATATACCCATCCAGATGCCTTTTAAATGTTGCAATTGCAGCCTCTAGCACTTCCTCTGGCATCTCATTTCCATAAACGTGCCACCCTCTATATGAAAACATTGTCCCTTAGGTTTCTTTTATAACTTTCCCCTCTCAACCTAAACCCATGCCCTCTAGTTCTGGACTCCCCCACCCCAGAGAAAAGACTTTGACTAGTTATCCTACCCATGCCCCTCATGATTTTATAAACCACTATAAGGTCATCCCTCAGCCTCCGATGCTCCAGGGAAAACAGCCCTAGCCTATTCAAACTCTCCCTAGAGCTGAAATCGTCCAACCCTGGCAATATCCTTTTCTGAACCCTTTCAAGTTTCACAATATCGTCCCGATAAGAAGGAGACCAGAATTGCATACAATATTCCAACAGTGGCCTAACCAATGTCCTGTACAGTCGTAACAAGACCTCCCAATTCCTACTCTCAGTGCTCTGTCCAATAAGAGAAAGCATACTAAATACTGCCTTCACTATCCTATCTACCTGCGACTCTACTTTCAAAGAACTATGAACCTACACTCTGTGTATACTTAAATTGTTTTTTTTCTCAAAGACATCGATGAAAGAATATTGGAGCTTCTTTTTAACCAGGCAATTTTTTTGTATTTGCATATCTTGTAATACCTGTTTTTTCTGTCAGATTTCAGTTTCTGCTTTGGATATTGTTTGGGATAGTTGGGAAGAAGCCATCGAAAAGCAAGAGGCTTCCCAGTTCAGCTCTCCTGTGTTTGAAGTAAACAACTACTGTGGGTCCAAAGTGATACCCACACTGCTAGCCAAGCTGCTTTCATGTGAAAAGCTCGTGATGAGTTTGTCAATTATTTCCTGAATAACTCTGCCTGCAAATGACCCCAAAAACAACTGCATATATAGAGTCATAGAGATGAACAGCATGGACACAGATCCTTCAGCTCAACTCGTCCATAACGACCAAATATCCTAAATTAATCTAGTCCCATTTGCCAGCACTTGGCCCATATCCCTCCAAACCCTTCCTGCTCCTATACCATCCAGGTGCCTTTTAAATATTGTAATTGCCTCCACCACTTCCTCTGGCAGCTCATCCAATACACCACCGCCTGTAAAAAAAGGTTGCCCCGAAGGTACCTTTTATATCTTTCCCCTCTCACCCCAAACCTATGCCCTCTAGTTCTGGACTCCTCCAACCCAGGGAAAAGACCTTATCTATTTATCCTATCCATGCCCCTCATGATTTTATAAACCTTTATTACTGAGTAGTTCAAGATATCCACTTTTGTGTGCCAGGATGTCAAGCCAAAAGCTTTATCAATCCTTATTGTGCTTGTCTTCAAGAGCTAATAGTTATTGGCCAAATGTTCTTTTTGGAATCTCCGCAGAGAATTTTTTGTTCTCTTAACTAGACTGTGTGTGTGTATATTTAGAGGGATAAACGATTATATGATCATGTTACAAACTGAGTACGCTAATCAATTTTGCAACTTCATGGAACAAGTTTTGTTTTACAATAATCAACAATTTTGTTTTTTTTAAAAGACACCGGGGTGATGAATCTTTTTATTCTTTGTCTAATAGAATTGAATTGAATTGAATGTATTGTCACATGTACCGAGGCACAGTGAAAAGCTTTGTCTTGTGAGCAATACAGGCAGATCACAGAGTTAAGTAGCATAGAGAAGTAAATAATAGGTAAACAGTGGCAAAAACAAAAACACAGGTACAGGTGAATGTTAAAGTTTGTGAGTCCATTCAGTATTCTAACAAACTCTTGAGAAAGAGTTTGTTAATATTGAGAAAGCATTTGATTAGTCATACTGGGAAATGAGTAAAATGACTTAATTTATGTTGTGACCAATGGAATAGTGAGTTTGGGAAAAACAGTACACTCCCATCATCTCATTTGTAACAACATAAAGTGGTCAAGAAACAAACGATGGTTCTTCTCCCTCTCCAAGCCAAAGAGATTTTCCAGTCGCTTTCATATGAGGACAGTACTCCCTTGACAAAGACAAGGATTTTTATGGGCTATAAACTAATGGCTGCTGCTATCAAATTTATTGCCAGAATAATTGCAAGTTTCAATTTCTATTGATAGATCAAATATGCCATAAGAAATTGGTATGAGATCAAATCAACTAGAAATAAAACTCCTGCTCTGTCTGTCCTTGATCCCTATTGTTAATTTGTGTTTCCAGCTGACGTGTTTCCATCGATTAAAGTGGCAAACAGAAAACCATGAGCTGAGCATGCACAGTGTCTTGATGCGTTCTCTCAGTGAGCAGTGGCAGAGGAGAGGTTTTGGCTCCCTTTATTTGTTGTCTGTGCAGCTTGCACCTTGCCTGTTGAATTCAGGGACATCTGGTGATTGATTTTCCATCAGGGCAAATGCTGAATCCTTGTCCCTTCAGTGAAGAATCTGTTGAAACATTAGGAACACTCATTTCCATTGCAGCTATCAGAATGGAGGGCAAGTAAGTGTTTCACTGTCAAACTTCAGCCTCCAATTTCTTTTGACAAAACCATTCTCTGGCTTCAGGTACCATTTCCCAGGAGGGCATTCACATCCATGGGCTGCCATATATTTATGTTGGCCCAGGACCATGTTTGGCACAACTCTGTAGTGGAGCAAAACCACTGTGCGGTTGAAATCTCCTTGGATATTGTCTTTAACTGAACTTTACTAGATAAAATTGTTCTTGCCAGCCACTTAAGACAAATCAACAATAGCTCAATGTGGAGTTTCGATCCCCATACTCCTCCAACAAATGCTTCATTATGGTATGGCTGGTTGTGTTGTCAATGAACTCTTCTGGTACTAATGTGCATTACTATGAATGCAAGCATAATTCTGCATGCACAATTATTGAGAAATTACATTTGCAACCTTCCTTATCTGGCCAAGACTTACCTCAGTGTAAGTGGTGCATTGCTGGCCTGAATAGAAAGTGACAGTTCTGTGTTCATTTCCAGTTGCCATTGAGGATTTCCCGTTGTGACATTGCTTCTGTAAGCGCTGGCAAAAGGCGCGTGTTCTGCAGAATGAACATAACCTCTCACCAAGCACAGCACCACTGCCCTAAATCCTTGTAAGCTAAATGAGTCGTAAAGTTAGAACATTCATAATGCTTAGAATTGAAAAGAGAAACAGAGCTGCATCACTCTTTAGATTGGGTTCGGACTTGTCGCCAAAAACAAGTTGCTGATTCTCCCAAAAACAATTCTTCAAAATAAACATAATGGTGCTTACAGAGATGTATGACAAGATTGAACATAAACATGATAAAGACCTCAAACATGGCACCCAAGCTCATGGTCTGCATAGCTACAGTGTTAGCTGTCCTTCTGTATTCATCAGAGACATGGAGAATGTACAGCAGACTCCTCAGATCCTTGCTGAAGTTCCAATATAGTCACTTCCATATCAATATTTTATCTAAGACCAACATCCCTAGCATTGAGGCACTGGCTATGGTTAATCAGCTACTTGGGCAAGCCATATCATCCGCATGACTAGCAAATGACTTGCAAAACAAGCTCTGTATCCCATGTTCCGTCACACCAAACAGTAATTGGGAGGAAACGCTTGAAGGGCTTCCATAAAGCCTCATTGAGAAATTGCGACATCACCGCCAACTTGGGAATCTCTTGCCCAAGACCAGCCAACTGGAGAAGTAGCATCTGTGCCGTTTTCAACAGTTTTGAACATCTCTGACAGGTCCAGGTGGAAGCCAAATGCAAACAGTGCAAGGAGATTGAGAAAACCCAAGCATCCCACCCACCCACATCATCAAAGACCACTTATCCCACCTTTAGCAGCGTGCGTGGATCCAGTGTTGGACTATTCATTCACTTCAGGACCCGGAACTCCAGGATAGAAGACTGTCATCCTCAGTCCTGCGGGATCGCCCAAGAAGAAGAAAATGACAAGATTAATTAGGTAGAAAGACAGATTGGTTGTGTAAAATGGTCATGCTGAGAGGAAGATAGTGGAGTTTCATGCTGTCTCTAACCTGCAGTGCACTTGACCTTGTATTGCTTCATGCTTCATTTCCACACTGAGTGCAAATAGAGAAAATAAATTTTATTTCCCAGACAGTAGTCTGCCTGACTGTATTGAGATCAATCAGGCAAAATATTTTGCTCTTAATTCAGGTATAGGCAAGTGCAATGTTTCTTTTCATAATTAGCTAACGTCTTAATGATTATATTTGTTAGTCCAAAAGAATGTGCATTTTCTCTCTAGTTCTGACTCCAGAAGAGAAATTAAAGAAGGAACTGAAATTATTTGAAAATATTACACTGTAAAAAGATTGAAAGTTTGCATTGAAGCAAAAGAAAATCACCAGATCTGATGATTAATTGCTTCAGTTGGCTGCCTCCTTTCAAATCAAAATCATCAAAGCTGTACAAACATCGCTCTGTAAAATACAAATCCAGTCCCGATATAATTGATTCTAATAAAATCAATTCATGCTGAAAGAAAAGACTGGTAGTAATAGAGATGCCACTGAAGCAATTTTAGTTCCACGCATTCAGGGGTAGGTCTTACCATAATCTGGCCCAATTCCCAGGATGAAGTGTAGCTCATTGTTAAGGGGGTCTGGAGTAGAACTGGCTGGCCTAACTAGGTAAAAACAATGACTGCAGATGCTGGAAACCAGATTCTGGATTAGTGGTGCTGGAAGAGCACAGCAGTTCAGGCAGCATCCAAGGAGCAGCGAAATCGACGTTTCGGGCAAAAGCCCTTCATCAGGAATAAAAAGCTTTTTATTCCTGATGAGGGGCTTTTGCCCGAAACGTCGATTTCGCTGCTCCTTGGATGCTGCCTGAACTGCTGTGCTCTTCCAGCACCACTAATCCAGAATCCAGTGGCTGGCCTAACTGCCACTTTCACCGAACTGAATTGGTTGAACTGGAATGAGTGAGAATCCTCCTTGAAAGCAATAGTCTGACCTCTGACATTTTAAGATTTCAGCATTTCATACCAGAATTCTGAATAAATGATTGTAATTATGTGAGATTACATTAGCCATATTGTCCTGATGAAGGAGTGTCACTCCGAAAGCTAGTGTGCTTCCAATTAAACCTGTTGGACTATAACCTGGTGTTGTGTGATTTTTAACTTTGTACACCCCAGCCCAACACTGGCATCTCCAAATCATGACTGTTGCCTTAATAGGATGAGTCAGCAATAGTGGAAGTGGTTGTGGTTGAGGAAATCAGGTTGCAGAAGTTAATGGAAGGCCAATGGTTAGATCATTGGGAATTAGAAGTACCATTAGAAGTGATGTGGAGAAATTCTTAGAGACAGACACAATAGAGATAAAGAGGGGGAAGGGGAATGTGGGTGCAGAGGAATGTAAGGAACTGATCAAGATCAGTTTTTGATTAGATTAGATTCCCGACAGTGTGGAAACAGGCCCTTGGCCTAACAAGTTCACACCGACCCACCGAAGAGTAACCCAATCAAATCCATTTACCTCTGACTAATGCACCTAACACCCTGGGCAATTTAGCGTGGCTAATTCACCTGACCTGCACATCTTTGGGATGTGGGAGGAAACCGGAGCACCCAGAAGACACCCACACAGACACGAGTGGAATGTGCAAACTTCACACAGAGTGAAGTTTCAGTCTTACTTCTTATTACCAACATGGTAGTATGGAAGCCACATGAGGTGGCAAGGTCAAGGGGGTGACTACGAATATGTGTTGGAGAGTTCAAATGGAGAAAGTGGTTCAGGAAGAATAGGAAAGCAATGAACCGAAAGGAAAGACAACATTATCAGTTGAGATAAGGATTGAATTGTTGTACTTGAGAAATTGCTGAGTCATAGAGTCATAGAAATGTACAGCATGGTAATAGACCCTTCGGTTCAACTCTTCCATGCCAACCAGATATCCGAAACCAATTAGTCCTATTTGCCAGCATTTGGCCCATATCCCTCTAAACCCTTTCTATTCAGACATCCAGATGCCTTTTAAATGCTGAACTTATAACAGCCTCCACCACTTCCTCTGGCAGCTCATTCCATACACGGACCACTCTCTGTGTGAAAATGCTGCCCTTTAGGACTCTTAAATCTTTCCCCTCTCATTTTAAACTTATGCCCTCTAGTCCTGGATTCCCCCACCCCAGTGAAAAGACCATGTCTATTTACCCTATCCACGCCCCTCATGATTTTATAAACCTCTATATAGTTACCCCTCAGCCTCTGACGCTCCAGGGAAAACAGCCCTAGCCTATTCAACCTCTCCCTACAGCTCAAATCCTCCAATCCTGGCAACATCCTTGTAAATATTTTGTGAACCCTTTCAAGTTTCACAACATCCTTCTAATAGAAGGGAGACCAGAATTGCACACAACTTTCCAACAGTGGCCTAACCAACATCCTGTACAGCTGCGACATGACCTCCCAACTCCTCTACTCAATGCTCTGACCAATAAAGGAAAGCATACCAAATGGCCTCTTCACTATCCTATCTACCTGCGACTCCACTTTCAAGAAACTATGAACCTGCACTCCAAGGTCTCTCTGTTCAGTAGCACTCTCTAAGTCTTTACCATTAAGTGCATAAGTCCTGCCCTGATTTGCCATGCAGAGACCGAGGGCAGAAGGCAGTGAAACTAACTCAGAGAGAATCATAACATGGTACTTAAATGGGCAGAAGAGAATGGGAAATTTAAAAGAGAGATTCAAAGGGTGGAAAGGGTTAAGCCATTCAAAGGAAGGGTGAGTGCCAGAGCTGTAGGGGAACCTTTATGGTATGATTTGGTGATGAGGCCTCACAGTCACCTCAGAGGTTTGGGTGAGGAAAGAGGTGGAAGATAAAGTAAACCAAATCCTCATTAAGATCAAACTTCCAACACTACCTCCTAAAAGGAGAACTCGGGATAGTTAAGAAACGCAAGGCATGCCCTTGCCAAGTGAATCCAAAGAATGATCTTTTTGAAACTAAAATTATATATTATGTTCATCACAAAGAGGAGATATGGATGAAGAGTTGAAGAGCTGTTGTTCATGGGGGAGGATGATACTTACTAGAGTTAGTATTGTAAGATTAGATTGCTCCATCTGTTGTATTAGATTTAGCAGTCTAAATAAATGTTTTAGGGACATTTTAGATAGCTTAATGGTAGCCATAAAGATGGGAGGATTTAAAAGTAGGTTGTTCTTTAGCTTGATGGGTTTTGGCTTCTTTCCTTGGACTAACGCTTAGTCCAAAAAAGTCTCATTTATCTCTCTTGAGCGTAATAGGCACAGGTCTTAACCTTGAGTCAGTCTTTTCATCTCATCGACCCTTCTTTTCTGTCTGTGGAAGAGTGTTACCCCAGTGTTGTATTTTCTATTTTACCAAATATTGTTATCAGCACAAATGCAACCCTGAGTCAAGTATACAATATAATTTGAATTAAAATTTAAAATCAACATAAGTATGTGTGTTTCATTTCCAATCATTTTCATGCAATCAGTTTTTATAGTGGCAATTTGGGAATGTAGATTTTTATTTTTTTGTTGTCTATTTTGAAATTTTATAGGACAGTTGCTATACCTACATAGGAGAAGGCACTTATCAGCTGCTATGTGGAATGAATTTGGACAGTCTCAATTAATTCCCGAATAGCATAGGCCTATTGCACAAAGTATCCTTGTTTCACACAGAAAGGCAATCCTACTCAAGAAGCCCACTGGATGACTGGTGTGGTAAATGGAAAGAGTACCACTGCTGCAGTAAGTGTTCGGGTTTAATGGACATTATTTAGAAGAAAGTTAGGGAATCTAATGGTGCTATGCAGGACCTGATAATAACTAACACAAATAATCAGTGCCTGAGATGCGAAAGTGGTCCACTTCCCAACAGCAACATTTATGCTATTTTAAGTGTATAATGTGTAACTGAAGAAACAATGTCCTCACTGTGGAAGATCTTGTAAAACTAAAATAGGGCAAACCCATAGCAAATCACTTAAACCCCACCATCCACAAGCGAGCATCATCCTCAATACAAGAGACTGATAGTGAATGAATGAACGTAAGACTGAATATCCTTAAAAGCCAATCAGCCATATTTCATCAAAAGTGACATATAAGGAAATCTTCAATGAATTTCTAAAATATTACACTGCAACAATAGAGACTACTTCTTCTTTTCATTCAATTTTGAGTGGCATTCATTATTGTAAAAAACCTGATGGACACTAGGAGAATTATTTGTCACTCTTTAAATAGTGTGATAATATCTTTTTAATGTCTAACCACACTGTCAGCTCAGATAGATCTAAGGTACTATTCAAAGAATGATGTTTTCATCAATGGAACAATTCCTGATAAAATGACCCATTGTGCTCTGGCCTAGAGCAGATCCTAACCTCACTGACAGCTGATTAAAAGGAAAGGGGACTTGAGATGGTTTCCTGGTATCTTCCTCTTAGATTTTCCTTCACAGTAAATTCTGTTAGGGGGACTGCAAATCAAGGTAACAGAATTCCATGGAGACAACAGAACTTCATGGAGACAGGATTCAATTGCATTTTCCAATGGTCGTTTGGAATGGGGCCCAAACCTAATCCCTGGCAAATATTATCATTGAACCAATGGTCGCTGTGCCTTCTGGATTGTCAGGTTAAATTCTATTGTGTATGTTACACTTTATTCAGGAAGTCTGAGTTGCTGTATCAATTGTATTTTCGCATACATGTTGTAGTCTGAAGTTATGGATGGTGACGATAAGTGCTCCTACTTTCTTGCCAACACATGACTAACCAGAAATCTCACTCATACTTACTGCCTGCCAATATCCTATACTGAAAAAAGACTTGCGGATTGAAACAGAGTCTATTTGAAATTTTGTTCAGAGAATTATTTATTAGATCATTTGAACCATGGAAGCATTCTAAAACCTGAGAAAGTTCTCCCTTGTATCCTACAAAAGGGAAAAGAAACTACTAGAGCAACAATAACTTGTATTTATATGGCATCTTTAATGTAATAAAGTGTCCTACATGCTTCTCAGGAGCATGATAAGCAAAATGTGACACAGAGCTACAACCTATCCGGGCAGATGACCAACAACTTGACCAAAGAGCAGACTTAAAGGAGCATTTGAGAAGAGGAAAGTCTGACAAATAGGTGGAAGACAGGTTTACAAAACAAATTCTAGAGTTTAAGGATAAAGCAACTGGCACCCATAAAATTAGGGGTTGCTCCAAGTCAGAATTAGAGAAGCACAACAATCTCAAGGATTGAGGGGCTGGAGAAGATAACAGAGTTGTGAGAGGTGAGACAATGGAGGATTTTGAAGACTGGATTAAAATTTTTAAATCCAAACTTTGATTGATCAGGAATGTAAGTTGTGGAGGATAAGAGTGATGGGTGAAAGGAACTTGACATGAGGAAGGATCTGGGCAGCAGAGTTTTGGATGACCTCAAGTCTCTTAGAGGATGGACCTTGGGAGGAAGTTTGAGAGAACATTAGAATAATCAGGACTAGGGGTAACAAAGTCATGGGAAATTTGAAATGAAATATTAAAAATTGAAGTGGGTTGAAATTTAACTTTAGTAGTAACCCGCAATGAGCCACAGCAAGTCAGCCATCGTACACCTCAATCAATTGGTCTTTCAATTGACTTCAATAAGAAAGGATGATTGATTTGTGTTTGCCTTTTTGCATTGGATTATTATTAAAAAATAAAGGCATATTAACATTACAGACACCTGTAGCCATTATCATTCATATTATTGCAGCATGCCAATTTATCTTCTGAGGTATTAGGATTGTGGTTTTTATTGCAGAGATTCGCTGCTCTATGCAGAACATTATTTTAGCTGTAGAAATGCAGTTTGAACTTTGCAGAGCATTATGGGTTTAAGAGGTGAGTAAGTTGCTTTGGTGCTGATTCTATCCCTTCACTTATAGTATGTTGCACATGCTACATTGGGTTGTAGTGTAAGCCACTGTCAAAGTTATAATAAAGGAAATGCCAACATTTATGTGGGAGGGCTGAAATCACTTACAGTAAATCTTAGAACTGATTTATCTCGGCTACTGAATAAAAGATTTGAAGAAATGGGTGCAGCAAAATATATATGGTTTTAATTTTGAGTGGAGAACTTTCTCCCTTTCTTTGTAGCAGTCACAACTGTTGATGGTGCCAACAATCAGCATGTTACTTGTCCCTAGTGTTTAATAATCTTCACAGACTATTAATTATTGAAACACTTTTATTATGTGTCTGGTATTTTTAGAAATGGAGCTGGTTGCCAAATTCTGTATCCTATATGTAAAATAAGGGATTAATTGCTCCATATTTTTGAGCATTTGAATTTATTTTTCTGACAACCCCATCAAATCGTCATTTTAATGAGGTACTTCAGTACCACATTACTCAATATTCTTGAATATTTATGTACACCATACATTTATCATTTTAAAGAAATACACAACAACTTTTGAGAAATTTTTGAATGTTTCCTTTATCTCTCCATGGACAATTACCGCTCTGCGGAGATGCTCTGAGGTAGGATTAGACCTGAAACGTCAACAGTTTTCCTTTCTTTCTAGATACTGCTGGACTCACTGAGTTCTTCCTGCACCTTCTGTTTCTGCAGGGTGCTATGACATTGTTGCTCAGCTCAGGAATGTTATATTTAACCTCTGCTTTACGCTGCACTTACTCATCTCATAAGCAAGAGAATGGGGTATTTTTGATTCTGAGTGCGAGTGGAAAACAGGTGCTGGGAAATCAGTGGACCGATCAATATAAAACGTGGGCTGGGTGGATGTGAATAAAGCTGCTGATTGCCTGTCACCTGCATTACACAATCACACCAAGTCCAGATGGTTCCCTAATGGGTCACAGGAATCCAGCAGCAGCGACACAAATATCAACCTGGGTCTGCAGTCATTGCTGATTCTCAGTGACAGACAGAGACTCAAATATGGTTGCTCACTGCTTAGATTAAGAAACCCAGCATACTCACTGTTAGAAACAAGCACAGAGAATGTTGGAGAAGCTCGGTAAGTGTGGCATTGTTTGTGAAGACTGAAAGTGAGTTAACATTTCAAATCCAGTAATTTCAATCTGAACCTAAATTGGTAGGGATGCTGAGTTTCCTCCAGTATTTTTTGAGTGTGTTTCTGATATCCAGCATGTGCAATATTTTACTTTTACCCACTGTTAGAGCTTTCTGGAAAACACTGGACATTGGTCAGTACAAAGGTTGAACCTGCAGCCTATGAGCTCAACCCTCTAACCAGCCACCACAATACGCCATCTATATTGATCTCAATTTCACACCAAAATTCATTCCACATTGTCTTGATAAATGTGGATTACATCTCTCAAGGTCCAGACCACAAATAAAGTTATCGCGAGTGAGTTCATCTCTATTTTGACCCAGCGAGGCCTATGTTATGATTCACCAGTGAGTTACTTGTGCGAGCAAAAACCTCAGGGAGTCGGCAAAGTACATCTGCCTCCAGTTACTATGACTGGACCTGGGCATGATGGTCAGCTAGAATATCAAAAGCCATGGGAAGGAAATGGTTTTGCAACAGCCCGTTCAGCATTATTAGACAAATACTGACTGATGCTGAGAGATACTGCAGCAGTCCATCAATGCTCATTAAGTCTGGTAACAGAAAAACAGCTAAAGTGATGTGCTGAATTCTCTACTTGCTACCGAATGTAAGGTGATTTTGGATGCTCTTCAGATGCATATAATTGAAGGTCAATGCAGTTTTAGAAATCAGTTTTCCATCTTTCATCAACTGAACAGATGTGAGATCATGGAAGTGTTGTGTTTTATTGATGAAGGAAATTGCGTTTTAAAAATATAGTCCTTTAACATTTTAGCCCAATGCTTTCAAAAGCCTTAATTATAAGTCCAGATAGTTAAAAAATTATGAGGTCATTTGAACATTGGATATTTAGCCATAAAATTGGGTTGCATTTTAAATCAGATGAAAACATATCAATAATTTTGGAGAAACTTATTTGATGGAGTACTACACCCAGGCACAAGAAAGATGTGTGTTTATATAATGCTTCTCATGATCAAGGGACAGTTCAAAGTGTTTTATAACCAATGAATTACTCTTGGAATGGATTCACGTGGTTTAATGTTAAAGCTCTGCAGGAAACATGCACACAGCAAACTTCCACCAACAATAATGTGATAATGGCCAATTAATCTGTTTCTTGTGATATTGGTTGAGGGATAAATGCTGGCCTAAACGCTTGGGATAACTCCTCTACTCATCCTTGAAATAACGCCATGGAATCTTTTACTGAGGCCTCAGTTTAATATCTCATCCAAAAAAACAGGACTTCCTCAGTACTGCCCTGGGAGCCACTGCTTAATCATATGCTCAAGCCTTGAGGTGGAACTTGAGACTGGAGATTCAGAGTTGAGGTGTATTACCAAACAAACTACGTCTGACACATGGAAGTGGAGCTTTACTACCAACTGATTGTGACTGGGGCACTGGGTAAACTATTTGCAGCCAATAGGAAGAGTACCTAATGTGTCTTAATGGAGGGGCCATGAGGGCCAGGCCTACCATAAGTTCAGCAAGGGACAAGGTGGGGGGGGTAGCATAAAAGGCAGAAGAGAAGGGGATTGGGACGATAAATTAAATAATGAACAATGGCACAAGAGTCAAGTGGAGCATAAACATTATTATGGATTGGTTGAGCCCTGAATGGCCTTTGTTGTGTCATATCTCCTATAGTCTGTGAGATTGAGTCATGTTCAACAGTAGCTGACAATGACTTTCAGATTAACATGAAGTCTGTGGCAGCATTCCTATTCCTTCTGCTTCACAATTCCATATGACCATAAGACATAGGAGCAGAAATTAGATCATTTAGCTCATTGACTCTGCTCTGCCATTCAATCATGATTGGTAGGTTTCTCAATCCCATTCTTCCGCTTTCTCCCCATAACCTTTGATCCCCTTGATACCCAAGAGCCTATCTATCTCAGTCTTAAATATACTCAATGACCTGGCCTCCACAGCCTTCACTGGCAATGAATTTATGGATTCAGCACTCTCTGGCTGAAGAAGTTGCTCCTTATTTCTATTTTAAAAGGTCTTCCCTTTACTCCAAGGCTGTGCCCTCAGGTCTGAGTCTCTCCTACCAATGGAAACATCTTCCCAACATCCACTCTGTTCAGGCCATTCAGTATTCTGTAAGTTTAAATTAGATCCCCCACATCCTTCTAAACTCCATTAAGTATAGACCCAGAGTCCTCAAATGTTCCTCATATGTTAAGCTTTTCATTCCTGGCGACGTTCCCATGAACCTCCTCTGAACACGGTCCAAGGCCGGTGCATCCTTCCTGAGATATTGTGCACAATACTCCAAACGTGGTCTGACCAGAGCCTTATGGATCTTCAGAAGTATACCCTTGACTTTATATTCAAGTCCTCTCAAAATAAATGCCATCAATGTATTTGCCTTCATAACTACTGACTCAACCTGCAAGTTTACCTTGAGAGAATCCTGGACTAGAACTTCCAAGTCTCTTTGCACTTCAGACTTCTAAATTTTCTCCCCAATTTAGAAGATAACCCATACCTTTCTTCTTCCTACCAAAGTGTGTGACCTCACACTTTCTCACTTTGTACTCCATCTGCCACTTCTTTACCCACTCTCCTAACCTGTCCAAATTCTTACGCAGTCACACTAGTCTCCTCAATGCTACCTGTCCCTCTATCTACCTTTGTACCATCTGCAAAATTAGCCAGAATGCCCTCAGTTCCTTCATCTAGATCGTTAATGTGTCAAGTGAAAAGCTATGGTCCTAAAACTGAACCTTGCGGAACACCACTTGTCACCACTTGTCATCCTGAGAAGGACCCTTTTATCTCCACTCTCTGCTTTCTGCCAGACAGCCAAGCTTCTATCCATTCTTACACCTTGCCTCTGACACCATGGGCTCTTATCCTACTCAGTAGTCTCCTGTGCAGCACCTTGTCAAAGGCCTTCTTGAAGTCCAGATAGATATCATCCATTGGCTCTCCTTGGTTTAACCTACTTGTTACTTCCTCAAAGAATTCTAGCAGATTTGTCAGGTATGACCTCCACTTGATGAAACCATGATGACTTTACCCTAGTTTACCATACACTTCCAAGTATTCAGAAATCTCACCCGTCACAATGGATTCCAGGATCTAACCCATGACTGAGGTTAGGCGAATTGGCCTGTAATCTTCTGTTTTTTGCCTTATTCCCTTTTTCAACAGGGGTGTCATGTTAGCATTTTCCTACTCCCTGATTCTAGCGATTCCTGACAGATCACCACTAAGAAGGGCTTATGCCTGAAACGTCGATTCTCCTGCTCCTTGGATGCTGCCTGACCTGCTGCTCTTTTCCAGCAACACATTTTTCAGCTCTGATCTCCAGCATCTGCAGTCCTCACTTTCTCCTAGATCACCACTAATGTCTCTACTATCCCTTTAGCTATCTCCCTTAGGACTCTGGGATGTAGTCCAGATGCCATTTAGTTTTTCTGACACCTTCTCCTTAATGATGGCTACCATAGTCCACTCTGCCCCCTCACTCTCTTGAATCTTTGGGATATTACTCGTGCTTTCCACCGTGAAGACTGACGTGAAGTAATTATTCGTTTCCACAGCCATTTCCTTGTTCCCCACTCGTAATCTCCAGCATCATTTCCCAGCTATCCAATGTCCAACTTTGCCTTCCTTTTCCCCTTTACATATCGAAAGAAACTCCTACAGCCTTCCTTTACATTATTGGCTAGTTTACCCTCATATTTAATCTGCTTCCTGCTTATTTATTTTTTGTTGCCCTTTGTAAGCTTCCCAATCCTCTGGTTTCCCATTGCACTTTGCCACATTATATGCTGTCTCTTTTGCTTTTATTCTATCCCTGATTTCCCTCATCAGCCATGGTTGCCTCATCCTCCGTGTACCATGCTTTTTTTTCCTCAGGATGAATCCCTGCCATGTTTCCTAATTACTCCCAGAAACTCCTGCCAGGCAATGACAATGTTGCATTTAACTCCCCTATTTTGATGGAAGCCTCCTATAGTTTCTTTAGAACTTACTAGATTGTTAACTGTTTGCCTGCGAAACCTAAGTGACTCATCGATCTGCATAATGATTGGTCTGATATCTATTACTAGTGGCAGCCTAAATGACTAAAGGTGGCACTCACCAACATGATACATGAGGTAGACTGCATTAGAATACAGAAACAATCGCAGGCTATTTAGTTCTTCAAGTCTGCTCTACCATTCAATATGATCACGGCTGATCATCCATTTTAATTTTTTTCTCCACTACATTATCTTTATTTCCACCAACTCCAGTGAGATGCCACCACCAGACAGATTTCCCCCTCTTCTCCCAAGTCAAGTTTCGCAGGGATTGTTCCGTCCAAGACAACCTAGTCCACTCTTCCTTTACTCCCAACACCTACCCACCCCACAGCCTCACAGCACCTTCCTCTGCAATTGCAGAAGGTGTAAAACCTGTCTGTTTACCTCCTCCCTCCTTGGTATCTAAGGGCTCAAACACACCTTCCAGGTGAAGCAGAGCCTTACCTGCACTTCACACAATCCAGTCTACTGCATTCACTGCTCACCATGCGATCTCCTCTACAATAGGGAAGCAAAGTGTAGAATGGGTGATCGCTTCGCAAAACATCTACGTTCTGCCCACAAAAAAGACCCTGAACTTCCAGCTACCTGCCACGTTAACACACCACCCTGTTCCCTGGCCAACATCACTGTTTCAGGCTTGCTGCAGTGCTCCAGTGAAGCTCACTGAAAGAACAGCACCTCTTCTTCCGCTTGCAGATGCTGCAACCACTTGGACTTGGTATTGAACTCAATAACTTTAGGGCTTGAGCTCTCCCATGTCCTTACCAGATACACTCTCCCCCACATACCAGACCTTGTTGATACATAGTCAGCTATTACACACAACCCATTGTTAACCATTAACAGTCCCCATTAATAGCTATTCACCCTTCCAGCCAGATTGTTATCCACTACTTTGTTTGTCCAACTGTTCTCTCTTTTTGGGCTCTATCTCCACCCATCATTTACGTCTTACTCCCTGCCCCCACCCTAACTTCTGCATATAAACTGACATTTTCCTAGCTACTATCAGTGCTGAGGAAGGATCAGTTGGCATAGTGGCTCAGTGGTTAGCATGGCTGCCTCACAATGGCAGGGACCTGAGTTCAATTCCAGCCTCAGGTGACTATATAGAGTTTACATATTCTCTCCCATGTTTTTGTGGGATTCCTCTGGGTGCTCTGATTTCCTCCTGCAGATCAAAGATGTGCACATTAGGTGGATTGGCCATGCTAAATTGCTTGTAGTGTCCAGGGATGTGTAGGTTAGGTGGATTAGCCATGGGAAATGCAGAGTGGGGTGAACTTGGGCGAGATGCTCTTCGGAGAGTTGGTGTGGACTTGTTGCGCCAAATGGCCTGTTTGCACACTGTGAGGATTCTATGACCCGAAAACATTAACTCTGATTTCTCTCAACTGACGCGCCAAGACTGCTGAGATTTTCCAGCAATTTGTTTTTGTTTCCATTTCCTTTTACGTCATTGATATTTAGAATTCTGTCCATCTTTATGTTTAATATACTTGACGACTGATCTTTCCCAGTCCCCAAACTCTTCTCATAGGACAATCACACCATCCCAGAATGTATTTGCATCAGTTTAATGCCGAAAACCAGCATTTGAGAGATACAATTGATCACAATCTTGTTTATAAATTGAAGAATATCTGATGTTGCAGATCACGTGGTCTCAGCAATGCAACGTGTGGAAAAGTATGTCTTACTCCCAAGGATTTCTAAAATAGAAACTAGCATGGCAGTAGTCAGGCAACATCTGGTGCTTCATTTCAGATGGGTCATGGGCTTCGTCTGTGTTCCCTCACTGCAGGTTTTGTACCAGACCATATACAGTGGAAGGCTGGTACCGACAGCGTTTCTCCATCATTCACGTTAACGGGTTAATGAGCAGCGGTGGCAGAGTCAAGGAGCTGGTCATAGGCTTTGGACTCTCCAAGAAACAGACAATATGTTAGGACGTGGGGAGTTCAAAAGATCAACCAGCGGACTGCATTCCGTCTTAATATAAACGTGTAATTTCTAAACAGACCGCGAGGGAAGAAATTCCAACAGCAGGTGATCTCGAGATTTATACAATGGAAAGTCTCCACTGAGAGTTCACAAATCCTGTTCGACAAACGATTGGGGAAGATATTGACTTGAATATCACAGTCAAACATCCCGAATGACGGTTGGAAGTTGGGGGGAGCTCATTGTTCAGGCGGTATAAAACCGAATGGTGCTTTTAATGTTGCCTGGGAGGTAAATGCAATATGTCAAAGGGACAGAACAACAATAACAAAACAGGACGGTGCAGCTCTTCATCAGGTTAACCCGTTTGCAGCGAAGAGACTGAGAGGGCGGGAGCGGGGCCACTGACTGGGTGGAGGCAGCTGCTTCACTCAACAAGAGGCTGGGGAAACCAAGGCAACCACCCCCCTCCCCACCCCTCCCCAGGCTTGGAGCCTCCACCCTCCTGACTGCATTGATCAGATCTGAATCACCGTACATCCCCTGGGAAAAAAAAACATCTCCAGAGGAACGACACAGGTATCATCTCACTGCCACGGGCGACCCTTGTGTAAAAGGCACTGCCCCAGCTTTGTGCACAGCTAGGGGTCACGGTGAGTGAGTGTGTGTGTGGGTGGGTGGGGAAGGCTGCTCTCCAGGATGTACACATTCCAGATTAGAGTAACGCTGGAACACACTCCCTCCCTCTGGCCGGGGCTGAACACCCCGTCAGGGTGTTGGCGGGAAACACTGGGTGCCCGGGAGCTGGGTCCAATCAGCGGCCTCTGTGCCCGCTCCCCTGGACACAATCCGGCCCACCCCGCAACCCCATTGGCCAAGGGCAGGGGTGGGAGCTGCCAATCAGCGTATCCTGGGCTGGACAGCAGCCTCCGCCCCGGCTGCTCGCTTCCAACCCGGATCGGACGCTGTTCCTCTCTCTCTGTGTCTCTCTCTCTCCCTCTGTCTCCCTCTCTGTCTGTGTGTGTATGTGCTCTCCAACATTTCTCAGCATCTCTCTCAAGTAAGTCCTCTTTTGTACACCTTCCATTTCCCTTTTCACCCTTAGCAGCAACTATTATGTAAGCTGTCAGGTCAATCCTGACTTTCACCTAAGTTTCTCCCCCCCTCAGCTTTATTTGAGTGGGTCTTGGGTGGGTTTTAAATCATTGCTGTTCACTCTGATATTGATGCTTTTTTGTGTGTGTGCGTGGGAGGAGGGGTTGGTGTTTAGTCTGGATATCATAACCCAAACAATTTCTAGCTGTAATTATTGTATGTGTTTATAGATATTGATATTTATAATGTGTGACTCCGTGATTGTATTTTACTGCCATTATATTTAAGTGATAGTTCATTAGCAAATGATGCATTCTGTCTCCTCGCCTCCCCTCCCCTGGTTGTTCCCCGCACGGTTTATAGCTCTCACCGGCTCCCGGTGTTTTAACGGGGATGGGGAGGCTGTTACAATAACTGGGGCAGAGAGCTGCTGGTTCCAGCCCCCTGTTTCCGTGGCTCCTATCCAGAGTTCAGCCCCACTCACACTGATTGCTTGCTCCTCATGCCCTGACTGTTGGCAATCTCTGCTCCCGCTCGCCTAGACCGGCACCATGCACCCCGCCTCATTTTATTCTCTCACTTTTTTGTTCAAAATCAGGCGCAAGGCAAAGAGAAATTGAATTCAGACCGTCCTCCCTTTGTTCATATATACTTTCCCTGGAGTGCTGCACCCTGAGTAGTTTGCACTGTTCGTTCCACTTTACTGAAATCAGCCCCCTTCACTTGTTCACCCACTCCAGGAACCTGGGATGGGAAAGGGTGATAGAAAATATATTCATCCCGTTATCAATTTGTGGTCACGCTCGCGTTCATTCCTCAGGGGCTGATTATCTTAATACTTTGCAAGATGAAAATTAAAAAGAATGTTCTTTCATGAGTGTTCCTGCGTCTTATTTACCCTTTTAACTTAATTTCCCTCACGCCATAATCTCGATGCAGCTGTGATTTGTGTCTGGAGATCTCTGGGTAGCCAGAATAAATCACGCTTGGTCTTTTTGGTGTCGGGACCAAACCCATTCTGAACTGCGCATTAACATTCTGACAGGTGCTATTACAGCTACAGTATGCGCTGAGTTATTGCCATTGCATCAACGTGTTCGCCACTTATACACCGTCGCCTCCTATCTTGCGTTAACAAAAAAAACGTGAATGTGATCCTCATCATTCCACATGCTACTGTACTCTTAGTGTCACACAGAATGTAGGGGAGTTTGGGGAAAGGGCAGTCTTCCATGGGAAAGATTCTTGCTGTTCATTCGGATGTCTCGATGAAATGCCCGATACACAGTTTAACTGTGTTTACACAGTTGTGTTCTGTGCAGCTAGGATTATGTCACCGAATCTTTAATCACAGTAAACAGATGACCTGTGTTGCTCAGTGGAAGCTCTTTTCACAGCCCCACTTTGTTTTCAGTCAAATGCCCCTTTTGTACACTCTAAATATTCAGCATAAAACTAAAAGTGTCTTATAAGTACAACACAGTAGATAGAGGTGTTGTTATTTTGAAGATTTTAATTTAATTTAGAAATACAAAATTGAAAGATTAGAACCTTGCATCATAAATGCTTAGGGATGGCAGTGTTAATATATGGAAATGTTTATCTTTATTCTGTAATTAATGTGATTGTTACAGCTACCATGTGAAATGTTTGCCCTTCACATATTTCGAGTGTTATCTCCTTTTATTAAATTGTGTTCATAACACAGTTCCAGTAAACACCACCTGTATCAATAGCAATATTATTCCTGTACAATTGAGATGAAAACATTTCACTGTTTATTATAGGGCTGCACAATCAAATTTGTTCCTATTTAATCTAGGCTATTAATATTCACCAGTATAATCTTGAGAATAATTAACTGTAAAGGTGCTAAAGCTCAGCATATGGTTGATGTATTTCATGTAAAACATTGGTATCAAAATAAGATCAATTGTTGAATTTGTGAAGACTTTGATATGGTAAAATGATTTCTGCCAAACATTGAGGGTTAATTGTAACATTTAGGAACCACCTTGTTACTATGATGTGACTTTTGTTTGCCACAGCCTTTTGTGGTTGAGTCTCCAGGCAGATCCACATTTAGGGTTCACTTCAGAAGGGAATACACAGACTAACAGCTAAATAACAGGTGGGTTTTATGAGTTGACAGTGAAGAGGTTAGTCTACATCTCCTTCAATAAACTGTCTCTGGAAGACCACCTGCCAGAAGTTTCACTTCCCCTTTCTTATCCAAAAAAACCCTAATTGGTAGTTGCAGTTGAATATCACCAAGTGTCTTCTCATTCCCTCAGTTTTTAATAATGCAGAAACTTTCAGGACACTGCGAAAGCATTCAGTGATCTGACTGCCTAATCACATTGTCAGTCTTTAAAACAATTTAATAGGAGTAAATGTGAACATTTCACCTGTAAAGCCTGGGGAAATTCTTAACAGGTGGGCTACAGAACTCTGGCCAATATCCAAGCCTAACCTGCTATTATTGTCTATCATTTAATGTCAATAGGAAGGTGTGCAAGATTGTTGATGGATTACAGCCCATGTTATAGTGCACACCAACAACAAGCAGCATCTAGCTAGGCTCATACAGATCTGGGTGAAATTGCAGGGTAAAGATGTTTGATAAGGCAAGTTGATTTAACGTGATGTAGAAAGACAAATAAACTCCAAACAGCTCAAGTTTGCCCACCTGATTGATTAGGTATTTCCTTCTGCATTATTGCCCTGATTGGTTAAATTTGATCCGTTAGGCAACTGAGATATATATTAGAGGTTAGGGATGACCAGTAGAAGAAATGAATCAGGGTCGAATACTTAGAGCTTGGGACTGGGGGCTCCCTTAAGTATAACTAATCTTTTTGCAGCCAATCCTTTTTACTCCCATTACAGAATTCACTGTTGTCCAGCATCATTAACACTTCAAGATGTTTAGAGTTATTTAAAACACAAATGTGACTTTTGGTGAATCTAATTTCAGGATAGATATCGCAATTAGCTGGCCATTGATTCTTTCTGTTACTGGAAATCCAGATTTTTAATGATTCGGCTCTCAAGCTCAAACTTTCCGCTCTGAAACTACAAATGGATTTCTTTTGCACTTCAGGCCAAGTTACTGAAGGGGAGCACGGACAGACCAAGGAAATGTTTGGCCTCAGTCTTTCTTCATCTCCTGATATTCCTGGTTTCAGAATCTCTTCTAACCTCAACTGAAGCTCTCAAATCTCTTTGATTGCTAACTCAGGCTAGCAGAAGCTTTTTTTCTTTCTTTTCCCCTTTTATTTCAGTAACAAGAACTCTTAATGTTATCTATAAAGCCCAGGTTTGCCTAAAACTTGACTGGTGACCCATATCTGGAAGGCTATACAAGCATCTCTTGCAGACCTGCGGAGCTGAAAAGAAATGTTGACTGATAGCTGATCTGTGTCTCATGCCAGTCCCCTAACGTTTCTCCACATCTGTGCATCAAAGCCTTTCCTGTCTTTATTTTATCAATATTGCTGTGGTCACTGCTGCTTTAAAGATCCCTGCCAAGCTCCAAGTAAGCCATTATAGATGAAAGAAGAATACATTAGTGATCCTTGCATATCCCCTGCAGTCCAAATGAGAAAAATAGCCTGCGGTTTTTTGCCATATTTATAGTATAAACAGACACCTCTGTTCAATGCCTTATGATTGAAGATCTTATTGCTGGGATTTATTTAGTGTTGATAGCTCTGACTAAGCCAGAATTTCCAAGCAAATGTTGTTCCTTCTTCACAATTTGCAGTGTATGTAGTTATTGTGAATATTGATGACCCAAGTGGTATCCCTCAGTGCTTTGTGTTTTTTCCTCCTTTTTGTGAGTTAGATGTATTAGTAAACTTTGTTCCAGGCCATTTGTATGCTCAGGATGGAATTCTAGTAACACTGGACACTGTGTGGAATTGGAATTCAAAGGCAAAGAGTGAAAATAGGTAATATCAAAAGACATGTTGGGTAAAATGGTATCAGCCTGCAATTCAAATAGCAAGTAGCAATAAATTACAAAATTGAAGTACAATTCTGAAATATACTTTAGTATTTTTTTTTAAATGAGGAAAAATATGTCTCACCTTTTTGATAGTTTGCATCCCCCAAAGTCAGAAAGACCTTCAAGTGCCACTTCAGCAGATGAGTCGAGCAATCAGCGCTGACATTCCAATGTAGCACTGAAACAGTGCTGCACTGTCAGAGGTACGAGCTTTCAGATGAGGTGTTAAACCGAGTACCTCTCAGATGGGGGTAAAGATGCTGTGGTACTATTTTGAGCAAGGGAGCCATCCCCAGTATCCTGTCTAACAAAAGCAAATCATTTGGCCATTATCACCTTTGCTGTGCTGGGACTTTGTGCAATTTGGCGACAGCTCACACCAGTGAATGTCATTCAACAAAGTACATCATCAGCTGCAAAGTGCTTTAGGATGTCCTTAACTTGGGAAAGATAGTTTTTCAAAACAACGAATATTGAAAATTATGAACAGAAAGTAAAAGAAAACTTGTGAGAGAGATAGAGTCTCACCTCTGCCTTCCCTTCCAGGGCAACAGTACAGAGAGAAGTAAGGAGGAACAAGTTAATAATGAAGAGGGAAAAATAAATAATTGTAAGAAGAACACAAATAGAAGAAAGAATACCACAATTCGGAAAACATACAAGGCAAAGCAGTGCTTTTTATGAAGCTGTAGAAAGAAAATAACAGAAGAAAGCAAAAGCATAAGATAAAGATGAGACTATGGGGCAGGTTAATTTAAAGTTGAAGACTATTTTGACTAGAAAGTTTAATAAAGAGACATTAAAAGGCAAATATTTCCCTTCAGTTCCTCAGCATATTGTCAATATTGTGTGGTAGGAAATTGTGCACCCCAAGTCTCTCCAGATACTGTCCACCTTCTACAGAGGAGATGGATAGAAAGTCATATCTCAACTGGCTTTAATTGCAGGCAGGCCGGTTCGAGAGTATGGCAATTATGTGATGGAACATGACGGGTAGTATGAAAACAGAGATTCTACATCAGAGTAGCCTGGAAGCAAAAGCAAAGCTGCCCAACCAGGACGGCCATGGTCATCGTGGCCATGAGGACCAGTTAGGATCTCGGATCTGTCGAAAGTTGCATGACCTGTTATTTTTAATGAAACTGCCTTGGAGCACATACAAAGTGCGAGGGTAACTTGACTCGCCATTTCTCTCAGAAGTTAATTAAATTGATGTTATTTTTTGTTAATCATATGTGTATTTTCTTCCAAGTTAAAGAAAGGCTTTCACCTCTCAATGCATTCCTGAGTAATGGGATGAAAGGTCCTTTCTACTGCTGAGAGAATCTATTGTGAAATGATTTTGGTATACCTTCAAACTAAAGCTATTGCTTGTGCATCTGTAGCCTACAGCTCAAAGCTGTTATCAGCACAGCTCAGAACCAGTCCACATACAGCTCTAACTTGGCAGTCTTATTCAGAGAAACCTTAGGAGACCTGTTGTAAAAAGTAGTAAAAGTTCACGCAGGCTCAGCGGGGCTTCTCTTTCGAAATTAGGATTATGGCACTTTCTTGGAGTATGCTTGACTCTGGAGCTGGCAGATTCCATGATGAATGCCCGCTGTTGCCAAAGGGAGCGAAAACTGGGCAAGTGTGTCATTCCAATGCATTGACATCTCTTACCTTTACTGAGCACAAGAAGGAGCTACAGATTCTCTCTGCGCTCCCGAGGATTGCTTTTGGACAAAGATGTTCATGGAAATCAGACTGGGGACTGACAGCCTTGCTGGTATTGAGCTGCAGCCATTGATGTGTGAGCAAATGTGCTGCTGCCTCTTCACCGCGGAGCCCCAGTCTGATCTTGTGTTCCTTCACAGCGGCCTCCAGCAAACTAACTGTTGTAACAAATAAAAAGAAATGCTTGAAGGAGATAAAGCAAGGTCAGGAGCCACCAAACGAGGGCACCAGATACTGTACATCCTCTGAAACCAAGTTAATACTAAGCTGGAACTCTTGCTATTTCATGATATTCCACTGCTGTTGGAAAATGTATCTTTCTGTTTCTGGCACCTTAAAGAAAAATTAATAGAATTGTAACAAGATCAAAGCAGTTCTGCTGTGAAATGATTGATGGTATTTTATTCAACAACCTTTGCTCACTTGCCAATTTTGATTCTGGTATCGTGCCCCACTTGCAGATAATTTATCTTATTTACTCGATTCCTTTGTGCGCATTTGTCTGCTGATGTTGTGGCCTCTCTCTTTTTAGAGCTGCTTTATAATATTTGATTTGCAGCATGGCTGAAACAGGTTTCAGTATGGTAATGAGAAACATGGTTTTACACCTGCACATTACAAGGATTATTTCCTTTGCTAATTTACAAATCATATGCGAGTCAGCAGCCACTCAACTGGCTTCGTTCACTTTCATGCCAGAGGAACTCATTTCATTGCCTAGCAGCACTCTTGGAGACTCAAAAAATGTTAATGTGAAAACTGAACCTAACTAAAGAGATATATATTGAATCTGCTCATCCTCTGGGATCTTGGATATTTATAATTGTCTCTTTTCATGATTTGCTCATGTTCTGGTACAAGTTTTGATTATTTGATTTTTGCGAGGTTTCTTTAACCCGAGATTGCTAAATTGCTGTGGTTTGAATATGAAGAGGAATGTGTGAGAGATGCATACTGATTTGCTCCTGTAGCATATTTAGGTGTACCGACCCGGTAACTATATGAACTGTGCGTTGCTGTGGACACGGCAACTGTATCATTTAGACAGATGCAAAAAACCATTTGCATGAATAATTTACACATGAAATTTGAAATCTAATCTAAACCATTTAATGCAAATTTTAAAACTTCATAGAATATTCCACTTGCTCTTACTGAAGTAATTGGTTACAATATGAAGTTCTGTGTGATTCAAAAAAAAGATATGAGAGAACCAGGTTGGATCACCTGAAAACCATCCTATGCTTCTGACTACAGGAAGTAGGTCAAACTGCTGAAGATCTAACTCCTATTTTCTATAGCTTTTCAGGATTTCTTGTGAAAATAAATTGCTTCTGAAAATGATTTTTTTTAAAAACAGCAGTTCAAGATTTTTATTACTTTTTTTTGTATTGATTGAAGCTTTAAAATGTTTAGAATGTAGGAAGCATAAGAGTTGGGAGGTCATGTTGTGGCTGTACAGGACATTGGTTAGGCCACTTTTGGAATATCCCACACAGTTCTGGTCTCTTTGCTCTCCGAAGGATGTTGTGAAACTTGAAAGGGTTCAGAAAAGATTTACAAGGATGTTGCCAGGGTTGGAGGATTTGAGCTATAGGGAGAGGCTGAATAGGCTGGGGCTGTTTTCCCTGAAGCGACGGAGGCTGAGGGCTGACCTTATAGAGGTTTATAAAATCATGAGAGGCATGGATAGGGAAAATAAACAAAGTCTTTTCCCTGGGGTGGGGGAGTCCAGAATGAGAGAACACAGGTTTAGGTTGAGAGGGGAAAGATATAAAAGGGACCTAAGGGGCAACATTTTCACGTAGAGGGTGGTGCGTGTACGGAATAAGCTGCCAGAGGAAGTAGTGGAGGTTGGTACAATTACAGCATTTAAAAAGCATCTGGATGGGTACATGAATGGGAAAAGTTTCGAGGGATATGGGCAAATGGGACTAGTTTAGGTTAGGATATCTGATTGGCATGGACGAGTTGGACCGAAGGTTCTGTTTCCATGCCGTACATCTCTATGACTCAGTGACAGAATAAGGCTGTTTAGCCCCTGAAGCAGGATCTGCTGCTCAGTCATTTTTGACTTGTTTCTGACCTAACTCCATGTTTGATGGGTTCACAAGTCCTCTGTAGTACCTTAGATCAAAATAACTTCCACAACATGAAATAAGTCCACGGAGACCGGTATTCCATCACCAAGTCACCCTTTATTTACACGGGCACAGTACTGTACTTGACACAGGTCTGGCTTCCTCAGAGCCAGCCCTCAGAATGAACAGAACCTCTGAGCTTCCAGTTTATATCTGTCAGCCAGGGCTCCCTGATCAGACCAAATTAACAGCCCCAATCAGAAACTCATATCCTGTGAGTTCCACCTGGCTGACCACGTTGCAATCAGTAAAGTGATTGGCATTTTATAGCCTTTTAAGAAACAGTTTCCAAGAGGATGCCAGGAAATGTCTGAGACATTTCACCAGCTTACAGTATCCGAAACACATGATCATGGGGCTCCTTGCAGAAGCTTCATTACGAGAAATGGCCTTTTTGTGGTAAAAGGAGAGGACATTTATAAAGTGCCTGATTCACAATGTCCCTAAGCTATTTATAATTAGTAAGCTAATGTATGAAGTCTTGTCTCTGTTGTATCGTCATTAATATATGCATGGGAGAGTTGTATTGGCAGGAATGTCAGTGTTGGACATTAAAATGGTTGAGAGTTTTATTTTTTGCTTGTTCTCTCGTCTATGGGTCCATCAAGCTTGTGAGTAAACATAAGCCGATGGCTCAGATTCTGAAGTTGTTGTTGCCGTCATGATTTTGTGAAGTTGGCACAAATTTCTGATGTCACACATGCAGAGTTAAGTGCACATCTCCAGAAGTCCCTGTTTCTGAAACCCTGCTCTTCCAATGTGGTGCTGATGACAAAAGTTCTCACAGTGGAAGTGGATTAGAAGTCACTGATTTGATGTGAACTTTTGCTTTTGATTTTGTTAATCCCACAGTAAAATAATTGAAAAGGTTAAACTTTGAATGAGGTACAGTTGTGTTTTTAATGGCATGCTAAGTCAAAGTTATTGCTGAACAACCCCAGTGGTCTTCAAAAAAAAGATAATTTGCCTTTGGGAAAGGTGAGATTTCTCTTTTCCATGATGATAAAGTTCAAATTTTTTTAAAAAGTGTTTTTCCTTTATTGTGATATTTAAGATTCTACCTTAATCCATGTGTCTATCTGTATTTTTATTGCAGTTTCTGTTAATTTACAAATAGATGATAATACTTGCTTGTTACTTCCTGCCTGTGAGAATTCTTCAGTGTCATTGGCGGTTTTAACTTGTGTTGATATTTCTATCACTGCATGCCCGAGATCATCTGTAGATTGTGCCAGAATTATATTAACAGTGCAAAATGTGAAATCCACACAAGAAAGGTGGCTAGATCTTTGTGGACAACTTTCTTCAAGGTCAGCAGCGATGAGGATCATCACAAAATTTAGATTGTTGCTTTCATTAAGGAAATGAATGCCCTCTGTTTGGGAAAGAGCTTATGTGACTTGCATCTTCCAAAGTATAGTAATGAGTGCCCACTTTCCCGAAATAGCAAGGTATCTGCATAACTCTACAGAAAAAGAAAATTGGGAGAAATCATAAGACATTTGAATTTGAAAAGAAAACCGAATCTTTTATTTGTGAAATGAAAAGCTGGATTTGTCGTATTTTTACTGCCTTTCTGGGTAATACCTTGGTAATTGCTTCAGTGTTTAACAAGACATTCAGCACTTGGCAAATTATAGGTTATTACTGTAAGTAGTGAATGTTAAATGCAACTAGCAACAAAGAAGTTTGACATCAATAAGACAGCAGATATGGGGTAGATTATAGACATGTAACTAACCACAGCCCTGACTATGGCAGACTACACAATGTATGGGTTTGATTTTTTTTAAAAATTGCGTTAAGGTTGAAAATGATACATGAATTACAGTAAAATTGTACAAAAGTAATATGATGTTCTGCAGGACTACAATGCAGCCTTTTAACTAGTATCAGAATCCTGTTCCACTTCTTGTATAGACATCATTGGAATTATCAAACAGAAAGATGAAAATTTGTCTTTGTTTTAATGTACTGCAACCAGTATTGTAGAATAATTGGGGTTTAAGGCTGATGTCATCCTCAGTAAAAGATAAATTTGGAGTTCGTGCATTTGTGTTTCTCATGTGATATTTTGGTTATTTTCATTGGTAGTTCAGTCAGATTTTGAAAGAACCATGAAGCCAGTTTAATTAGAACCTGTGATGTTTTGTTATTCAAAGTTGTTACAATGGACTGTACAGGTTCAAGACTTCGGTTTGCTGAATTAGCAGCTCTCAGCCATGCAGCAGTTGGGTACAACAGTTTGCCTTTATGTCTCTGACATAGAGAAGGTGAAAAGAAATGGAGCAGATTTCTAGCTCCTGTTGGCCTTTGTGTGATATAAATACTACACAAGAACAGGATTGGACTGGTCTGATATACCCTCCACAGACAAATAGGTTCTGAGGTTCAGGCTCATGTCTGAATAATTGCCACTGAGTAAAGTATGGGAGAGTGGCCAACGCTGGTGGAAATGTAACCCAGAAATTCAAATTCCCAGGAGGAGAAACTAGGGCAGAGGAGAATTTTAATGAAGTATTACAACAGGGACTTCTCATAACACGGAGGAGATCTCAATATTTACCTTACGTGGTGTCAATATTCATCAATATTTATGGAACTTTGCAGATAATATACACTCAGTTGCCAATTACAAACACATCAGAAACAGTGTTTGTGTTTTGTCAATTGACCTCGACGATGCTGGATAAAAGAATCTTTTGTTTTGCTGGGACTGGTTAAACAAAATGTTCTAAATCCTGTAAACCGCCTGAAGCAATAGTTCCGTAAAGTTTTGGGAAACTGTCGTGTTCATGAGTCACAGAAGTGATGGCGTGGGAATGGATCCCTGTTTGTTTGTTGTGGTAAGTCCTGCTAAATCTCTGGTTAATATTTAAATAGTATCCAGAGTTTAGTAGCCTGCATGTGATCTGGCGAATCTGCTCTCATTTTCTGAGAGAAATTAGGAACAAGAAGCAATAAGATAGACCAAAGCTGATATGTGCCTAAGGAGCTATGGCAACGAAAGTTAAAGGTATGGTCAGTGTGCTGCAACAGTTTCTTCTCTCCATGCCTACAGCTTTAGTTTTTATTTCTGGTAGGTATTACAGAGATCTTGGGGATCATTTAGCTCAGTCGTCTGGACAGCTAATGAGTGATGCCAACAGTGCAGCTTTAATTCCTGCCCCAGCTGAGGTTACTATGAAGGTCCTGCCTTCTCATCCTTGCCCCTTACCTGGAGTGTGGTGACCTTCTGGTTAAACTGACCACCAGTTGCCTCTCTAATGAGAGAGCTGTCCTCTGGGCTCTAGAGACAAAAGAAAATCCTGGAGATGCTGGAATCCAAGGTAGGCTGGAAGAACACAGCAAGCCAGGCAGCATCAGGAGGTGGAGAAGACAACATTTTGGGTGTAACCCTTCTTCAGGACTGGGGGTGGGTGTAGGGGGGAGCTGCATATAAAGGGAGTGGCAGGGGCAGGGTGGTGAAGTGGGGAGAGGTGAAGACAGGCAGAGGGTATGACCTGGTTGGTCAGTGGGAGGATTGGATCTGGTTGGTGGCAGTGGAAGCTGGGGCAGGGGCCGGGAAGGGATTCGGGGGATGGGAAGGGAGTCGGGGATGGGAACCTTCTCCATTGCCACAACAAACCAAACTGCAAATTGCAGGAATAACACCTCGTCTTCCAACTTGGCAGCCTATAGCCCGGAAGACTCAACATTTCAATTTCAAATAACCTCCCTTCCCATCTCCCAACTACCTTCTCAGCCCACACCCCACCACCCTCTTCCCCCAACTCCTCCCAGCCACGAACCGGATTCATTCCTCCCATTAACCAACCAGTCGTACCCTCGACCTGTCTTCACCTATCCCCACTTCACCATCCTCCCCCTGCCACTCCCTTTATCTGCAGCTCCCCACACACCCACCCCCAATCCCAGAAGAAGGGATGCACCCGAAATGTTGACTTCTCCCCCTCCTGATGCTGCCTGGCTTGCTGTGTTCTTCCAGCCTCCTGCTCATCTACCTCTGAGATCTATGGCAACTTCACCTTGACCCACATCCTGTCACCATAGTTTTCAGATGCAATACACATGTTTTATTCCATGTAGAAAACGGCTTTGGCTCCACAAGACTGAAAATATAAAGAGAGCAAGCATCTGAAGACAGCAAACTGAGGTGTTGATTCTTTAATTCAGTCACACGTGCTTCTAAACTGGTTCCCATGAAATGACTGTGCTAGAAATTTCATCTGTCTGAAACCTCCCTGAAGAACTAGCTGGAGTATGCGTTACACATTAACGTCAAGGATAGATTGTAAGGTATTAGTTCAGTGTGATTGCTTTATATGCCCCACAACCACAATTATACAGCTGAATGAACTTAAGAAAGGATGAAAAAGGATTATGATAGAGTATGTAAACTGATCAGCTTTCAGCATTTCTGAAGGATGCCATAGAATCATGAAATTTTACAGAATTATTCAAAAATATTAAGTAGCAATAAAGATAGGTTGAATACTGTCTTCTGGTGTAATATTCATTGATATGGCATATCTTGGGTTCTTTATTGCTTTTGAAAGACAAATTGTTGCCTTTAGCCTGGCTTTAACATTGAATAGCTGCAGAGAATTTCACATGATCCTCTGACTGTCGACAGCTGACTCCACCCATATTTTGCAAAGTCTGTGTCATTGACTTTCATTGTACCTGTGGTGTTGATATCCTCTAAGGCACTATGTTGACTGGCTCACTCCAACTTGAGTATTTCCTGGGCTCAGCTGAGATCCGAGTAGAGAGTGTGGTCCTAGAAAAGCACAGCAGGTCAGACAGCATCTGAGGAGCAGGAGAATCGACGTTTTGGGCATAAGCCCTTCATCAGGAATTGGCAGTTGGAAATGAAGAGATCGAGGGCGGGTAATAGGCCAGCATGGGGTGTCCAGGTGGATGGAGTGTATTGGAGGTGGGCGAAGGGGTCCTCGGAAGGTGAGCGGGAGTGAGAAGTCACCTGCTGTGTTTTTCCAGTACCACGTCCTCAACTCTGATCTCCAGCAGCTGCAGACCTCACTTTCTCTCAGCTGAGATCTCTCATGGTGCTGAAGATGTTGGGTGAAAGAGAAAACAAAAAACACACAAGGAATATCAAAATTAATGAGTTGTTTGCAAGTTTATTTACAAAGCATCAACAGGGGATACAACTGCTGTCACATTCCTAGAGACAGTAATAAAACTCCATGTTCAAATAGCTATGTTTTGTTTGGTTGAAAATGTATCCTTTCTAACAGGAAATCTAAGAGAATGAGGATGTTTACTAAAACATCAGAGGCAGTCTGGAAATCAACACTTCCTTGTATTCGTCAGCTTTTCAAAGAAAATTTTCCTCACGGAAGCAATATGAACCACACAAAGCTGCTGTTGTGCATCTGTAGTCTTTTTTTGAAAAGCAGTTAATAAATGTAATTGGTAGGGTATTAACGTTATAGAGTGGAGATTTTGGAAGGCACTTAAGGCATACCTCTTCCTCAACTGCAGAAATGGATGCAAAGAATTCGTTCCACCATGGATACATTTCCCTCCCACCCCTATCCGCTTTCCGCAAAGACCGTTCCCTCTGTGACTACCAGGTCAGGTCCACACCCTCCAACAACCCACCCTCCCCTCCTGGCACCTTCCCCTGCCAATGCAGGAATTGCAAAACCTGCGCCCACACCTCCCCCCTCACCTCCATCCAAGGCCCCAAAGGAGCCTCCCACATCCATCAAAGATTCACCTGCACATCCACAAATGTTGTTTATTGTGTCCATTGCTCCCGATGCAGTCTCCTCTACATTTGGGAAACTGGATGCCTTCTCGCAGAGCACTTCAGGAAACAACTCTGGGACACCCGCACCAATCTGCCCCACTGCCCCATGGCCAAACATTTCAACTCTCCCTCCTGCTCAACCAAGGACATGCAGATACTGGGCCTCCTCCACTGCTGCTCCCTCACCACATGATGCCTGGAGGAAGAACGCCTCATCTTCTGCCTCAGAACCCTTTAACCCCAGGGCTTCACCAGTTTCCTCATTTCCCCTCCCCCCACCTTACCCCAGTTCCAAAGTTGCAGCTCAGCACCATCCTCATGACCTGTCCCACCTATCAATCTTCCTTCCCACCTATCCGTTCCACACTCCTCTCTGACCTATCACCTTTACCCTTTCCTCCATCCACCTATTGCGCTCTCAACTACATTCTCCCCAGCCCCACTCCCCTCCCATTTCTCTCTCCACCCCCAAGGCTTCCAGCCTCATTCCTGATGAAGGGCTCCTGCCCGAAACGTCGATTTTTCTGCTCCCTGGTTGCTGCCTGACCTGCTGTGTGTTTCCAGCACCTCTTTAATCTAGACTCTAACCTCCAGCATCTGCAGTCCTCACTTTTGCCTAGTTGATTTTAACCTTCCTGCGAATCCTCTTGCAAGGATGCCTACCTTGAAGAAGTTCTCCTCCTGTCTCCACAAGAATCTCGGTGAGTCTCTCTCCCACTGCAACCCCCAGGTTATCTCCTCTGCCCTGAAGCTCTTCAACCATGTCCTGAAATAGACTCGCTACCACAGCCACATCTGCTTCCTCAGTGCCTGCCTACGGAATCAACTGTTCCCATGTGGACTCCGGACTACATTCAGACCAACACAATTTGGATCTGAACAGGACAGCCGGTACAGACTACCACCAGCAACAGTTCTCCTTCAGGATCTTTCGCCCCACACTCGCAGCCATGCGCTGCCATCTAACCTCTCTCCAGTCAGCTATGCCTCAACTGAGGACCCCACTCTGTCAGAACTGCACAGGACCCCCTCTGTACTATATCCTGAGAAGAATTCATACTCTCAACAAACAGTATTTCTACACCATTTCAAACATCAAGAACTGTAAGTACAACAAACTTTTGTATACCCACCTCAATAAGCAGCGCTCCTCAAACATTCCAGAAGCTTCACCCAGCCTCCGGAACTGCTTAGACGCCATTAGCCACGAGGCTAGGATAGCCACCATCACCATGGCGATCGATGACATCACTTCCACCCCTACCGACCGGCAGCTTGCAGCCACAGCCGCTCATGCCATCTTCGTGACTGCCAGCCAGACAACAGCCGCCAAAACCACTGGACTACCAACCGCTGCCACAATCACCACAAGATCCACCACCGACGGGACCAACACAAGGCCCAAACGAGAATACACTTCCGCCCCCGTCACGGCTGCTTCCGCAGCCACTTCCGCCCCTAACGACTTCACCCACACCATGCGTTTTGTCACTTCTGCCCCCAACGTCATCACTGACATCATGCGTCCTGTAACTTCAGTCCCTCTCTACTGACGTCATCACCACCACTTCCACCCCCACCAACGCCACTTACCTACACACTGCCAGCGCACCCCCTCCACTGTCACAATCCCTTCCCCTCCAGAACCCTGAGGGGAACACCACCCCTGCTCATGACTCCACCCCCATTCCCCCTACCACCACGCCCACTCCAGTTACAGGCTCCGCCCCACTCCCAACTCCACACCTATACCAGGTCCTAGCTCCCAGTCCTGCTGTGCTTTCACCATCCTCCCAGACCTCCCCCTCACTGAGGACGAATGATCAGTCCTCAACAAAGTCCTTACCTTCAGCCCCCTCCAACAACGCACCAATGAATTCGATACGTGTCGTGATGTTGAACATATTTTCTGCTGCCTCCGCCTCCGAGTTTACTTTTTCAATGAGGACTCCCGCTCAACTTCCGAGGACCCCTTCGCCCACCTCCAACACACTCCATCCACCTGGACACCCCGTGCGGCCTATTACCCGCCCTCGATCTCTTCATTTCCAACTGCCACCGAGACATTAATGCCATCAACCTGTCTACACCCCTCCCCCACTCCAACTTCTCACCCTCACAATGTGCAGCCCTCCACTCCCTCTGCTCCAATCCCAATCTCACCATCAAACCAGCAGATAAAGGGAGTGCAGTGGTAGTTTGGCACACTGACCTCTACACTACTGAAGCTCTGCATCACACCGAAGACACCTCCTCCTACTGCCCCCTCAACCATGACCTCATCCC